>NC_141241.1:10000-435000 GCF_054856555.1 Leptonotus elevatus | reverse complement strand
GGAAGCTACTGACTTGTTCATGTTTTCGTTGACCTTTTTGACGTGCGGATGACCTTCGGAGCTCCCTCAACTTTGTTACAACTTTAAAACAAAGATGTGTAAATGTGAAAAGTTGTTCAATGAATTAAAATATGCATTTCCTCCTTCATTGGCAGCCATTTTAGAGCTTTTTTTTTTTACTCTCTCCTTCCTGCGTTGTTTTACGTTTAAAGGTCGGTTGCCGACATTCAGCGAGCGCGTTTGCTCTCCTTTCCAAAATGTGGCACGAATGTCGTCGACATCAGTAATGTTGTTTCCAGGTTGAAACGGAATCAGACGCTTCCTCCCGACAACGACCCCGTTGGATTTTTGCATTTTTCATTTGAATGCCAATATTTATTTATTTTTTACTGAAAATGAATATTGTCTGCAAATATGAGTTACGAGCGAGCGGCGGAAGCGACGCACACACCTGGGAATGCCGACGTAGGCCACTTCCTGGCAGTTGAGGTTGTCAACCAGCGAAAGTCCAAGGTTCTGCAGCGAGAGCCGAACTTCCTGTTGGAACTGTTCCAATTCTTCGGCCTGGCGAGCTTTGGTCACCACGGCGACGTCTTCGGTGAAGATCAGGACGCGCTGACGGCCGTCCAGGAAGGACACCCAGTGAACCTCCGACAGGCTGTCGTACGAGAACTGGCCCACCTCGTCCTGGACGATCACAACAGACATGTTTGTAGTCCTGTGACACATTTGTAGTCCTATCCCACGTCTGGCGTCTTGTCGTGTCGCGCGTGTCGTCTTGTGTCATGTTTGCATATCGTGCGGCTCAGTTCCGTCCGCCTGCTTCACATTTGTGGTCCGGTGTCATGTTTGTCCTCTTTGGTATTCTTGACCCTAAAAGGTTTGCGAGCGGGCTGCCGGACATGAAGCGCGAGTGCTAAAGACAAAAGGAGTCAAACCTTGAGAAGGTCGGTCTCTCCGGAATGTTCCATGCAGCTCCAGCTGAGCGTTCGAACCCCGGTCGGGTCGTCCCAGGCGAAGCGTCGGGCCTCGCCGGGCTTCAGCTGGTGGACGGCAGAACAAGCGCTGAGAGGGACAAAGCAGAGATGGGTCGGACACCCCCAAGCAGCAGGGGGCAGCAGCGAGTGCACCTCGACTCCAAATCCATTGCGAGTCTCAAATCGCGACTTGATCGGCAAAATTCTGGAGGGAAATTGCAGACCATGGACTGGAAGTCTCCGGGCCCGCAAGAGAAACCTGTTTGGGGCGCCGAGGTTACTTGGCTCAGGGCGGCCCCACAAAACACCTTGGACCCAGTCCAGAAGTCATCACGCCTGCGGGACATGTGACGGGACGCCCTCCACTTTCGTTTTTGGATTTCCTTCCATTTACAAACTGTGCTTAATGTTAAAGAAGCATCAATTTAGATAAAAAAACATGACGTTTGTAAGGCCGAGTTCAGTCAATAGATTATTTGCAGCCGCTGGTTCAGCCGCCATTTGCATTTCATCTTTACGTGCAATATATTGACATTTGTCATTTCTGGACTGTAAGCCGCTACTTTTTCCCGCCGCTTTCATTCGACCCTGCGGCTAATACAAAGGTGCGGTTTACCCATCAGATCACAAGGGGGCGCACTATAAAGGAAGCGCAAGAGCAAAACAAACCAAGTGAGAATTTTTTTTTTTTAAATTTAAAAAAATTCCATCCGCTTCAAAATCTCTAAAGCATAAAAACTTACTTTAAAAATTTCTAGCGTTTCCATTCAGATTTGTTTTCACATTTCTTGAAATTCAAATAAAAATGGGTGGACGGAAAGCCAACGAATGACGTCAGAGTTGCTGTAACGATGGCTCAGCTTAGCAATGTCACATGACCAAACTCAAACAGGTGAGCCACGATTGGTCAGTAGCACCCGAGCCCTGACAAACTGCTTGTGTCCAAATTCACAAGGCCCGATTTGTCGGCTGCGTGACGTCACTCCCGACGCCACGCGACGCGACGCACGTCACGCAGCCGACGCATCGGGCCTTGGGAGGATCCGACCTTGTGAATTTGGACACAAGCTGTGTTCATTTCAGTCGGCAGCAAGCGGCAAAATGGCCGCCACTTCTCCAAACGGCTGCAATTTGCACAAACAGCAGAACGTATTCATCAGAAAACCATTTAGACAGCAGGTCACGTCGTCCATCAACACGTTAGCCTTCCGCGCAACTTTACTTTAATGTTGTGCCACTAAATGTCGGCATTAAAAACAGAAGAAGAAAGAAACGTCAATGTTTTGTGGCTAAAGTGTGCTCGGACCTCTGCTTGTAGCTGATGTCCACCCACGGCGTGTGGTTGATCAGGAGGGCGGGCGCCGCCCCGTCGTAGTAGTCGGCGAACCCGATGACGCTGGAGTGGTCCGAGACGTTGACGTCCACCATGATGCCGCCGCACTGCGCCGAAATCTCGTCAGAAAAGTCACGCGAGCGAGCGCAAGTCGGCAGGAGGCGCGTCGTACCGTGTCCGCGCCGAGCAGCGTGCCGTTGTCCTGACGCTCGAAGAAGAAAAACTTGGACGCCTGCTCCGAGCCCACCGCGCGCACACACAACTTGCCCAAAGTGCTCTCGGGCCACAGCGGGAGACACTGTTGCCGTGACAACGCCACAATCAGCACAAGGATGGAGGCGAGCGGCAGGGGTGGCAAAACCAGGTCCAGAAAGTCAAAACCCTGCCACAGTTTGGCTTTTCCCCAGGTGCTAGCTAGCTAGCTAGCTAGCTAGCTCCACCGGTGCTCGTTTACCTGCTAGGGAGCTAGTAAGCTAGCTACCATCAGGGGCTAAAGCCAAACTGCGGCATTTAGCCCCAGACGCTAGCTAGCTAGCCAACGCCATTGGCGCTCATTTACCTGCTAGGGAGCTAGCAAGCTAGCCCTCTAGCTAGCATCAGGAGCAAAACTATGGCAGGGTTTTGACCTTCTGGACCTGGATTTGCCAGCTGTGGTGAGCGGCGATTCGGCCCAAGACGAACGGCGCTGACCTCGGCGGCGGGGACGTAGTGCCACTTGGTGGCGGCGCCGACGAGTTCGCCGACCTCCAGCTCGTAGGACGACTTGTTGACCAACGTGTAGAAGGGACTCAAGGTGACCATCTTGGTGAGGTTGAAGCTGCTCATCCGGATGCTCACGCCCACCTCGAACCAAAGGCAAAGCACATCGTGGACTCGCCTCAGCTCATTGGCAGGAAAGGCCGGGGTCTTACCAGGAAGTCCGTCTTGTTGCCGGGACAACGCACGCAGCCGTAGCTTCCCACCGTGTCCAGGGAGAAGCCATCCGACCAGGAGCTGGTGGACACGCACAGCTGAAGCTGGGAAGACCGCAAAGAAAGACCACAACGTTCAACTTGTCCTCGCGCTCCTTCCGACACTTGTCTCGCTTTAATGCTGACTACTTCCCATCGAGTTACAATCCAGCAATTCATAATTGCCGTGACTTTCAATTCACTTGGAACAGACTCCTAAATAAGCTGGATTTCTTATCTTTTCCAAAAAGGTAACGTTGGAGTTTGAAATGTGATTATTTCCGGTCTGAACCGGTTCTGGCTGTAACGCTTATGATTTCCACCCAAGTTGTAGCGAGGCCCGTTTGTCGCGGCGTCTGACCTTGTTCTTTCCGAGGATGCCCTTCCTGCGGAAGGAGAAGAGGACGATGTCCCTGAGGTCGGCCGGATGTTTGACGCTGACGTCTTCCGCCCGGTACTGGAGGACCCGCTGCGTCTTGTTGATGATCCAGAAGGGACTGAAGACGGACAGCAGAAGGCGGCCCTGCGCCGGGGACACGTGGACGCTCAGGTCCAAAGTCCGGGAGACGTCCGAGTCGCACGTCAGGCACACGGCCAGGAAGTCGGGCATGTCCTTGCCCACGCGCAGGTGCCCGTGCCAGTCGCGGCCCAGGTAGCGCAGCAGGACCAGGGACACGATCTCGCCCGACACGCGAGCGTTCAAAAGCTCCGACGCGCTCCCCTCCGCCAGATCGTAAGAATCGGCGCAATTCTGCAGAGGGAAACCAAAGCAAACGGCTGACTTGTCTGACTTGCCTTGGATTGCGTGGCGCTTTCGCTGTGCACGGCTTTCGTTCACATCGTTCGCAATAAGGTTCGAACGGAATCGTAAATGTGCTGCAATCGTCATTTCCACGTTCAAACGGGAATGGACGATTCCATGGTTGTGACGTGAATAAACCTGGCCTGCTTGCTTGCTTTAATGCTCATTACTTCACAAAACACAAATATTTGAGTGGAGCACTTCCTGCTTTTGTTGTGATTGTTTCCAATCAGGTTCCAATGGACTTTCTTCTTGCTTGAATTCTGATCGTGTCGAATGAAGCAGTCAAAGTGACCGTTTGCTTGCTTTCCTTTCCCCATAAAGAAAAATGGAAAAGAGCAGTCGACAAGTGTGACGTGTCTGACCTTGTTTGTCCTTTAATTCCGATTATTTCCAATCCGATTCGAATGGAACCTTTTGGGTTTACGCGTCTTTCTTTTTGCGTACCTCCATCATGTATCTGAGCGTGTAGGGCAGCAGGTTCCTCAGCGTGGCCACCGGGTGCAGGTGGATGACGTAGGCCGGGTCCCAGTCGTCCTCGCCGCGACTGGCGATGTGGTTGAGGACGTCGGGCGTCGCCAGCGTGCTGACCATCAGAGGAAGCACGCCGCCGCCTCCGTCCAGCGGGGGGCACTGCAGCAGCGAGCGCACCTCCGAGCTGCGGTGCACCTCCTCCTTCCAGGAGACGCACGTGGACGACGGGCCGTACTCGGACGACAGGCCGGACGCCGGACGGACGTACAGCTGGCACCTGCGCACGCAAAAGTAGGACGCCGTGTTTTGTTTTTTTAAAGGGACAGATGAAACATTGTTGAATAATTTATATATAATTGATCATTCAAATCATCAATTATTTCATAAATAATTCACTTTGAACAAAGTTAACTTCCCCCACTCGTTTTTTCATCAGACAATTCATTTTGTCATAATCAATGAAACAATTTCATTCCATGAAATGAATGACCTTAAATTGTGTATTTTAATACTAAATTTGACATTTTTAACTGCACCAATTAGAATCACTCTGATCATAGTCAAGCAATGATTTAATAAACTAAATACTGAGTAATTCATGAAATTTATTTTCAATGAAATAATGGGACGTTTTGAAAAAGATTGTAGTTAAAAAAAGATTGTAATGAATTTCAGTCGGTGCTAAATGTGCATTTGTTCAGATTTGTAGATGAGTAGGAAAACCAAATCAACTAAATCAATGTATTTTTGAATCGCATTCACCTGTAGGCGTCCAACGGGATGTGGAATTCCTTCTCGGGGTGGGCCAGTCCGATGGCTTGCAGGCCGCGGGCCGAGGGGCAGAACTTGAGGACGCTGAACGGCACGGAGAAGTGGTTCTGGATCTGGGAGCCAAAGCAAAAGCCCATTGGCCGACGGCCGCTCGGACCGACGATGACGAGCCGCTCGGACCGACGATGACGGGCCGCGTACCTGCAGGGGCGAGCGGACGGTGACCAGCTTGTTGCCGTCGGCGGCGGCGATCTGGACCACCAGCGACACGGCCTGCTGCAGCTCGGGCCCGCGGACGTTGTAGAGGCGGCGGCCCGGCTTGTCCACGGGGACGCCGGCGATCTCGCTGTAGCCCGACGGCACTGCCGGGTCAAACGCAGAGCACGCAATTAGACGCGACCATCGGCAGACCTCCAACCCGGTTGCTTCAAACCAAACGGAACACTTCCTCTTCCACTTTTTTCATGCGTCCCGTTATGATGCACGTATGAGACACTCGCGACTGGGACTTTTTTTTCTCCTGAATTTCTAACAAAGTATGAGACATGCAATTCACATTCTAGCAATAAATTGGCAACGCCCCCTCAAGGTGTACGCAGCCAAATCATCATCATCATCATCATCATCAGAAGAAGACGAAGAAGAAGGAGAAGAAAGGGAAGAAGAAATGTTCTGACCAACGGTGAGGTGGAACAAGCAGCTCTCCTGACGCTGCAGAGCCGACAGCTTCCCCCGAGACGACGGTTCGAAGACGGAATGTTCCAGGTCCATGCTGCCCTGGACCGGCAGCTCGTGCAGTTTCCCTTGCTGCACTACGCCCACCGGCCTCAAGTTGGCGCTGTGCTGCACTAGCAGAGGAATGCCCAGTGCGTTGAGAATGGTGAACGGCGCCTTCTCCTTCATGGACGGGTCAAAAGTGGACGCCGCGCCCTCGGAGAATGCCTGAATCGGGGATCGTCGTCGTCATCATCATCATCGTCATAATCATCGTCGTCATCGTCATCATCATCATCATCATCATCATCGTCGTCGTCGTCATCGTCGTCGTCATCGTCGTCATCATCATCATCATCATCATCGTCGTCGTCATCGTCATCGTCATCGTCATCATCATCATCGTCGTCATCATCATCATCATCGTCGTCATCGTCATCATCATCATCATCATCATCGTCATCATCGTCATCGTCGTCATCGTCATCATCATCATCATCGTCATCGTCATCATCATCATCATCATCATCATCGTCGTCATCGTCATCATCATCATCGTCGTCATCGTCATCATCATCATCATCGTCGTCATCATCATCGTCGTCATCATCGTCATCATCATCATCGTCATCATCATCATCATCGTCATCATCATCATCATCGTCATCATCATCATCATCATCATCATCATCATCATCATCGTCATCATCGTCATCATCGTCATCATCGTCGTCGTCATCGTCATCATCATCATCATCATCATCATCATCGTCGTCATCGTCATCATCATCATCATCGTCGTCGTCGTCATCGTCATCATCATCGTCATCATCATCATCATCATACGATATTTGGTAGAATCTAATTTGGATGAATGACGAATTGTCCGAAGAATGAGAAGAATGTTGCTTCGGACCTTGGCGAGGTTGCTGAAGACGTTGAGGCTGCAGCGCGACAAGGTGACGTTGAGGGCGTCGCTGGAGCAGATGTTGACCACCGTGCACGCTTCCGGAAGGATCACAAAGTCGTCTCCGTGGACCGGACTCTTGTCCTGCACAGGATTGTTCTTCATCTGCGTGCACACAACAACTCAAACGTGACATCGCCTTCCTCGTTTGCGCGCCGAGTCTTTGTTCAAGGTCGGCAGACGTCCGCCAACAGTTTTTTTTTTATTTCTCGGCGCAAGGAAATGTTGAACAATATTTGTCAGCATCTCGCCTGATGCTGCAGAGCTGCTAATCGATTATATCAATTGTAAAACAATAATTGAAAAGAAGAATGAACTCATTTCACACAGATACATTTAACATTTGATTGTTTACGAAATAAATGGTTAAGTTATGATGAAATCAATTCAAGCGACTTATTTTGTCTTTGATCGATTCGGAATAACTTTCAAATGCAAAGAAATTCTCATTTGAAAATCACCTCCAGGTCGAGGTTCCACCTGCGCGCGCCGCCGTCCAGGCGCTCAATCAGCGGCTCCCACACGGCGTGGACCTCGTTAAAGTAGTTCACCTGCAACATCGGTCATCAAGCATCACAAAATGGCTTCTTTTTTTCCACTTTGCATTTCATCCGACTCGTATGCTTGATTTGGTGTCGAAGGTGTTGGGACATTTTTGTGATTTGTCGACCGTGAAAACAAACACTCAAACAATCGACACTCGGACCTGACCAATGGATCGGTTTGAGACAAACTTGAGTGGGGGGGAAAAAACACCCCGCTTGAAACCTTCATTTCTAACCCTAACCCTCAGAAGAACTGAATTTGTTACCTCCAGAGTCATATTGGCTTTGAGCTGCAGGAGCGAGGACCAGTTCTTGGCCGACCCGCTGAAGGAGGACTCGGCCAGCAGCAGGGGGACCGTACGGTGGCCCAGACCGGATTCCAGGGTCACCTGGATCACCTGGGAACCCAAGACCTCATCAAAACCTCATCCGACTTGGATGCCATCTTGGCTTGCTGCAGGTCTTACTTTGACTTGGGCGGCAAATTGCTGGCCCACGTTAAGGTCCTCCTGCTCCCTGAAGTTCTCGGTGACCTCGCTGGCCTGGTCCACGCCCAGAAACCAGTAGTTGCAGTCGTAGACCTTCTTGGTGAGCCACAGGTCTTTGAGGTCCTCCTGCTGGTCGTCAGTCTTGCCGCTGTCTTGTTGCCTGGCCGTCATGGCCGCCATTATGGTGCTGACCGTGTTCAGGATGAACGGGGAAATCTGGACCAAGGAAAACAAGATGGCCAATCCCCATCAGGACTCAATACCAAGGTGGAAAGCCTAAGCCTTATTTAACCTACATTTGAAACACTAATGAGAAGACCTGGCCCTTGTTTTAAAGCCTTATTTGAAACCCTAGTTCCCATTTGAAACCATAACCCTGACTTGAAAGCCTGAAAAGCTGATCTGAACTCTGAAAGCCCAATGCTGGTTTTAAGCCCTGAGCCATGCTTGAAACCCTCATTTGAAATCCTAACCTTGACAATGACCTCCTCCACCGTGACGGATCCACTCAGTGGCTGGCTGGGTCCTTTTGTGGTTTCCATGACAACGGAGCAGGGTCTTAAAACGGTGGTAATGGTCTTGTCCTCCTGGTTGTGGATGAAGGGGCAGGCCAGGACCTTGAGGGCCCTCAGATGGGCCTTCACCGTCTGGGTCCCGCCTTCATCCTCCAGGCTCAGGTCACACTGGAAGGACACCACCAGGGACGGGGCGTCCGCCTTCATCAGGCTGGCCACGAACACCACCTGCGGGTCCACGACCACCGCATGCACGCTCGTCCGCCGCAGCCGCGCTAAACACAAAAACAAACGGCGGGCCGATCGGTGAGGAGGATTGCCGGCGAGCGTGTCGTTATTTTGCGCGAGTGTAGATTTCTCTACCCGTCTTGGCCTCGCTCTTCAGTTCTGCGGCGTGTCTAACTGCCAGCCTGTCACTTGGTGCGGCACCAACATTTGGGGGGGGCCGCTGCGGCAGAGCCTGCAGGAAGAAGTCGCCCACGGCCATCAGGAACTCCACGCTGGCGCACAAGTACAGCTTCTGCAGGACGGCCACCGCCGAGCGCTCGCCGCCGCCTTGCCGGTAAACCACGTCGATCATCACCTCGGAGCTGTCCGAGTCTTGGCGGCTCACCATCCTGAGGACCAAGACCAGAAAGACAGAGACCCCTTCAAAGTCACCTTTCTTTTCCTGAAACGGAATCAGGTCCCCATGATGGGACTTACTCGTACCTTGAAGTTTAAGACTTCTTGTTTACTGGCTTGACGTATGACAGACTTATGCCACGTATTTGCACCTGCGGATGTGCTTACCGCGAGGTGACCCTGTCCACGCCTGTCCTCTGGTCGTCCAAAGTGCAGTCGGTCAGGACGGTGCTGAATTCCATGCTGCCGCTGTTCCACAGCTTGCCGGAGGCCTTAAGCAGGTGGAGGGCCAACTCGCCCAGACGGGAATTCTCGCGGTCAGAAGACTGCAGAAGGCATCACCAACAGTTGGACTGAACCAAAACGGCTTTTTGGTGGGTGTGTGGGTGTGTTTTTTTTTTTAAACCGTGTCGGCTTTTAGTCCAACTGATCCTTGGCCCAACATGAAACTGCAGGACTAATTGAGACTAATTGATTTCAGCGGCAGTAAAAGCTGATGTGAAGCTGATGTCAGCTGAGATCATTAAAGCTCAATGTTTGTAATTCATTTTTAACGGCGAAACCTTCTCAAAGTCTTCCTGCCTCAGTGGCTTCTTGGACTTTCGATCAAAAGCAGTCATGCACCAACCTTTGTGGGTTGGTCTCTGTACAGAACCAATCCCAGAGACTCAATACTGAAGTTGAACTTGACGGACTCCACACTTTCATCCTCGTTTTCATCCACGTTCAGTTGCTTCTCAGCACCACCTGCAACATCAAGCACAAATTTGCGCATGTCTGCTCAACCCAATCCATTTGAAATGTTTTGGAGAAGATGAGGCGTGCTAGAACCTGTCTGAGGTCCCGCGGGTACTCGAGTCTGCGGACTGGTTCCCGGTCTCGGGTCACTTGGCTGCAGGCTGTCGGCCTCTGCCATGTTCTCTGTCAAAATCTTCAGCAGCACCGTCAGATCTTGCTGGCTCAGCGCCACCTACAGGTCACAAATGCGGTCACTGGGGCGTTCGTTCAGGGTTCTGGGGTTGGGGAATGCAGGTCCGGAGAGTAAAAACCCTGAAAGAGTTTGGCACTAGCCACTTGTAATTCTGCTCAACTGGCAGCTAAACAAGATTGTCTCCACCTGTTGACGAGAAGCACCTGAGGCTAAAGACAAACTCTTTCAGGGTTTTTACTTTCTGGACCCGGATTCCCCAACCCTGGATGGATCACGGGTCAAGGAGGAGCTTAGCCTAAGAGGAAACTCCGAGCCTACAAACTGTATGTCGACGGGAACATTTGAAGATTGTCGGGATGTTTCTCAACGTCAAGGATAGTTCTGGGAGGGGATGCGCTCTAAAAATGAAATTCAGATCTTGCAAGTTTCCAAGTGTTGTGCGTAGATCGTCAGTGACCCGGGTAATGATCATCTGTTGAACGAAGGCAACTGGACACTGGAACATTTGAATCCCACTCCCATCACCCACTAGAACACGTGCTCGTGGTTCTCAGGACACTCAAAGGCAGCGCAGCGGATCCCAACCACAGAAAACACCAGACCGAAGAACATCAAGAAGTGACAGAGTCCTACCTGGCCACGATACCGAAGATAAAGACAAGAGGTGGGATGTGACGGTCGCGTGCTTGGCAGCTTTGTCATAAAAACTCCCCAAGCCCTTTTTACAAACATAACATTGATGCATTTCAAACCAGCCTCAACAAAAGCTGCTTCAAACCAGGGACACGTCTAGCAGACAAATAAACATCGAACATTTAGAACTGAACAGGATTTTTCAACCAACACGAGGAGTCCGGTTGCCTCCATTCAACACGTAGCGGATTGCAAGCTCAGGGAAATTTGAGAAGGAACTTGCTTTGACAGGAAAAACATCCCCTGACAGATGACAGCGATCTCAGACATTCGGATCCAAACAAACGCTACGGACAGAACTCTGGAGGACTCTCAATCCCTTTGGAGGGCGACTCGTGGACTGGATGCAGGAACAAGAAGTTTGAAAAGCTTGTCAGTCGGCAACCGACAAGTTTCACTCGCCACGATTCTGATGCTGGTCCCCATGAAACCCACCTTCCTATGACTGAAATTCAAACTTCTTCCTCTGAAACTCATCCCCGTCCCCCTTTTTCTGAAACTGACCGTTTCACCCCAAATAACAGATACTTGTCTCTTGGATATGATCCTAGTCACTTTCCCACCTTCATAGGCTTCAGGTCCCCGTCCACCTCCACGGCAGCCATCTTGTTGTACCAGGATGCAGCCAAGTTCCGGTTGATCCTCACGTTTAGGTTGACTGGTTCCAGAAGCTCGCTGGAGGAACCACCTGAAGTGGGGTCCAAACAGTTCCTGAGGACATGGACAACATATTTTAAAAGATTAAAAATGCGTCCTTGTTCTGGCTTTATTTACACTTTAGTCTTCACTTTCTAAAGATGGATCAAAGAAGCGTGTCAGATAGAAAGAGTGCATTGAAGAGAAAGTCGATGGATACGTTACATCGACAAGAGTCGACAGACCACATCCGCATTTGTTCTTACTGTAGTGCACAACCAAATTTCAATGCTACTTAATGCTACTTATGCTCGAAATAATTTGAACAAAAGAAAAAGTCAAAATAAAGATGTCCGGCGCGCCAGCCACCAAGTAGGACGACGACCTCTAACCCTGGCAGAGATCTGGTAGGATAAATGGACTCTTAGAAGCAACAGATACTGTAGCTCGATTCGGAAGCGCTACGTCCTCTGCGGTCGGTCTGACGTGGTGACTGACCTGGACAGCTTGAGCTGCGTAAGTTGCACGTCCATGTTGTCAATCACAGCCGGGAGCGGGCAACCGTCAACGGGCAGCAGGGAGAACGTGTTGGACACGGTGATCCGGCCCAGGTCCATGACCAGGGCCTGGTAGGAGGCGGACGACTGCGGGATGACGATCAGAGGCGCCTTCAGCTTGATGTCCATGGACAGACGGAAGCTTTTCTGAGCCAAGTCCCGGACGCTGGAGGCCGCCCTCTCCGCCGCCTGAGCCGTCGCCGCGCTCACCGCCGCTTTGGCCGTCTGGAAGTTATTGGTGAAGTTCTACAGGGGACACCCAAAACCCAAATCTAAATACAGCAAACTGATGGGAGTAGATGAGCGGACGGGCCAGCTTGACGGAAGGAAACCCACCAGGAGGGCCATGACCAGCTTGTGCAGGTAGACCACCTGGATGCAGCCCACATTCAATTTGAGCCGTCCGTCCGTTTTGGACGTATCCGCGTAGTCCGAGCCCTCCGTGGCGTTGGGAGTCAGACTGACGGAGAAACTGAACACCTCGTCCCCCACGATGGAGATGGCCTGAAGATGGTCCACAGTTACAAGCGCTTCGCTTCACGCGCTCAAAACAGCAGGCGCCAATTTGGACCCACCTTCTTGTGGATGCTGGCAGGATCCACATTGAGGACGACAAAGTCCTTCAGGCGTGCCGACATGTGAGTTTGTGGTCCCTGCGCCAACAGCGAGCCGTGAAGACCTGCAGGACGCGGCAAGTCCTTGAAGCGTGCAGGCCTAAGCCGGAGGAGTCGCTAACGAAATGGCTACCTTGGATTTTGATGTCCACTATGTTGCTGGTCTGGTCGCACACCAGGACGTTGAAGGCCCCCAGAGCCACCATCACCTTCAGACCGATGACCTCACCAAGCTCGGGTGACGCAAAGGTGCCTGGCAGCAAACACAAACGGATTTGAGAGGGCGTGAAGGACGTCACATGCGTGTCGGTCGGTCGGTGCACTTACTGGATTTTGTGGCCGTCATTTTGCCTTCTTCGGTCTTTGGCCTGACCGTCCTCTCGGGAGACACCATCCCGCCGCCTGAGGACAGGGCCCCTGACAGAAAGTTGGCAGCCGACAGGAGAGCCTGCGTGTGCAGCATGAGGTCCAGCGAGGTGAAGGTCACCTGAAGGACAAGGACAAGTCCAGACTTTGGGTTTGTGGAGACAGCCAGGTCATGCTAATCCACAGACGTTCAGTAGCTGGACTCTTCTTGATTGTTGAACACATTTAAGGGTTAGCTTTCCGCTGAAAATGCCCAGGCCAGCTACTCTCGCAAGTACAAATGACCCCAGACCACAAAAAATTGGGGGCTGTAGTGGTGGGGCGGGGACACGGATGGGAGACCACAGCACTGCTTAGCACTGCGGTCCACCCCAACTGATGGCTGCACGATGACATGATGATGATGGAGGACATTTCCTTTATTACTCACGTTGATCATCTGCTCCGTGTTCTTGTACATGCTGAAGAAGTTTGGAGCGTCGCGATCAGCCTGAACACAATCAAGAATCGCGGCAGGCGTCAGGACTCGGCGAGTGCCCTCCAAAAGCGGATGTGAAGTTGCGTGATGTCCTGACCTTGAAGTACTGAACCTTGAGCAGCTCGGCGCCAGGCTGTGCCGACGAGCTGACCAGAATCAGAGGATCTCCGCTGGAGTCTGGACCACAACAGTTAACACGCATGAGAAGCAAGATGGTAGCACAAGAACAAGGCAGGTAAGGCGTAGCTTGGAAGACGGCGAGATAGAGTGCTAGGGTGGCCGGAGAAAGAGGTTCGAAGGCTTTGATAGGTAGAACATAGATGCAGGGTCAGACGGGAACGGTAGGTGAGACGATAGGGATTGGTGCTACCGTTCCGACGTTACCTTTGAACTCCAGACAGGTGAGCGTCATCTTGTTGATGTACGTGGTGGCGCAGGTGTCGTACTTTCGCACTTTGGTGTCCATGCCCAGGTGACCAAGGTGCAAAACCAGGAAAGGACGTTCCACCGCCACCTCGCCGTCCGCCACCTTCTTCTTCTTCAGGCTCAGCAGAATCTTCAAGAACAAGCAAAGTCAACACGTGGTCCGGTAACCCGATTGCCTCAAAGAGGAAATGCTTTGAAATCTCATTATCCAAAATCTTCATCTCGTGCTGTTTGTTCTTGGAATCATTTTAGTCAGCTACTTTTTATTTCTTAACTTTGCATTGAAATGTCTTACAATCTTTTGCTTGTAGATACTTTTTTTTTTTTTATGTTTCCATTTTGTGAAGCGTTAGCTTGTGTTTGAAATGCGCTATAGAAATAGAGCTGCCTTGTCGTCTTGCCTCGTGTCCTGAAATTTGCCGTACTTGGCGGAACAAATCATGAACAGGGTTTCTGCAGGTGCAGCAAATTTGTATTTGCTACTTTCTAATGTTTTAATGCAACCTTAGCCAAAACGTGCTACTGCATAAACACACGCGGGCACACACGCATACATACTGTATATAGCTAATTGTTTATCTGTTGTAAATGAACAATATACATTTTGTCACGTTTTTCATACTCATGTAATTAACAAAATAAATCAAGTATGATTGTAACTTCATTCATTGAGACTTATAGTAATTTATAAAATGATTTGAAGTTAAAAAGAAGTGAAAACAGTGAGTCCGATTTGGTGAGGTAATTATTATGCCACTAGTTGGCATTAGCGTTTCATGTTGGACAGTGACATGAACAGTACATTTTTCTTTTTCAAATTCAGAGCAAATAAATTGGAAAATGAAAACCCTCCTGCCCATTTAGTTCGTTGTAAATGACAACTTGCCCACAAATATATTGAAAACCGATGTTTTTTGATGTCATTTCAGGCCTTCATTTTGCCAAAGTCAATTTCAGGACATTTAATCGATGAACAAATCACCAACTCATCACCTCCTGTTGCTCTTTTACCTCTCTGATTTCAAAGTTGAGGAGGATGTTGACAGTGTTGTCATGGGTCTCCCCGTTAGTGACGGACTCCGCCGCAGCGTCGCTCGCCCGCCCTAAAGGCGCCGCCGCCTCCACCAACTGCCGCTCGCCAAGCTCTCCCTCTTCTGTGGACGGAGCGAGAGCGCCAGTGAATTCAAGTTCCGAGCAGCTTTTCAGATCCACTTGCAAGTCACCTTGAGCTCCGCCGCCGCCGTCGTCCTTCACGTCGCGCTGCTCTCGACTTCCCTCGCCGATATTCTCCAGTAGAACCTTCATCAGCACACTCAGGTCCTCCTCGCCCGCACTCACCTGGCAGACACGCTAAGCATTAGCACGGCTGCATCGTCGACACAACACCGCCCGAGCGCGATGAAACCGATACCTTCAGCGAGGGCAGGACTCCTTGCACGTGCAACGCCGGGATCTTGGTGAACCAGGACCAGGCCATGTTTCTGGTGACTACGAGTTCTACGTTCAAAGGCTCCAGGATCGCAATGTCTGGGCCGGAAGAGGATTCTCCGCCTAAGGTTGTCCTGCGGAGGGTTGAGCCGTATAAGCGGCTTTCCTGTTTGCATTCTGCCGAAAGATGCTAACGGCTACCTGGAGAGCTTGAGCTGCGTGAGCCGAACGTCCATCTTGTCCACCACGGCGGGGAGCGAGAAGCCTTGGGCGGGTGCGAGGCAGAAGCTGTTGGACACGGTGATGAGGCCGAGGTCCACCAGGACGGCGTGGCGGGAGCCGGACGACTGCGGCACCACGATGAGCGGCGCCTTCAGCCTGATGTCCATGGACAGGCGCAAACTCTTATGAGCCAAGCGCCGTACGCTGGACGCCGCCTTCTCCGCCGCCTGAGCCGTGGCCGTGCTCACCGCTTCTTTGGCCGTATGGAAGTTGTCCACAAACATCTGGGGGACAAACGCACGGACAAGAGAGGAGACAAAAGCTCATCGGACGAAAACCTCCAGAAAGGACACGGCCAGGTGGCCTTTTGGCAAAGCTGCCTCGGAATGGACATCCATTGCAGAATGCACGACGAAAACAAGGAGCTTCTGCTAGTCCAAGTTTGTGAACAGAACATGAGTATTAAGAAGATCCGAGAGCTTCCCACCTTACCCGACTTATAACTCCACCTACTCTCCGGCTTATCTACCTACCGAGCTTCAGTACATATTTTCTAACCTGTTCTGTCTTCCTACCAAGTCCTTTCCCTCCCCCACCGAACCTATTTTATCCACCTACTTTCCTACCTACCTCACCCAAATAGCTAAGTTCCACTTAGCTTAGCTACTTTGTTGTAGACGGAGGTGGCAAATCCAAGTCCAGAAAGTAAAAACCCTGCCACAGTTTGGCTTTGGCCCCAGGCGCTAGCTAGCTAGCTAGCTAGCTAGCTGGTTGGCTGCATTGGTGCTTGTTTATCTGCTAGGGAGCTAGCAAGAGAGCTAGCTAGCGAGCGTCAGGGGCTAAAGTCAAACCAAGGCATTCAAGCTAAAACATGGAAATGTGACGCGCCTGATGGCGAGCCGACCGGCTGATGGACGTCCGTTGATGGAGGTAACGACAACAACGCAACTTTAAATAACTTTAAAATGTCGTGATTGCTGCGGGAAATTAACGAAAAAGAAGGTGCTATGGACGAGGCAACGGCGCCGTAAAGTCCAAACGACGTAGGTCGCGTGCGACGTAGCTCGAGGACTCCCTGTATTGTGGGGAGGTTGGCGATATCTAAAAAAAAAGGTCACAATATTGTCAAAAATAAAATAAAAAAGCTCATACTAAAAATAAAAATAAAAAAAAGCAGCACAATATTGTGCTTTTGTACATAACAGCAATGCATATAAACCTCCTATAATCTCGAATAAGACTTCATATTGAGACGCTTACTTGCTAATGCTAATGCTAATGCACGCACACATTGAGTTGCTCCACATATTGACTCGAGCATATCACGTTCTCCTTCAGCCGACCATGAGCGTGGATTTTAAACATAAAAGGGCCAAAACATCCCGTATGAAAATTAAACTGCACTAAAAAAAAACTATCCACCAGAGGGTGCTAGAACTGCACAAATGGAAATCAACCTGACCTTTTTATTAACAGATGTGCTGCTTTTAATCTCGTGACATGACGACGACGATATTGTGGCACTTTTAAAATTGCGATATCACGATATTGCCGTTATCGTTACATCCCTTCTAACGACTCTACTTAGAAATATGTTTTCCTATAGTTTCACAGTTGGGGCACTTTTAGGGGAAGGAAGTCGGGTGGACTTTAGATCGATAGTTTGATCGAAGGATAACAAAGGGAAGAATAAGCCCAAAAACAAACAACCCCACTTACGGGTTGGCGTCGCCTTGTGATTGCAAGAATGTGAAATTGTTTGCAGACTGAGCAGACAAAAACGCAACAAGCCCAAGCAAAAGTGTTGATTTGTTGTCTGACCAGCAGCGACATGAGGAATTTGTGCAGGTAGACCATCTTGATGCAGCCCAGGCGCAGGGTGACCTTCCCGTCCACCTTGGACGTGTCCCCGTAGTTGTCCCCCTCGGTGGCCCCCGGAAACAAACACAGCTTGAAGCTGAAAACCTCCTCGCCCATGATGGACACCGCCTAGACCCCGCCCCCAAAAAAAAGAAGACAGCTGAAGGGTCACATTGCATTTCTAAAAGCTCAATTAGAGAAAAGAAAATGTCAATATTTGTATGCAAAATTGTTTATTTGAATCATATAAGAATAATTGATTCTGTGAAGCCCTTTGAGAGTCTTTTGTGATTAAGGCCAATATAAAGAAAGGTGACTCGACTTCATTGATCAATTATTTAATGACAACTGGAATTGTACTAATATGTGAAATGTTTTTTATTTTACAAATACTTTAAGCACGTGGAAAGAAGTCCGATAAATTATCAAATAAAATATCATTCTTATTTTGAATTATATTATCTATAATTCATTTATTACAATTAGCACAAGAATAAAATAATGATTATAATATGGCAAAAATTTTTTTTTTTATCAAATTCACATGCTAATGTCATTAGAAAAGAATGTCATTGTTCACAATATATCAACGAAGACAAAACAAAAGACTGAATTTGAGGACCTTTTTGTGAATGCACTTGGGGTTGACGTCGGTGACCACCAAGTCTCGGAGGCGAGCGAACACCTCCGTCTGCTTGGCCTGCACCAGCACCGACGCGTCCATGCCTGCAGGGCGGCGACAGCCGGCCAAGTGGCCCAAAAAATTAAAAATCACCAGCATGCAAAAATCACACACAAATCAAGTCAAGTTGGGTTGAGTTAATTGCAATTAATTGCATACTACTACTAAGTGAAAAAAGGTCCCTGTCGTTCTACTCGTGCGCTATTTAGCAAACGGTTTGCAGGATTGGATCTCTGCCTTCTTTTTTCAACAACTAGAGCCACTTTTAGCCTCCGAGCACTTTATACTATTAGCACAACAAACAGTCGTGACCTGATGACAAGTATTTCCTTTTTTCTTCTCTGGACATCAACAACTCATTTGAATCTTTTGCTTCTGGCGTTTGAAATGTAAACATGGCCGCCGATCGCCTTCGTTGAACTGCGGCAGATGACAATTGGATGAACTGCGCAGGCCTGCTGGTTTTGGAGCGGACGCCTGAGAATGGCCACTTGGACCGACGCACAAAAGCCTCCCACCGAGTCCAGTCTTCGCTTACCTTGCACTCGAATGTCAGCGATGCTGCGGCGGTCGTCGCAAAGCTCCACGTGGAAACATCCCAGCACGGCCAGCAACTTGAAGTTCAACACGTCCGAGTCTTTCACACCTTTGGACACTGAAAAGCGGGAAAAAAATACAAATAATATCACTAGGGTCTGAGCCACACGGATTTTTGAGGCCCATTTGGCAGAATACATGTGGGGCGGCACGGGTCAGTGGAACACTGGACCACTGAGCCGCGAGCTAGCTAGCTAGCTAGCTTGAAAGTAAAAACCCTGCCACAGTTTGGCTTTAGCCCCAGGTGCTAGCTAGCTTGAGTAATATTTACTTGAAAAAACATAATAAAGGTTTTTCACTCAGAAATTCTAAGTACAAGGAGAGTTTTGAGGACATTTGACTCGTTTCTTTTATTTTTTAATCAAAAAATACTGTATTGCTGGTGTGTCCAAAATGAGAGCAAAAGCGGTCTCTTGGAGGTACGAAGGAGTGGCATGGCTCAGGTGGTAGAGTGGCCGCCGCCCAAGCTGAAGGTCATGGGTTCGTTCCTCAGCGCTTACATTGATTTATTTTATTTTTTTAACTTGTCAAATGTACTCTCACTGTAAAAGAAGTGTGAAGAGTGAACACATTTTACTAAGTTTTTTTCAAGTAAATATTACTCTTTTTTCTTTCTTTTTTTTTTTTACAGTGACCCCCGTTAGGTTGTGGGTTCAATCCTCACCCTTGGTGACCATGTGGAAGTGTCCTTGAGCTGAAACTGACACTGAAACCTCGATTTGCTCCCAATGGACCTGCTCATTTCAGTCAGCCCCTCGATGGCATTTGCAATTCATGATATGCATCTTGAGCCAGGACAGGCCACGAATAATCGGACACATTTGGACCGGGGCCTCACCTGTCCTGACCCGGTCTTTGTCCGCCGGCTTCCTGGTGTCTGCGCTGCGCCCGGAAGGAAGTTGCGGTGCGACGGCGCCGGACAGGAAGTCCATGGTGGACAGCAAGGCTTTCGCGTCGAGTAGAAAGTCCAGGGAGGAAAACTCCACCTGGGACACGACAGACAACATCTTGGGCTCCATTTACAGTTAGCAAACAGGACGACTGCTTCTTACTCGCAAGCCTTGTTCCGCCACTAGTGCCACTTATGCTACTAGTTCACAATTCAAGCTTACCATACCAATTTCCGGACTATAAGCCGCTACTTTTTTCACTTGCATTCGACCCTGCGACCAGAGGTGGCAAATCCAGGTCCAGAAAGTAAAAACATGCCACAGTTTGGCTTTAGCCCTAGGTTCTAGCTAGCTAGCTCCCTAGATGGCTCCCATGGTGCTTGTTTACCTGCTAGGGAGTTAGCTAGCTAGCACCCTTTTTTGTTGTTGCACTCACTCACTTACACAAACACGTACACAAAGTAATATTTAAAGGACAAAAATACAGTACAGCCCCCATTTGATTGAAAATGGGCTAGTTGAGTCAAAGTGTTCCTTCCCTTTTTCCTGTGAAACGTTTCTTCTACACTCAACACCAACACATTATTTGCATTACTTTTTGCTCCTCAATCATGTTGCTACGTGCTAATGAGGGAAACACGTGTTAATATTAATGTCTCTATTGTGCTGCTATTGGCTAGCGTACTATAAGGTGTGTGGCGTGCGTGCGTGCGTGCGTGCGTGCGTGCGTGTCTGCACAGAAGAAAAAATAACTTGCCTCATGGACATAAGATTGGTTTTCGCTCCATTTTGAAGTATTTGTATTAAAGACAAGATGTATAAAGGCAGACACAAACCGTGCTAACGTCAATTTGTTTTGTTCATGTTTTTGTATGTGTCTGTAGACTTGTACATGCATTCTTATTATTTTGTAGATTCAAGCACATTTCTTTTTTTGATGTCTGTCATTTTTATAACATCGTACAAGTATAGTCAAAAAAACAATCATTCTGTATTAAGTTCATGTCTGTTAGCATATTTTAATACATTTATGTCCCAATGAAGGCTTGCGGTCTCACCTTGAGCGTTTGCTCCGTGTTGTCGAAGAGGGTCCGGAAGCTGGGCCCGCCGCGATCCGCCTGCGGGACAAAAGGACAAACGCGCACGCACGGCGCCACTTTGGGCTCGTCAGCGCAAGTGACAGGAAGTGGCGGCCAACTCACCTTAATGAAGTCCACCTTGAGGAGGTCGCGGTCGTGCTGCTCCGAGCAGCCGATCAGGTGAAGGGGGTCGCCGTCTGAAACCGACCCACCACGTTTGTGTGTTACTCATGCGTGTTGGACTTTTTTTTGGGGGGGGGGGGGGCGTGTTGTTGGACGGTTGAGAACGAGCTCAACATCTCGGATCATTTCTGGCATTTCGTCTTATGGCGTGCCGCTTCTGGTGTGCCACCAGGGGGCAGTATAATGCAGACAAATGGATGAAAACAAAGAAGACGGCCACAACCAACATCCAGCCGATTAATCGGCCAGCAGATTTACTCGGCTGATATTAGCTCTTTGAAAAATCTGCAAAAATGGTCTGATTCTTTTCTGCTGATTTATTTAACACACGACAACGTAAAACAAACGGCATTTCAAACAAATTGTCTGACTTTTGCCAATTTTTTTACTGTTGTAAAGTTGAAAAAAAATAAACTAAAGTATTGTAAAAGAGTCAAATGCTTTCATTGTAATTCTTATTTTTAAAGGTTCGAAATAACTTTCTTTCTTGTTTTCCTTCTTTGAGGATCAGTTTTGTGAACTTCCATGAACGGCACAAACTGCATCGACTCGATACGGAAAGGTGCCATCGACAACACCCCGAAGGCGTTGGGTGCCCAATCCATTTTTTTTTTTTTTTTTTTTACTGACCGGGCACATGGCAGTAGTCCAGCGTGATGGTCCTCAGGTAGCTCGTGACGCTGGTGTCGAAGGTCCTCATCTTCCCCTGCGCTCCCAGCTGACAAACGCGGAGCGCCAGCACCGGCTTCTCCCGCTCGGCTTGCCGCGTCAGCTCCAGCAGCACCTGAAGGTCACACCGGCGCGCATTCTTCACGCCGCACTGCACAACGCTCGGGACCGCCAGCCGGACGCTCGCGCACCTCTTTGACTTCAAACTTGAACTGAAGGTCAGTCAGCTCCTCCACAGCCCAGCGCTGGTGCTCATCCTCGGGGGACTTCTCGCTGCCGTCCGAATCTGACACGGCCAAGAAGATCAAGCATGAGACCGGTACCGAGACCGAGACCGAGACCGGGACCGGGACCGTCATCTTACCCGTCTCTGCCACACTCAGGAGTGCAGGGTGGAGCGAAAGGGCTCGTGGTCGCGACTCCGCCAAAGTCAGCACCTGCAGCAGGAAATATGGTTCATGCCCAAATATGGTCAAGGTGCACAAAAAGTGGTCAACACGCACATTCCTATTTATGGTTAACGCCCACGTTTGGTCAACCTTCCAAAATGTTGTTCAACACACCTAAATGGGACCAAACTGGACAAATGTGGTCAATACACCCAAATTTGGTCAACATGTCCGAACGTAGTCACCGCGCCCGATTACGGTTAACACCCAAAAGTAGGCAAGACGTGAAAATTGTAAACCTTTTGGGTGACGGAACAAGTTGCGTTTGTGATCCGAGACTTTGGACCATTTTTTATTTTATAATTTAATTTATATTTATCAATGAGGTAACAGTCAAATAAAATTAAGCACTTGTTCAAACCTATTTGTAAAATTGTTTTTCATTCTTCTATTGACAATCAATACATTAGAAAATATCTATATTTTAAAAATGAATAAAAAATAAATGTGAAAATTGCAAACAAAAAGCAAACATTTGAATGATTATTTGGAATTAGTCGATGACTTTGTTGATGAATCCCAAAAATGTTTTCAATTGACTGACTGCAGAAAATGAATTCCGATTTAGTTGCTGGTCAGCCGTCAGAAAAGCGTCAAGGACGCGTTGATCGTTGTTGTAAAAATCATTTACAGTCGAGAGCTTGAAATTGAAAACATTTGTTTGTTAAACAAGTTCTGTAAACGAGTCATGCATGATGAATATGTAGAGATAATAATGGATTCATTTGACGATAAATAAGTGAGGGATTAATAATTGCACCTGCAATAATCATGAATGTATTATTTCATCATTTTTAATGTGAAGCTATTATGTTGATTTTCCAAATGTTATCATTTACAATAAATGAACTCATTCAGTATTTAATGAGAGGAATGAATAAAAAGACCTTGTCTGCGGGCGTGGACGGCGTGGACGGCGTGGACGGCGCGGACGGCGGGCGGGGCAGCGGGATGCTGCGAAGCAGCTCCACAACCTGCCGGATCTTCTCATCCGACATCTTGACGTGCACGAGAGGCAGCTCGCCCGAAACCTTCAACCTGCGAGCGCCAACAGCATTTCTTGCACCTCACGTGACCTTTACGAGCTCCGCGAGCGTCAACGCGAACGCACAACGCAAAAGTCTGCCCGCAGATCAAACGTCAATACAACGGGCCCAATTTTCCACTCAAAAGCAACAGCGCCATCTACTGGCACATGGTGGTCATGAGAGCCACAAAGGCGCTTAATGGGACGGCGGGCACGGCGGGCGCGCACGCACGCACGTACCTGGGCATCCGGGCATCCTTGTCCACCATGCACTTGGACAAGCGAAGCGTCAGGTCGAGGGGCTGCAGGACGTGCTGCTCCGAGCAATTCTGCAAACGAGACGACTTCCACGCGTCGCCTGCACGCGCAAACAAAACACAAGCGGCAGACGGACGACCTTTTGGACTTCAGTCAAGTCATTGCAGATTGTTCAAGTACAATTCGTCATCAAATTGGAACTCTTTTGCCAAATTTGCTCTCCGTTCAATAAATACTACAGGAAAAAAAAAGGTGGGAGGAGTCTGGCACCTGCTGCCATTGTTCAAGACTGGAGGGGGAATTCATTTTTTTTTCTTCGTTTGCTTTAAATGCACTTTAGTTTTCACTGGTTAGCATTTTTGTCCTACAATTAAGTTGGTCATTTTGTTTGGTTTGTAGTCATAGCGCCCTCTTGTGTTCATTTGTGTTAGTCCACCCCTATTTAAGCCACCTGAGGAGTTTGTCTGGAGGTCCAGTTTGAGTCGTGTTCATGTTCACTGGACCTCTTCTCAATGGGACCCAAAACCTGAGCTCGGAGTTGATGTTGGAATTTTGCTTTGATTTGTTTCAATGGAATCTTTTTTTGAAGCGTCCATGTTTTGTCCGGTGCTCAACAAAAAAAGTGAAATAACTGAAAATGTGCTTTATTTGATAGATTGTTCAAAATAGCCAGCGTTGGCTCTGGTTACTTTGTTTGCACAGTTTTGTCATTCTCACGTCTGGGAACTCCTGAAAAGCTGTTGGAAAACCTTCCCGATGGCTCACTTTTGAAGCTCATCAAAAGAATGCCAAGAATGTGCAAGAAAGTCATCAGAGAAAAAGGTGGCCATTTATTGATGTATTGATTTGATTCTTTTCACCTTTTTTGTCAAGTCAACAACTCCACACATGTTTGATAGTTGTCATAGTTTTGATGCCATCAGTGAGAATGTACAAAGTCATGAGAATAACGCAACGTATTGAACGAGAAGGCGTGTCCAAACTTTTGGTCTGCGCTGTATTCGATTTTTGCTTCGTTGAAACAAATGCAGGCCGCGATCGCGTTACGGTTTTGATTTGCTTTCAACAAGTTATTTGAATGAAGCACAATTCATGTTGATTCTTTAAGATGCATCTGCCGAAAGGTCGTCTGTCGTGCCCCGTGCCGTAACCCCGTACCTGCCAGGGCCCCCAACCCCTTCTTGCTTGGGGCCCCCGGGGACCTTTGCTACGCCACCGTGTGTGCGTGTGTGTGCGTGTGCGTGCGTGTGTGCGCGCGCGCACCCGACTTGCTGTACAGGACTTGCACCCGTGTCAGTTCCACGCTGTAGCGCTCGTACGCTCGGTCCATGATCTCCTCCAGAGATGAGAAGGACGACGAGGACGAGCGGTCGTTCTGGTCAACGCTGTTAAACTGCCACACAAACACACACACACACACACACACACACACACACACACACACACTCCACTTAACACACAAAATGTACTCTTCCGTGCATCTGGGTTTGCGTGTGTGCGTGCGCGCGCCGACCTGCAGATTTCCAAAGTCGACCACAATGAGTTCAGAGGTGTCGGAGTAGGAGCCGTCCTTGGGCAGCAGCAGGTAGGACGGCCGTAGGTCGATCCTCAAGTCCAGAACCTTCCGCGTCTCGATGATGTGAGACAAACCTGCAAAGATACCAAAAGATCAGCTGGTGAAAAACAGGAAGCGGCCGCCACCGCCGCCGCCACCGCCGCCGCCGCCGCCGCCACCGCCGCCACCGCCGCCAAATCTTGGTTGGAGGAAAGCGACTCCAAACGTAAGCCAGGACGCCTTCCAGCCACCTGCTGCCGTCTTTTCTTTGATCTCCTCCAGTTTGGAAAGCGTCGCTGATGTCAGAACTTCCAGGTCCACGCCTTTGCCCATCTTGAAGAACTCTGCCAAGCTGTTCAGCGTCCTCTGGAACGCACGCACACGCACACGGCACGCGTGAGAGCGCGTCGGCGTCAGGACACGCGAGCGTGCGTCTTACGGCGTCGTATATGATCTGCACGGGCTGCGAGTGGACGCGGACGACGTGATCGGCCGGGCTGTCGTCGGGGTTGAGCTCGAAGGACACGCGGAGCAGCGACGCCGCCGAGTCGCCCGCCGACGAGATGAGGGACGGCGCGCCGCCGCCGCCGCCGCCGTCCAAGCCCGTCACACGCCACTGCTGCAGGGACGCCTCCACCCTGCCCAAAGGACAACAAGGCACACGCACGCTCAATAGTGCTACGAGTAGCGTGCGCTTGTCAACGAGTGCACAATTTGTTGGCTTGCCCTGCAGCATTTATTCAAAAGCTCTCGTGCCCATGGAGGCTTTTTGTCCTCATTGGCAAAAAAAAAGAAGAGGAAAAAAGAAGAGTTGCAAGATGACATGACAAACAAGTTTAAAGGACATTAAATCGCTAAATTCCAAAACCAAGTTGAATGAGAAGGAAAACAAAATTAAAATCAACAATTCTCCAAGAAAAAATGACATCATAATTTAAGACGTCATTAAAAAACTTACACAATAATCAACAACAAATCAAATACCAAATGGATCGATAATTATTTGTGATTATTTGAATTAAAAATGGTCCAAATGCTTGCAACATCATCTTGTAAAGCGTCAATAAATGTTCTCTCCACTTTCTATTTGTGCTCAAACCAAAACCATTGATTTCATTTTGGGGGAATTCGGACAAGTTGGAGCGCAAAACGAACAAAGTCAATCATTGCAACAAATTCATTTGTTTGTGCAAAGTCCTGTTTTGCAATAAAGGAACAGATTTTGTACTTAATTTTTTTAAATAAGAATCATCGATGAATCAAATAAAAGAAGACAAACTCATCAATTATCATCAATAGTTACAGCCCGAGCCAAAAAAGATGAAAATAGTGAAAAACAAGCTCCATGCAAATGTTTTTGGCGGTTTGTAATGAAAATGTGATGAAGATGAAGACCGCTGAGGTCGTTGTCGCACCTGAGCGCCTGCGCTCCCGGCCTCTGTGAGACTTTGGTGCTCAGGTGGATCATCTGGACTTGGAGGATCTCCGGGACGCGGGCTTGCTCTCGGACCGTCACCGAGGTCCTCAGCAGCTGGAAGGTGATCGCCACGGCGACGTACTGCGAAGCGCAGCGGTCGGATTGTTTCTCGGGGCTGACGTTGGATTTGCCGACCGTTCGGTTGACTGAAACGCCAAAGCACCTGCTTGGGCGCGGCCAGGTGGTGCGAGCTGCCGCTGTAGCCGATGGCGGTGTACAGCTTCGCCTTCTCCTCCGCCGTCATGATGCCGTCCAACGCCGAGCCTGCGGAGACGAGAGAGCGGCGGTTGTGGGTCGGCGCGGCCACGCCTCCTCCTCCCCGGATGTTCCGGATGTACCGACCCTCGGGCTCCTCGAGCTCCTCCTTCTTGGGCTTGCGGCTGAAGAAGCCGCTGAAGAAGCCGCCCTGCTTCTGGACCCCCGAAGCCTTCTTGGCGGCAACCTTCTGGCCCGAGCGCACCACCTGGACCGAGACGGGCAGACGGCTGGCGGGTCAGCATTCACATCGCAGCTTTCCTGCGCTATTTTTTGGGGGGGAACTTGTGACATTTGAACGCAGACAAAAATCCGTCTTTTCAAGTTCACATTTTTCTGGTGTTGTTTTTTCCCCAACTCGGACCACATTGCAAGGTCACCACCTTCTATTTCAATAAAAAAAAAAAAAAGTTCTGTCAGACATTTTGGAAATGACCTCATTGTTAAATTGCTTTCGAAAAAATAAAAACGGCATTCGCAGATATTATTTGACATGATTTTTTCCCAGGCGGCACGTTGGCTGACTGGTTAGCACGTCCGCCTCCCAGTGCAGAGGACGTGAGATTGAGTCCGGGCTTCGGCCTTCCTGGGTGGAGTTTGCATGTTCTCCCCGTGCCTGTGTGGCTTTTCTCCGGGTACTCCGGTTTCCTCCCACATTCCAAAAACATGCATGGCAGCTTAATTGAACACTCTAAAATTGTCCCGAGGTGTGATTGTGAGTATGATTGGTTGTTCGTCTCTGTGTGCCCTGTGATTGGCTGGCAACCAGTTCAGGGTGTACCCCGCCTACTGCCCGAAGCCAGCTGGGATAGGCTCCAGCACCCCCGCGACCCTAGTGAGGAATAAGCGGTTAAGAAAATGGATGGATGGATGGATTTTTTCCCAACCCAGGCAAGGTTCAAATATGGACAACAACCTTTTTTCTCTTCTTTTTCGTTTTGACTGCAAATTGGAATTTCTCGAACAATCAGTTGAACTTTCATGAAGCTTTTTCGGGGCAAAATGGCGCGCGACGTCGCATACCTCCATGTGGGCCTGCTGTCGAGCCAAGGTGATGCTGAAGACATCCAGAACTTTCTCCAGGTCCTAATACAAGCACAAAGCAGTCCACGCGAGTGCAAAGGGAAAGCGAGAGCGTCGGTTTGCTCGGCGCGTTCGAACCTGCAGCTGAAACTCGGCGTCGGGGCTCGGCTTGTTGTGGCTGAGGATTTTGGTCTTGTAGACCGCCTTGTAGGTTTTGACGTGCTGGCGGTGCCGGCTCATGTTGGACCAGGACCACATGCGGCTCGACTGACGGACGTGAACCTCCAGGATGCTGGTGATGGCGTAGCGCCACCTAATGGACAGGCAAAAACACTCACATGAAAACAAATCCCGAAAGTGTGGAAGGAAAAAGAAGAAGAAGAATTAAGTCGGGTAATTCTACAGGTCGACACGATTTCTGTTTTGCAGCTTCGACAGCATGTTTGTGTATTTTAGAATATTTTCTGATGATAGATCGTGTTCTGTTTGCAAAGTCATGTGAATCTCTAAACCAGTTTTTAGGCTAACGCTCACGTTTACATTGCTTGCGTACCGTCGGACTGAATTCTTGATGCTTGAAGTTTTTTTCATTAAAACAGATATTTTTCATAATCATTGAAAGTCTTGTGAAGCTCTTGAGTGTCTTCACGTAATCCGTAAACAAAGGATTGTGGGTAATAATGTCATCTGTTTTTTTTCTTCCTTCCATTTGAGTATTAAATCTATTCAAATGGACGGCGGTCGCTTGACTTCGGACACGCCTGATTGAAAGCGTGCAAAGCATTTTGATGCCGCCGCCCCCAAAAATGGCAAGCGAGAATAGTTTGCAAGCGGAATCGCCGAATGGTTCAAATACGTTCAAAACAATTATGATCTTAGGCTGATGAAATGCTTTTGTTCTCTTTGGGCAGCAGTTCTTAAAATGGCTCAATCATTTGGCAAGCAACGGTTTTCTCTTGGGAAAATGACAACATGACAATATTGTCCTTGTCCAAACATTGACAACTGAGCTCGGTCCTCCGGTCGCAAACAAAGTAGACAAAAGATGCGCAGTTTTGAATGGAAGCGCTGTGTCCGATTGCGGATTAGGTGCGGATGTGGTCTGGATGTGAAGCGGAACTAACCAGAGGGGGGCGTTGGCGTGGACCGGGACACCAGGCCGAAACTTCCTGTAGGGGGCGTTCTTCACCATGCGGTCCACCGACTCCAGCATCTTCACCACGCTCACGTACTTCAAACAAACGGACCAACCAGCACATAAACAGCCGCTCGTCATGGCGGCGACGGTCGAGCGCCGTCGGCATCCGAGCAACGGGATTTCACGGCGACTGCTTTCACGTCAGCCATGCTCGTCATTAGGGGCGTGCTCAAAAAAACGGATTCTGATAAGAATCGCGATTCTCATCGAGTACGATTCGGAATCCGTTTTTAATGTCCCAAAATCGATTTCATACGGTCCTGCCCTCGTTTGTGTGTGCTTTTATTGGGAGCGCTGTTCGTGTTGTACCCAGTTTGGCCACTGGGGGGCAGCGTGGTTCAGCGCGTTCTGATATACTGTCAAGTTGTAACCACGTTAGCGTGTAGAAGGGGAAAAAAACACAATCAAGTTATTGCAATAAAAGTTGTTTTTTGCAGCGTAAGAAGAGCATAAACAAGCCGGCGAGTAACGTTAACACGATTCTTTCTCTGGATGCAATCCTGAAGCATTTTGCACGAAAAGCCGTTCGCTTGAGTGATAAAAGTGCTGCAAGTAGCGAGCTAATGAGCATTAGCCAGTCAGGCTGGAAGAGATCACCTCTAGAAATTGAAGCAGAAATCAAATCACTTTGAATCTAAAATTCTTCCAGATGGAAAATCGATTCTGAATTGAATCGCAGACCCAAAAATGGCAATCGAATCGCGAGACAGTCAAAGATTCGTGACACTTTTCACACGCAGTCTTCACATCGCAGTAACAGTCGTCCCGACAACTGTTGCTATCGGGACCGTCTTCAGATCATAGCGACGGTTGTCATAGCGACACTCAACGTATCAACGGCTTCATATAGCAACGGTGTTCATATGAAGGCAACTTTCTCGTGGAAGTGACTTGCGGCTCGCTCGACCGCAAATCCTCCAAAAGCGTCTCAATTCGCGATTCAACTTGAAATGTTATGGAAAGAATCGGCCCCAAAAATGGCGCGTGATGTCGGCAGATGTTGGCAGATGTTGTGAGGCTTCGTATCAAGCGTTGATAACACATTAGAAGAGTTGCTTTGCCAGAGCTTCATGGAGATGATCGGGTTTGGTACTGGCCCACTTGGCCCACTTGGCCCCCGATCCAAGTCGAATGAAAGAGCAGAAAAGGACCGATACATTTTTCGAGCGCAACTTCGAAGCGAATCAGCGCACGAGCCACTTTTCCAAAAGTGGACTTCAACTGGAATATTCTTGGAAGTCACGCATGGAGAGTCGAGCGATCTTGCGAGACTTTAACTCGGGTCGCGACGCGGTATTGAACTTCTTGCGTTACCTGAGGTTTGGTGATCTGGATGTCGATGTTTTGGACCTCCAGGTGCAGTTGAACTTTTGGAGAGTCCAGTTCTTGCGCGGCGTTGGGGTTGATGCGGATTTTGGCCGAAGCGAAGATGGGCTTGAAAACTGAGGGGGACAAAAAATTCCACTCAGAATACGAATCCAGATCTGGCTAAGAAGAGCCAAGGTCTACATCCACATGAAAGTCTAGTTCTAGGTCCACAAAAGGATCAAGTACCAGGTCCACTTAAAGACCAAGGGCAACATAATAGTTCCAGGCCCACAAAAACATTTACAAAACAATTGCAAGTCTACAAAGAACGAAGTCCTTCTAAAGGTCTCGTTCCAGATTGACATTCCAGAAGAATCTTGTTCCAGTAGAATAGCGAGATTAGAAATCCACACAAGGATCTTATTCCGGTTCCACATCAAAGCTATTTTTTAAAAGTCGAGATTGACGTCAAATCAAGGTTCGCAGAGGTTTAGTTGCAAGTGCATAGAAGCGCTTGGGTCCTTATAAGGGCAAGATCTAGACCCACGTTAAGTTTCGGTGCAGGTCCACATACGGTCTCGTGTCAGCTAAAAAGCATAAAGGTCTCGGTCCAGCCACACAAACCCGTCCACATCCAGGGTCTCGTTCCATTCAAGAGCCATTAAAAGGTCGGAATTCACATGAAGGTCTCGGCCTGCAGAAAAGTCTCTTTGCGAGTCCATGTCAAGGTCGGGTTCGAGTTGCACAAATGACGTGTACTGACTGTAGTGGTAGTGAGGCAGCTCCTGGTCCTTGCTGCTGATTCCACACTTCAGCTGATCCTACAAAACATGACGCAGCTCAAACCTCTACACACGTTAGTGGAGCTTTTTTTTTATTTTTTATAAAAATTAGATCATCGATTCAGTATTTGAAAAGAAGCTCACCACAATGTCTTGCCATGATCCTTGGTAGAAGATTTGACTGTTGACGTTCCAGTAGGCACATAAACACTCCAGACGGCCCAGCTAGCACATCGGAACGAGTTACAGACACGCTCAAGTCAAAATTGGATCTCGGTTCGATTGTCGGCGGCAGGAACGGGAAGGGAGCGACCGCGTTTACCCCATCGGCAAGCGTTTACCTTGTAGATGACTTTTGCCGCTTCGTTGAGGATGCACAAGTTCCAGTTGTCATCGGTAGTCTACGGAAAAGCAAAGTCCGCTTTTCAAGTTCCCCTGGAGGAAGGACGGCGGCGTGCGTGCGGGTGCAAGTGCAGGAGGCGGTACCTGCAGGCTGAGTTCTGCCAGGGTGACTCCCATGGACAGGGGGCGCTGTGGGTCTGATATCTGAAATGCACACAAACGCACAAAGGTACATACACACTTTAACTGGGCCTCCAACTTGATGTGGACCAAGACCAGCAATATGTGGACCAAGACCAGCAATATGTGGACCTTTCTGTTCCTCAAAGTCGGAACGAGACGGCCGCGTGGAATTGATTTGGACCGAGACGTGAACTTCAAAGCGAGGCTTTCAAAGGTGCGGCGCTCCAGAACACTTCGTGTCTCATTTGGTCCACATCGATGAGCACGTCAACGAGATTGTGGAAAGATTCGCCGGCGGAAAGCAAACTCACGTCGTCCTCGTACCGCAGGTGGATGCTGCCGATCTTCACCTGCAGGTTCTTGACGACCTGCGTGGCCAGTTTCTCCACGAAGGAGTCCTTCTTCTCATCCTGGGATTTCTCTGAAAGCAGCAAGCGGGAGACTCACAACCACCGCAGGCGTTCGATCCGGAACGTGACCCGAGTCACGCGACGTCTTTGAGGCTCCGAGATGGTTTCTTTTCCTCGACTCACCCGACTTGACCTCCTGATTGCGTTTCAACTTCCTCAGAGCTTTTTTGTGCTTTTTAAATCCTTTTGGCACTTTGGCAGCGTTAAAGAAAGAGACGGCAATTAGTTGAAGGCGGCGAGAGAAAATGGAGCAAGTGACGACGGCCGAGCAATCACAAAGCAGTCGGGATGCCGGCGGACGTTTGCGACAGAATTTCTTGACACGGCCGATTCGTTGCTTTGCTTTTCTCATCAGTTTTTTTTTTTTTTGCAGGTTCGAGATCTCGTACTGTCCCCGGAGCGCTTCACAGCCAAGTGTCAAATGTTTGACGTGAGAAAAGGGCAGCGTGTCAAGAGGTTGCAAATCCACAAACACAGCCACAGTTTGCCTTTAGCCCCAGGTGCGAGCTAGCGCGCTCCCTTGCTAGCTCCCCCGGGTGCACTGTTACCTGCGAGGGAGCTAGCTAGCTAGCACAAGGGGCTAAAGGCAAACAATGGCATGGGTTTTTACTTCCTGGAAGTGGATTTGCCCTCTCTGGGTCAGGGATGAGATCCTGCCCCATAATAATAATAATAATAATAATAATAATAATAATAATGCATTGGATTTATATAGCGCTTTTCTAGACACACAAAGACGCTTTACAGAGGAATGGACACATTAACATGCACTCACACATTCACACTGTGGTGGCGGTTGTAGACAGAAGGAAGCGTGGCTGCCAGTGTTCGCCTACGGCCCCTCCCACCACCACCAAACATTCGCACCTTCCATACACCAGTGTGAGTAGCACTAGAAGCAATGCGTGGGGGGGGGGGGGGGGGGGGGGTTTGCTTTAACATATTTTCTCTAGATTGTGGATTTTCCTTGTTTAGCAGGCCTGACTTCGAAATGCGACTTCAGTGCACACAAAGTCCAACATGACATCAAGAAGTTTGTCTTTAGCATGCATGCGCTCCGTTCAAGCAAGCGTGTGTGCGTGTGCGTGCGCGCGCGTTACCGTTGAGCGTCTCCTTATAAACGAGACTCTCCAGACTGAAGAGCAGCTCGCCACTTTGTGACGCTGGCGCCAAACGCAGCGTGAACACAACAGCAAAAATCACAATTGCGATCGATCACATTCATCAATACAGCCAAAATAACGCCCGCTTGACATCGGCATGCTTTTGCCGCGTGGGTTCGAATTGTCGACGAGGTCAACCGAAGGCCACCCGAAACGGCTTTGGTGCGTTCACGGCTCATCCGCAAATTGGAATCGGCTCCGATTTCCATCTGCAAATGTTGCGCTGTTGTTTGTGTCGAGTTGCGAGGACGGCGTGTGAGCAGGAAAAGGAAAAGCAACAGAGCGAAGAGAAAGCAGCCCGTGAGCGCGCACTTTTTTCACTTCCAATCAACGGAAGTTTGAGCAAAAGATTCCAAAAAGGTCAAACAGCTTTTCAAAATGGGATTCTTTTTGCTTACTGTATCGCAAAACAATATTTGCCTGTCCATGCTTGGATATAAAGTCTTTGCAAAAAAAAAAGACTTTCAATTTCCTCCTCCATGTTGAAGTCACGCACGACGGAGACGCTCGAGTCACGGGACAAGCAGCAAGAAAATAAACAGCTTGACGTGCTCGTAATGCAAAAACTCATTTCCTGCTCCTTTTGTATCGAGTCCAACAAAAATAAGGAACTGCGAAACCTCCGTTTTCCTAAACGTCAGACGCAAACCCAATCATAGAAAAACGAAACAGTCAATCATTTCGATTCAATTCATGACAAAAAAGAAAAAAAGTCATCAGAATACAAAAATACATTTGATTGAAATGAGTAACCAAAATGGATAAATGAACATTAAACATCGCACAAAAGACAGCAAAGAGGAAAAAATTTGCGTCTGAAAGCAGATGTCGTCATTTTCATAGTTGCCGCCAGTTCTTTCTTGAATTTTGGCAGCCGGATCCGTTTGGTGGCAAAACCTTGTGGGGGGGTTTGGAGACAAAAGTGAAATTGTACGAAGACAACGAAACCCAAACGTCTTTTCTGTTTGGCTGACTTTGGTGAAGACGTGCAGCAGCTAATCAACACTTCTTCAATTATCCAATCAATGGATGACGTTGAATAATCAATGAATTGTTTGGAAGACCTTGTTCAACTTCAAACGACGCAACTTTTGCGACTTTCAGCCTCTCAACAGCAAATGTTCGACATTTGTGTTGTCCTCCGTGAAAGCAGACATGTTTTTGTTTTTTTCAAAATAAGACATTTGCAAACATCTGCTTTTACTTTGGAAAACAATCATCAACATTTTTGCAGCTTTTATGACGGACCACAACGTTGTCATATTTGTTACTTGTCTGCATTTCCAATTTCAAATCATGTCTTCTTTTCAATAAAGGGAGGGACATGAAAACATGTTTTTCTGGATGAATTGACAATTGACACATGGCCGGATGCTGCAAACATAACGGTTAGCGTTGCAGGAAGTTGTCAAGGCGAGCGCGCGAAAGTCTCACCTGTGCTCGCCGCCGTCCGCAGCGCGTCCTCGATCCGCTGCAGTTCGCGCTGCTTGGCCTCCTGTTGGAAGCGCTCCTCCTTGGCCGCGTCGTACTTGATGGCTGCACACACGCACGCACGCGCACACGCACACAGTCAGCAGTGCATTGTGGGAAGTGCCTCATTGACCCCCCAGCCTTCTCCCGCATGGCGGCTCCTCGCCGTTTTGGTGCTCAGGCTCAAATGATGTCCGATTTCAAAGTTGTGCTTTGGCGCCATCAGCCACGTGTGGAGGAATTGCATTTGGAGAAAAGGGATGATTCCGCCGCCATTTTGTGACACTATTTCGCTTTTGGCGGCAGGGCTCGGCCCTCAGCCCCCACCGGGGCCTGCCGGACTGGGACTCGGTTTCAGCTCTGGACTTTCAGACCGGCCCACTTTCGTCCACATTTTGCCGAACATACACAATTGGACAGTTTGCGTATCAATAGATGAGCGTTCCCGCCAACGATATTCTTATTGCATTTGATCCAAAATGTCATTTTCAATTGAATGCATTCAATTATTGTTTATTTGAACAAGTATGTGAACATAAAATGGAGGACAAAAAGAAAGCAAATGAGCAAATGTACATTGAATGTTGGGGGAAGACAGTTGACACTTCGGGAACGAAGTTAAACCAGCAAGAATAAGACAAACCCGCCCGCCAGCACTCGACTTCCTGTTGGTACTCTTATTTTGAAATGTGTTCTGGTGCACACAGCTGAGCTGACTGACGCTCACTTGAAGAGAGCGACGTCATGGTTGGAGGTTTTCCCGTCATGCTTTGTTGCCGTCACGAGTAACACTTGGGTTGTGTTTTGCCTCTTTGACGTGTTCTTTTTGTACAGACGCGGTTTAATAGAATGATATTGTTTCCATTCGTCAATTTAAGTTTTGCTACTTTGGATACGAAATGACGGCAACTGCAAAGCTGATTGCAGTTACAGTTGATTGACAATGCGACAATCAACAGAAGATGGTGGGGACACTTTTTCTTTACCGGCTGATTTATTTTATTTTATTTTGATTTTTGATTTTGAAAACAATGCGTGGGCTCCTGCCTGCCGATTCGCGGCCCACCGGGAACTGTCCCGCCCCTCCAGATGGCCCAGTCCAGGCCTGCCCACCGACACAATATGGCGCCAAAGCAATACTTTTATATCAGTGCTTTGGCCTGAGCATAAAAATCGGAGTTTTCAGCTGTTGTTTTTTCCAGCAAATAACAGAGGACAGGTTTCACACTGCCAAAAAAAAAGAAGAAAGAAAAATCAATAAAGCTCCAGAAATGATTGGTCTCGTCCCCAAATTGTCACGAGGAAAACCTTCCCAGCAAGACCCGCAGCCATCTTGTCCAAGTCTCGGAACGGGCCGCATGACCAACACAACGTGGATCGGGCCGGGGGGGCCTTTCTTTACACGTTTCCTTCTTCACTTTGTCAGGATGATTTGGGGTTTTCGGGGGGTTCCAAAGGTCAAATGATGACCCCTCCCCGCAAGAAGTGGCTCATAATCATATTCAAATGTTTTTTTTTGTGAGGAAAAATATTTTGCCGCACGCATGTCAACTGTTTGTGGACTTCGTGACGGTCACGCAGCCTCGCGGAAGGAAAGGAGCCGCCGACGTCAGGCTTACCGTTCAGCGGGCACGCCTTCAGCGCGCAGTCGGCGGGAACGCACGCACGCACACGCACGCACGCGCACATACACACGCATGCATTGGGAGGACATCTCTCTCTGGCTCGTTCACATCAAACGCACGCACGGGAAATTGAGGCGCGGGTCAATGCGGGAGTGCGGCCGGCGTGGCTTACTGGCGCCGGGAACAAGCAGCAGGAAGAGGCCGTCCAGCGTGGCCACCACCGCCTCGTTGTACAGGTTCTTCCACGGGATCTTCAGCGTCAGCGTGCCTGCCGCACGCACACACATGGAAGGATGAGAAAGGAGGCGGCGCGCACGCGTGCGCGCCGCCGGTCACACTCACCGATCTGTCCGGCCTTCACCTTGAACGGGAGGTCCAATTCACTCTGAGGACGGAAAACAATCAAGTTGACTTTTGGTGGCTTCAAAGACACGAAAAGAAAGTAACAAATCTCACCAGCGCATTTTCTTTCACTCGCAGGTTCTCCAGAACGACATTTCCTACAAGAAATGAAAAGATGGCAACCAGTGATGCCGATCACGGGAATGTAACAACTTTCAATGAAAAGCGACGACAACATATTTTCCAGGAATTTGTTTAATAAGCACAAGCAACAAAGTCATCGAATTCTGTATGACAATAAATGATGTCCGCTTCATTACACATAAAGATTTTGCTCTTACGCTCAGCTAGCACCAAAACGGAGGCAAATTAAGTTCTTTATCAAGTTCAATTCAAGTTGCTAACTTACTGACTTGCAGTCGCGGCGTGACAGAATTTCTTTAAAAAAAATAAAAATAGACGAAGAAAAGAAAATCTGTCCAAATGCAAAACATTTTTAACACGGGTTTCTACTTTCTCCAACACCGCAATGTCGATTTGAGTTTCTCATCCCTAATGCAAACTTTGCAGAAGACAGGAAACTGCTGATCGATTATTACGAGCAGAAAAGCAGCTCACGTCATCCTGACATTCTGGTTTGTGCCGCACCTGCAAAAACATTCCGACAGAATATCGTTAACATCATCGTTGACTTCCGGCAAATGCAATCGACTTTGCCAGAGAAAATCACAATCAGCTGCTCGACACAAACTTATTAAAAAATAAAAATAAAACCTAAGCAGAGAAATATAGCAGTTGGCGTGTAATGCAACAAGTGTCATCTGTCGTAATAATAAGTAATAAGAAAATTGCTTTTTTAATTTAGTGTTGCAACAGCAACCACAAAAAGAGCAAAGTTCTTGCTAAAAACTGTTGTTGTTCTTTTTCCCCTTTACGGCTGTGAAAATCATTGAATCAAGGCAACTGGACTCATTTGCTACATTTCTTGCCGTTTTTTCTTCCCATGTTTTCAAAAAAATGACAAATGTGACTTTGCCAATTATGCTATTCGGTCAATTAGGGCGTGTAGGGGGCGTGGCCTCAAGTGTGACGCGTTGCGAACTCCAGAAGCTCCTTGACTGCGCTGCTGTTGTCTTGCATTTGCCAAGTCAAGTTTATTTGCATAAGCCTTGATCACAAAAGAGGCTTGACAAAAAAAAAAAAACTGTTGACAAAGCTTGATGACATGATCCAAACCCCACACCGGGCTAGAAAAAACTGGAAACCACAATGTTGGATTGTCCCGAGCGCTGGACGACTGCGGCTCTCCTTGCCCACACGCCAGAGCATTAGATCAGCATCACTGCGATCGACAGAAGGGCAAGGGATTTTGCTTTTGAGGACCGACGTTTACGCAAGACCTCGCTGGTGTCGCTGGACGCGCCAAAACAAAACAGCAAGTCACCATTTTGGTCGCCTGCCAACCCAGACCAGCAACTTTTGTGTGTTGAAAAAGCGAGATTTGCAACAAAATAAATGACGTTTTCAAGGTCAGCTTTCGACCGAAGATTCCATCCAACCTTATTTTGTCGCGCTACGCGCTTCAGAACTGGAGACAATTGACAGTTATTTGCAGAGAGATAAAATCCGTTTTAACTCGAGACGCAAGTCAACCAAGTCCAAGAAACGTGTCAATATCAAATATGTTGAAGCGGTTACAGTAGCGCCGATGTTTAGAGGAGACCTCGTTGCGTGCCACTAAACTCCGCAGAATTGTCTTTAACTCACAATTATTTGCACCAAGACAAGCAAGTTTTGACTAGCGAGGTATGCGAACGGAGTCTGGCCGCAGTTAGCCAGTCGCTCGTTAGCCGCCTAGCTCACCTCCCCAGATTCCGATCTTGAGCTGCGACTTGTCCAAATTCTCCACGTAGTCCCCGATGAACCTGTTCAGAAGGTCGCTGACCAAAGACTCGAACACCATGACTGAGCCGCCGCCGACGTTCGCGGGCGGGAGCGTCACTTTTCAGACCACTTCCGCATTGGACGCGGACGGGCTGTCAGCTGATAAGCCCTCAGCGAGCGACGACTCTGCGCTCCGTTAGTCGAGTCTGCCGCAGAGCGCATCGATCGCTCGGCTGATCGCTACCGTTGCTTTTGTTTTCTTCATTTCACTGCGTCAAAACTTACAATGGTTGCAGTGTAAGATCGACAAGATTCATAAACAACACGCAAAAGAATACATGCGAATGAAATCCATTTAAAAAGACATGAAATTCAAAGTTTGGAGAGTTTTCTTGCTTGGAGCAGCAAATGTTGAAAGCTGAAACTGGTCCAGTTCTTTCAGCAAGACACAAACAAAAATAGGTTTTATCTTTGTAAATTGACGTTTGTGAATCTTGAACTTGATGATGGGAAAATGTCAAGTCTAGCTAACGTAAGGTTTACTTTATCGGAGGTTTGCGCTGTTGGAAAAAAAGAATCATCGCGATTTGGTTTGGCTCATTTGTTCAAATCCCAAATGACCTTTTCCAAACTGCCTTTCAATGGTTCACAACAGAATGTCATTTGTCATCAATGCCATCAAATGAAACGAAAAGTCTCAAGTGTCTCAGTGAATCTGAAAATGTAGCCGACAATGAGCCCACCTTTAGCACCTTTTACACAAACGATTCTCCGGATCGTTTTTTTCTCTCTCCAAAAGATGTCAGCGGGATTTCATTCAAGTCAGCCTACGCGCGCTTGCGCATTCCTGGAGAGTGCGCGGGAATTGGAGCCGAGCGTGTCCCTCGGGAGAGTCCTGTGGCCGTGGGGCTGCTTCATGAGTACGTGGTACCGATTCCAACCCCCTGATGCGGGCTGTCCAGTCGCAAGTACGAGCGCTCTCAGGGTGCGACGTGCTTTTGACATGAGAAAGGAATTGTGTTTTTCGTTCACGTGGCTCAACTGTTTTGGGAGAAACGGGAGCTTTTGCGGCTGTTGCGGGTCGTCGTCGAGGTCATCCGTGTCAAACTCCGGTCCTCGGGGCCGCGGTGCTGCAGCTTTTGCAGCTTTCCCTCTTCCATCACCAGCTGATTCCAATCGGCAGGACGGTTGTCAGGCTCATGCAGAGCTCGCTGATGAGCTAATCATTTATATTTTGGAGAACGGAGACATCCAAAAGCTGCAGGACCCGAGTTTGACACCCATGCTCTGCTATGAAACAGGCACTAAGTCAGGGGTGGACAAAGTGGGTCCTTGAGGAGCGGAGTCCCGCAGGTTTCCGACGTCTCCCTTCTCCAACACGGCCGATTCATAAGATCGAGATAACCGTCCCGTTCATTGGAATCAGCTGTGTTGGAGGAGGGAAACCTGCAGGACTGAGGCCCTCAAGCACCGCCCCTGCACTAAGACCGTGTACCGGCAATCGGGTTTATTCTTAGAAAAATGTCATTTGTGTATTTCAAGAAATGAGCCAAACCAAGAGAGAAAAAGGCTCCAGTTTTCGGCCATGTTTCACGTCTGTGCAAACTTTGGTGACTTTTCGGCGGACGCGGAGACGCGAAAAGAAACGAACCTTTCCGCACAAACGCTATTGCAAAGATCGATCGTTTGGATCTTTCAATACCTTTGCAAAAAATTCAACGCAGCTTCCGTGGCGCTTCTGCAGCACTTTTCATACCGCCTTCAAAATTCAAATGTACGCTGCACTCGGTCCAACATTTGGAAGTTGGAGACGAGCCAGACGGCCATTTTGTTCTGCTGCAAACGTGGCGACGGCCGACGGATGGAATTGTGCGGCCGTCGGTGCGGCAAATAAAGGTCAATAAAGGAAGGGAGAATGGGACGGACGGACGGACGGACGGACGGACGACAATCAACGTGTTAAGAAACGAGAAATGAGTGAATGAAGGAAGCAACGTAAACATGAACAACAGAACGAACGCATGAACAAATGATGGAGGAAGGAAGGACCAAGTCAAAGTGTTCACAAATGAATGGCGGACACGTTGCGCCACTTTTGGGTCCAGCGGAAGCAGAACAGAAGGTTCCAAAAAGTCCACCAATAATTGATGAGCGTCCGGGCGGCGCCACCAGCTGCCGCCGCCAGCCGGCGCCGGCTTGCTCCAAACAAAAACACAAGTCCCACAATGCATCTGCAAGCGTCCCGCGGGCGCTACGCCATGCGGGACGCGTCCTCACAATGGCGGCGACATCTGGACCGTGATTTCCATTTTGAACTTCTGACGCGCATGACAAACATTTTGTCATGAGAGCGTTTGAAGCTGAAAAGTTCCGATTGCTGTCGTCAGAAAAAAATCGAGTTTATTGCTGGGGGTCCGTTTGCCTTCGGAACGCTGCAGGTCTGCGAAGACCTTTGAGATTGACAAATAAAATGGACAGTTGATGTTTAATGAACAGGAAGTGCAAAAAGACGTCCGCGTTGTTGGGAAAGGTCGCGAGCGTATAATTGAGACGCTTGACGGCGGCCGGCGTGAAGGACGACCCATCGTTACGGGCAACAAATGTCAGCCGGCCCGCCGCCGATGAAGGTCACGATGAAGGTCACGATGACGGGCGGATGCCATAAAAATGGGACGTGGGCGTGGCATCGTTGGCACGCGACGCCGCAGCAGACATCAACAAAAAGTTTGATTGCGCAAGGTTGCATCAAAGTCAACATTTCTTCTTCTCTTATTGGGAGAACATTGCAGTCCCGCCCCCGAGGTAAACAGGAAGTCAACAAGTCCCAAACACAGTCCTCCATCGAAAGCAGTGGTCGGGAAGCCCGGTCCCCGAGAGCCGCCGTCCTGCCGGTTTTCCATGCCGCCCTCCTCCGACACACCTGATTTGAGGAGCGAGGCATGCAAAATCTCGAGGACCCGGGTTCCCCATCCCTGAAACCGTACTCTGAAACCCTAATAGCTTGGATTGGAAACTCCAGGCCAGGGTTCGGACTTGAAACTTCAAAAGTGGGCGTGTGCGGAGGTCATGCTTGTTGTTGTTGTTGTTTTTCTTCTTATTTGTATTTGTATGATGCCGATCGTGTGTGAAGGCCTCTCAGGACAATTGCGGTTATGATGTTGTTGTCAGTTTTGACAATCAAAGGTCCTCACAAAAAAAAGTGGGGGTAGGGTTTTAATCGACGCTTTAAAATAGGGCACAGAAGACGCGACAACGCTCTTCCTGACGCCCTTATTAGGAGAACATTCAAGAGAGTTCCTGTTCAGGAAACATGACATCGGCTATCAGCCAATCAGAAGTGTCGGTCCCCGGAGAGGCGGACTTAAGTACCAAACATTCCGAGTGTTCCGAGTCACAGGCTATCGTGTGTGACGCTACACTACGGCTGCTCTACTTCCTGTTAGCATCAGCTAGCCAGTTAGCTCACATCTTCGGCTTTGGATGGCTGCGGATGGCTTTGGCTACATCCTGTTAGCATGAGCTAGCTCAGGTCTTCATGGCGCAGATGGGCACCACGATGACCAGGATGACGCTGAAGGTGGCGGCGATCAGGGCGGCCATCTTACACACCTTGGCCCTGCGGAACTCCGCCTCCCGACGCTTAAGCAGCGAGTCGTATCCTGGCGTGTGAACGTCCTCCAACCAGAACGCCAGCTTGTTGGCCGACACACACTCCGCCTAGACGAAAACACACACATGCTTGAAAAAAAAGATGGCAAATCACAGTTTGGCTTTAGCACCTCGTGCTAGCGAGCTAGCTAGGGAGCTAGCTAACTAGCACCTGAGGCTAAAGCCAAGCATTGTTTTGACTTTCTGGACCTGGATTTGGCACTTGTGAACACGGGATTGAAAGCTTACTTGGAGACCCTCGATGGAATTTCCGTCACACGTCGGGAAGACTTATTTCAAAACATGAATCACTTTTCACGGCCTCGCTGTTCGGCTGATTTTTTTTTAGTGCAATTTCGCATTCTTTTTTTTTTTTTGCAGTAAAGTGCCTATTTGATGAAATTCAGGAAAGTTTGAACATTGAGAATGTTAAAACGAGAGAAATGTGAGCAAATGTAAATGCCTCGATGAGAAAAGTGTATAAAGTGTGCTGCGGGCTTTTAGAGCCTTAAAACATTTCAAGTAAATGTCAAACAAAACGACCATTACAAGCACTGAACAAATTGTGAATAAAAACTGAATGCGAGGATGTGGAAGTGCCAAATTTCAATATTTTGTTTCGAATAGAACATAGATGAGAAAATGTATCGTTTGGAGGGAAAACGATGTTGATCGTAAATGTCACAGACAAGAAGCGGCGGCGTTCCTATTTGCAAACTTGACAAACGGCGATCCCGACGTTTGTCGTAAGAAGAAGAAGAGATGCCTCACGCGGCTGAAAATGGCCTGGCCACAACTTTTTGCACGTTCAAATGAGACACTTTCTCACTTTCAACTTTTAACCTGCTCTCGATGCTCTCTTCTGAATAAAAATATGAAAATGTCTTCAGCTCGCAACTTTTTTTGAAATTGGCTTTTGTACTTTGTGGATTTCATTTCTCGCGAGTACTTTTTGGAACCCGAGCGGCTCGATATCAGACTCGGGTGTATTTTCATCAACGCTAACGTTTTGCATGCTTTACAGATCATGTTTGCGTAACTCAATGATAGTCAAAAAATATCAATAAAAAGTCCAACTTCTTTTTGACAATTGTTTTGCCGTAGCACGTTTTGAAGCCATCAAGGTCGCGTGGCGGCGTTTCTCGCGTTAAAGCCGCCAGAGCGGAGAAGACGTTCGCTTTTGTTTTGTCCAATTCTTCGTCTCTGAGCCGATGAAATGCATCCGAATGTGCGCATGCATTTATCGAACCGATACCAGATTTTTAACTCTTGGCCAATACAGAGCGATTGTGACAAACGGGGGCGGGGCTAATGTTGGCGCACATCAAATGGACCACGGCTCATGTCCTTTAAAAGGCGGACAAAGCAGCGTCCGGCTGAAGGTTGCGCAGGACGGCGGACTCGCGACTGAAAAGCAGGACCGTCCGGCTTGGCCACCCGAGGCCGCCGCCGCACATCAAACCGGGCTCGCCGTTTGGCTAACAGTGACGCCGGGTTGATGGACAAAGTGACCGCCGCGATCCGATCGGTCGCAGAGCAGCGGAAGAAAGCATAACATTTTTCTGAAGACGGAATCCAAGGGCAGCAAATACGGTGACGAGAGCAGGGGCCCCAAAATGGGGTCCAAGCGACATTCAAAAGCAACTGCGGCTGACCCCCTCCCACCCCCAAAAAATCTTATTTAGCGCAATACCACTCATGGCCACCAAGTCGCATGTATGGCGGTGCAAAATGTGTAAATGAGGTTGTTGCTACCTGAAGGTGGTTGATGGCGCCGTCTGCTGGTTCGGCTTTGTACTGCTCCACATTCCAAGCATGCGCAGCGAGACGCAGGTTGGAATAAAGCGGACTTCCTGTGGCGCCCGGCGGACGCGGGTGGCGGTCGTGGACGTGCGACGCGGCGGACTTGGGCGGGTGCGGCGGCGGGGGGGAGAAGTCGTACCCGTGCTCTGCCTCAAGCGCCTGCGCGTGCAAAACACAATCACGTCAGCATGTGTGCGCGTGCGCGTGCGCGTCAGTGAACAGAAGTGGTGGATTTCTGTCAACTCGAAATAGAAGTTGATGCAAGACATCCAGACGGTCGCTTCCTCCTTGATTGTTTTCATATATTTGGAGGGCTGACGTCATCTTAGGATTTCAAAGTCAGGTTTAAACGTAGGCTTAAGGTTCTAAATGAGGGTTTGATGCTCACGTTTTAGAGGAGGGGGAGGGTTTCAAATGAGGCTTTCCAATGTGTGCGCGTACCCCTCTGATGTCCTCGTCACCCCGGCTGGACAACGTCCTCCAGTCCCTGAACGCATCGTCTCCGGCGTCCGGCGCGGCGTCGGCGGCGTCGTCGCCGAACGAGCGCGACGCCTTCTGCGGCCTCGGGCTGCGCTTGGCGGCGGCAAAGACGCGCGGCGAGGAAGCGGAAGCGGAAGCGGAAGCGGAAGCGGCGGCGGCGGCCACGTGCGGCCGTTGCGCTGGGGACCACTTGGGCGTGTCCTCCCGCCTGCCGCCACCATCTGTTAGGGAGGCGCAAGTCAGACTGCAAGTCATTGGGCCCCGCCCGCCCCGAATTTGGGAGCTCGAAATGTCGCGCACAGTCGGAACCTCTCGTTAACGCTAGCGACAATAAAGGAGGAGAAGAGTTGCAAATTAGGGTTAGGTTTTAAAAAAGAAGGATTGGGCTTTCAAAATAGGGTTCGAAATGGAGGTTTTAAAGTAGCGGTAGGGAATCAAATTAGCATGAATGAAGGCGGGGCTGATTTGGAAGGTTTTGTCCTTTTCGATTTGGTCAACTTTACAACCGAGAGAAAAAAACGTTGATGGCTTGTGTGGAATGTTTCCATCAGTTTTGTCCTTCTGTTGGACTCACCAGCGGTTCCTGAGCAAGCCGCGGCGTGCGAAGGCGGCGGCGGCGGCGGCGGCGGCGGCGGCGGCGGCGGCGGCCGAATCTTGCGGTCCAGCTTGTTGAGCTTGCTGAGGACTTGCTCGATGTCGCCTCGCACGGCCGCCAGCGACTCCAACGTGCTCTCGATGTGGCTCATCCTGGCCGCCAGCTCGCCCACGCTGGCCTTCAGGTCGCCGTCCGGTTCCGGCAAACTGTCGCCGCTGCTGGCCGACCTGCGGCGGCAAACAAATTCCGCTTTTAGCCCCGCCCACGCGACAGGCGCGGAAACCCGGCAGACGAACCCAAGGCGGACGCAAGTACTCCTCAAGTTACGGAAATCCTTGGGCCCGACCCATATGCCTTTTTTTAGGCCGATGCCGATACCGATTTTGTGCAGGCAAAAACAAACAATTACCAATTAATCTGCCATTATTCATATACAGTATATCAATATTTGGGATCTTCCCTTCGCTTTTAGCATTTGCGTTAGGTTAGCAATGTTTTAAAAACGAAGCAGCGGATGTCATTCTTAACGTCGTGTTTCGTTTTACAGTTAACGACGACTGCGTGTCATTAAACTTCTTAAAGGACGATTCGGGACAACAGAATCAGCAGAACAACGCACGCTGCTACACACTTGCTAGTTGCTAATGCTACCAAGCAAAGTGGTGCATTCAGGGTACTTTCACAGCGTCGGAAACTTCGCTTTTCTTCGATTATAACGTTTTAAGGGGAAAATAATTGGACGATTATAATGAGTGGGCCGATTCATCGGTCGAGCCTTAATACTTTGAAATCAATGGTGGGAAAAGTCTCCGAAATCCTCTCAATCTACTCAAAGTAAGCGAAATACTCCTGAAAAGCAACCTTAACGCATTTCAATCTACTGAAATGAAATAATGCATCAACGTTAACAATTAGTTTTCAGTTCAATATTCTGAAATCAATCAAATGCGAAATAACATGAAGTTACCTCGATGAGCTCCTAAAATACTTCCTAAAAGTTACTTAAATACTCCTGAAAAGTAACCAAAAGACGACACAAAAGTGACCAAAATACTGTGAAATCTTCCAAATATTTCTTTCACGTTAGCTTGAGTTTGAATATTGGAAAACAAAGTGTCGTGATTTCAGACGCAAAACGTTTGCCACTCAAAACGAGCAAAGATTTGCAAAAGCACTGACGACACTTTGTTGAGCCTTCGGGCCATTTTGAAAACGGACGCCGGCCAAGTGCGCCGAAGCGCCAAACGGACCCGAGCGAGGCGGCGCTGTCGTAGCACGATGACGTCATCACGCCCAGCGAGTCGCACACGCTCGTCTCGTCCAGGAAGCGGAACATGTCGCTGATGTCGTCCGCCGTCGGCTCCGAGTCTTCGTCGGAGGCCGCCGCCTTCCTGCCGCCGCCCCCCGTCACACCGGCCCCAAAGACGCTTGACTCCGCCCCCGCCCGCTTGGGCCTGCCGAAGCGGCACTCGTGCTCGTCCGCGTTGAGGCTGAAGCTCTTGACGGGCCGGGCTGGCGGCGGAGGCCTGCCGGCCTGGCACACGGTGGCGGGCCCCTGGTAGGCGGGCCCCTGGTAGGCGGGCCCCTGGGAGGCGGGCCCCTGGGAGGCAGGCCCCTGGGAGGCGGGCCCCTGGTAGGCGGGCCCCTGGGAGGCGGGCCCCTGGTAGGCGGGCCCCTGGGAGGCGGGCCCCTGGTAGGCGGGCCCCTGGTAGGCGGGCCCCTGGTAGGCGGGCCCCTGGGAGGCGGGCCCCTGGGAGGCGGGCCACTGGTAGGCGGGCCCCTGGAACTCGTCCAGGCTTTCGTGCTTGACGCGCCGGCGCTCGTGAAGGCCCGGCCCCCGGTACGGGTTCTCGTACGCCGCCTCCGAGCTGCGAGTGAAGAAGGGGGCCGGCCCTGGACGACGGGGCCCGGACCCCGGGACACCCCCATCGTAATCGGCCGCCGTCTACAGGAAACACACACACACACAGGCTTGCTTCCAAGGGCCACGCATGCCACGCCTCATCGAACGCTCAGGACACTCCAAAAAGATGACGATGTAACTGCAATTTTTGTCCTGACAGCGAACGCATGCAGGCTAAAATGGACTTGCGATTGGTCTACATGTTGACTAGCGACCGGTCAGTTCTTTGTTCATACGTGCACTCGATTGATCGATTGGCAACCAGTCAACTGTTTGACCTGGACACTAACTTGCGACCAAGTGTGAAATTTGGCTCCGAGTCCTGATGTTGACCGGCGACCAATCCGTTTTTGGGGTCTGTGTCTTGACCAGTTCGCGTTTAGCATCTACGCCTGAGCCCACGCGCCGCCGTGTCGGCCCCCTCGGGGCGGGAAGTCGCGGGACTGACCTGCGGCCGGAAGGCGGCCATCTTGCGGAAGTCGTTCCTCTTCTGCAGACAGCAGTGGGGGCGGGGGGCCGGCGGGGGGGGCGAGAGCCCGAAGGATGAGGGCGAGTAACGGGGCAGGTGGTGCAACTTGTCCAGCGAGACCGCCCGGCCGCCCGCCCCCGACGGCAAGTGCGGCGGCGAGGCTTCCGGGCAGGGGGGGTCAGCGTAGCGCTGACGCGGGTGCCGCCCCCCCGGCCCGCGCTCGGCACGCCCCTGCTCCTCGGCGGCCCGAGCGCGGAGCAGCTTGAACATGGCGACGACGTCCGCCGCGAGCACGCGCCTCTTGGACTGCGCGTCGCCGCCGGGCGCGCGCATCTTGTCCCGGAACAGCGTGGCGGGAAAGTGCGGGTCCATGCTGGCGGCGCGAAACAGGAGCGCGCGCAGCTCGGCCAGGTGCGCAGGGTCGAGGCGCGCGCACAGCGACGCGCACACTTCCTGCTCGGACATGTGCGCGTGCTGGCCGTGCAGGTCCGCCAGGATGCGGCTCAGGAACAAAGACTCCTCCGGAGCGTAGTCCATGCTGCGTCCGAGTCAAAGACGGCCGCGCGCGCGCGCGCACCCCCATCCCATCCCACCCCCTCCGCTTCCTGCGCGTTCACGTGCCGCCGTTGCCGGCCAGCCAGCTTGGCGCACTTCCCGAAAACGCTCACGTGCACGCGCCCCGCGGCTGTCCGTCTCGGCTCTTGGGCTCTCGGGTTTTTGTGTTCTTGGGCTTTTGGGCTCTTCGGAACCTCGCCGCTTATCTTCCAGTTGGGAAGCGAGCGAGCGACGGAGCCGCCAGCAGCGGGAGCAGCAGTCAAAAGTCCAGCCGTGACGTCACGCAGACGCACGTTCGCTTCTTGCTTTCAAAATAAGAGCGTGCAAAGTTGTGCAGCGACATGATTTGGATTTCTGATTGCCGTCCATCTACGACTTCAGCTTTTATCATTATTATTATTATTATTACTGTTTAGGGTCTTTATGTTGTACATGTCTGGTTGTTATGTACAGCACGTTGGTTTTGCTTTCGTTGGCCAACGGTTCAGGCGGAAGCTCAATTTGGTCAATTTCACATTTTGGACTAATGCAATCTTGTGGTCTTATTTCCACATATTACCGGCCAATCCAAATGTTGCAAATGGCTGCTAAATGTCATTTCATTCATATGACGTGATGACGCGATGACGTGATGACGTGATGACGCGGCTTATGGCTTTGCAATTCAGCGAAATTCAATTACAATTTCAATGATTACACTCCACAATTACAAAATGGGCGTAATCGTAAACAAAAATAAAAGATCATTCATACTCTTTTGGAGTTGTTTTAATTTTAAAATGACTCTTGCATAATTAGTGTTCCAAACAAATGTATTTGTCTCACTATTTTTTACATCTTGTTTCGTACCAAAAAACTAAGAATTGTACTAATTGTGATTTCAATTATGACCAAATGAATCGTCATGAATATTTTCTTCATAACATAGCATAATAACAAAGATGTCGTTTTGTGGGTCTCGTGGAATCAGAAGATTTTGGAGGTTCGAGGATTTGGCCTGACGCGTCCGAACTTCGGCTGCTGGCGACCGCTTCGTCACTTCTGGCCTATTGAAGGTTTTGAGTCAAATCGATGACGAGAACTCGTTTAAAACGGTTGGCCAATATTTGGCGAACGTTCAGGAAAATCGGTCGTCAACATTGGCGAGCTGGACAAACGCTTTTGTGGGATTAAAATTCTTTCAAAGGAAAAACGTTTCCGTCGCATCCGTTGGCGCGACATCGAGTCGATGATCAAGAAAGTCCAACACATAAAAAAAAGATGTCTTTTTTGGATGCAATCTTGCTTTTGTATCAAAAACGCTCGAACCGCCACAGCAAGAAAAACGTCCATTATTCCAAATTTGAGCCTCTCGTACCGAAGGCAAGCCTTCTTTATGCGCGCGCACGCTTATGGCACTTGGCATTGTGTCAGGCAACGCGCGCGCTCACGCCGCTTATGAGAAGCCATCTGGAGTTGCGTCGCACCCTGCTGTCGCCTCCGACGAAGCGCTCACATGCCAGGCAGCAGCAGGCGCGCGTGCGTGTGCGTGCGCGCACACCTGCGTCCGATGGTCACCCGAAGGTTCCACAGACAGACGCCTGGACGGCAGGAAGGTGAAAAGGAAAGTTGCGTGAGGGGACTTGGCAGCCCCTCCGAAGGCAGCCAGAGCGTTCTAAAAATAGATCACCGCCGATGGGACATTGTCATTTCCTTGGAAGGCTGAAAAAGTAATTTCACATTCGAAAAGATCAATGGAAGTTTTGCATATTGATCCGTTTTCAACCTGGAAAATCTGTTATTGCACAAGCATACATATCAAACTTGAGACTCTGTCTTAAAGATGTCTGCCCCCTGCTGTCCTATCTGTGACTTGGCCCGGTGAGTGACGTGGGTGGCGGTGATTGAGAATGTTAGCTGGCTGCTAATTGGCTAATGTTGGCCAATCTGCATATTGTTCAGCAAGGTGATGAAAAATGCGCTTTTGTTGTTCGTTACGCTGGGTTTGAACGAGCGCTGCTAGCCTGGCGACTTGAAACGAGCTAACGGCGTTCGCTCGAACGTCCACGACTCGCAGTCAAGTGCAACGTGACGTCCCGCGCGGGACATTGTCTGCCTTGGATGCATTTTCGCGCCCTCCTGACTCGAGCTTCTTTTGCCGCTAACGTTTGGTCACGTTTCATTGTGTACATGTTTTGTGTGGAATGTCCTGATGATGCGCAACTTTGGCTTGTTTCCTGGCGAGTTTGCCGCGATGAGGCGGAACGGTCGCGTGAGCGGATTTCACACGGAATTCCCGCGCAACAAGCGCACGCAAAAGTTGCGTTTGTGCAAATCCTAAAAAGTGTGGCGTCGTCACAAGATGGACGCGGGCTGGCGTGCGCTTGAGGCTGGTCCAGAACTTTTATTTGTGTAGAGCGCCATCAAGTACACAAAATGGCAGCCGACTAAACCAAATATCGACAACAATACACAACATCGTCATCCATGTGTTAAATAATCACAATCATACAATAAAAACAAATACAAAAGATACAATAGCACCTTAGATGACACTTTTGGTCAGGGAGGGAGGGAGGGGGAGGAGCCAAGCGATGACGTCACATTGACAACATCAAAGTCACGCGCTAAGCTGTCGTACCAACTCGGTCCCGCCCCACAACTTCCCGTCTCAAAACGTACTAAAAGTACTCGCCTGATGTTTTTAGCCGCGCGTTAGCAAAGCGCTAACGCGAGCCGCTCAGCCGCGTGTCGGCGTTGCGAGATATGCCAGCGCTCGTTTTGAACGTCCTTTTTGTTTGCAACGCGCTAAGGTTAGCGCCAGTCGGCGAATGCATTAGCACCGGAAGCGTTATGAGGTATGTGGAGCACTTCCTGCTTCGGAGCAGGAAGGAGGTGGAGTTGATGTTAGCGACATTGGCTAAGCGCAAGCTACAATACAGTACGGCAGCCATTATGGGCAGAGTAAAATGCGGTATTATCATCATGAGGATGAGGAGGATGATGATGATGATGATGATGAGGAGGATGAGGATGATGAGGAGGATGAGGATTCAAATGTGTGCAATGTGGAACAAGTAGAAGCGGAAGTTTCAAAGCAGAAGAAAAAGAAAAGAAACGCAACCAAAAGGACGACAAGCAAAAGCAGTTGTGGAAGCAAAATTAGAAGCAGGACAAGTCGACACGGGTTGGAAGGAGAAACACGAACGGACTCCAGAGGCGGAGCAGATGAGTGCAATGGTTGCCCCCTGCTTTGGATTTTCTCTTTTTTTTGGGAGGGGGGGGGGGGGTCGGGGGGTACAGCACATGAAAAACAAAAAAGTCCTACTGAACATTTTCAAGTCTTCCTGTCCTGTCCTGTCCTGTCCTGTCCTGTCCGGTCTCCCATTGGTCACCTGTCGTCACTCGGGGTGAGCCCTCATGAGGTCCTGCTGGCGTAAAAGTCTCTGCAAGTCTGGCAGCAGCGTTGGTACCAGCGCATGTCCTGGCAAAGATTCTTCTCGCGGATCACGCGGCAGTACACGGGCCACTGGTCGCCCGAACACTTGAAGGTCAGGGCGGCTAAGCCGCAAACAAAGAAAGAAGAAGAAGAAGAAGAATCACAAGTAGAACCATAAACCGCAAGAAACATCAAACAAGATCCAACACCAAAATAGTAGAAGATACGAGTCAAATAAAGGAAATAGTAAGTAAGAGGTACGAGACGGGCGAGCAGACGGCGGCGGCGGCGGAGGAGGAGGCGGAGGAGGCGGACCTAGCCTGGGCGAGGTGATGGTGTTGCCGTTGACCTGGTTGACCTCGCGCCGGCAGTCTCCCTCGGGCTGGCACGGGCGATAGGTGGGCGGGCGCACGGCGGGCGGGCACTCGTTGCCGTGGCGACCCGTCACCTTGTGCATGCACTGCACCGCTCGCGACTGCAGGCCCCGCCCACACGATGAGGAGCACTGGCGGCGCAGACAAGCACCAAAAGGTCGTTAGCGGACGCACGCACGTCCGACCTCTCGTAGATTCAACTTTATTTGCAAGGAAAAAAAATGAGACAAACTTTGTGCGTTTTCAATCATTCCTAATTTTTGTCCTTGTGACTTTGGATCTTTTTTTCTAACAACAAAATGGAACATTTTCAACGATGCATTTTTGAGAAATGATGTCATCATTTTGTTTTAAAAGTTAGATTTGAGGACATTTTCCAAGTAAAAAATTGTAGCAGAAAGAAAATGTGACCGATGACCAAAGAAAAGCGTTTTTCTTTCTCGTTCGACAAAAACCGCTCGGACAAGATGTCACGTGACGGTCAATGGCAGCATTCGTACCTTGGACCATTGCGCCGTCTTCCACTCGTAGCACCGCGAGAGGTCCTGGCAGGGTTCGTGGCCGGCGGGTCGCACCAGCGGATCGCAGCGGCCGCCGGCGTTGCCGCACGTGACGGTGCGAGTGCGCACGCCCGCGCCGCAGCCTTCCGAGCACTGAGAGACAAAATGGAAGCCATTTTGTCTCGCCTCCTTTCAATTGTGACAGCAAGATCGCATTGGACAACATTACGCTTGAAAATTGCCACCTTTTTTTTGTCCCCTGAAGAAAATATTCATCTTTGGTTTTTATTATGATTTTTAAACAGAATAAAAAAGAAAAAAGAATCAGCCTGAAACTTTACAAAATGTTTTGCCAGTTTACAAATGAAGAACAAAATGTCATTTCACGCCATCAAATGTCGATCTACTATTTTTCCCCCAACAAAGCTTTTTAAAATGACTTAAAAAAAAAAACATTGATGAGAAATGTCAGTTTACAAGATTAAATATTTCTTTGTATTTTAATTTTTTCCCCTAAATTTCATATTCCACAAGACAAAAGATTAACTTTGGCATTTTAAGGTATTTTTATATTGATTTATATGTATTTAAAAAAAAATTTTTTTAGATTTTTGTAGGAGTAATAATGTCCGACTTATATAATATATAATTAATACAAGATTGCTTATTCAAAATGCTTTCAAATAACGTAAAATAGTTTTTCCTTTTTCTACTGATCAAAGCACCCCAAAAACATTGATTTGAATGTTTAGGATTATTGAGAGTAGATATTTTCTTCTTTTTTCATCATCATCATCATCGCTCTCTCTTTTTTTGGGGGTTAGAATCGATATTTTTAACAAATTGCTTTCAGAATATCCGTTGACAAAATAGATGTTAGTTTTTTTCCAGGACAACATTTTTTGGTGACATTTCTTATTTTATGGCGGCGGTGGTTGTTTTGCCGTCGCCATATTTGCGAGCGCCCCACCTGCGACCACTCGGACGCTTCCCAGACGCTGAGGCAGAGGCGGCCCTCGCAGGCCTGCAAGGGGGGCGGGCGGGGCCCCGGGCAGCGGCCCCCGCCCCCGTCCCCGTCCCCGTCCCCGTCGGCCTCCTCCTCGTCCTCCCGCGAGCCGTGGCGCCGCTGCCGCGCGCACGCCACCTGCCGGCTCTGCGTGCCGACGCCGCACGTCGCCGAGCACGGGCCCCACTCGCCCGCCGACCACCTGCAACACACAAAAAACGCACACAAAGCACACACGTTTGACGGCGGGCGGCGGGCGGAGCGGCATCGGACGTTGAATAAACGCCATCGGCAAGGACGCTCAATGGCGCTGTTCATGGGGACGAAAATCTGCAAAAATCAATCCGTCTAGGATGTGCGTGCGTGCGTGCGTGCGTGCGTGCGTGCGTGCGTGCGTACCGGTAGTGGCAGGGTTGCGGGTTGCACGGCCGGACTTGCGGCAGCGGCCGATTGTCAGCTCGACACAACGAATCGTCCACGGCCTCCGTCGACTTGTTGGCCAAACGCACGCACGCCACCGACGTCCTCCTCTCGCCTGCGCACGCACGCACGCACACACACACACACACACACACACACGCAAAGACCACCCCTCAAAACTTTTTGTCACAAATCGCTACACAAAATGCCATTTGTGAGTGCGTTGTTTGTTGCGTGCGCGCGTGCGTACCTCCTCCGCATTGCGCGGTGCAGGCGTTCCAGCTGCTGTGCGTCCAGATGTAAAGACCAGGATTGTTGTTGTGTTGTTGTTGTTGTTGTTGTTGTTGTTGTTGTGCTGCGCCTTGCTTGTGCTGCTGCGACGTGTTGAGGGCCAGCGTGTACTCGTAATGGATGCCGTACGTTTGGTCGTGGAACAGCAGCACCTGGCAACACGCGCACGCACACACAACAAAATGGAAGCACAAATATGGATCCGTGCAGATTCATAAAGAACGGCAATATTTTTTGTCAAATGTGTTTTTCCTCCTTAAAAAAACAACAAGCTTTTCTTGTTTTTCACATAAAATAATTTTTCTTTCAAATCAAAAAGGGAAAGACGCTTCACATATTTCTCATTTTCAAAATCTTGAAAAATTACCCTTTTTTGGGGGATGAAAATTGAGTATTTTGTCCCGTGAAATTCAATTTCTTCCTTGTAAAAAGTCCTTGTCAATAAAGATGACATTTTCTGGCCAATGGGTTATTTTTCAATTGTTTTCATTGCTGACATTTTGCATTTAAAATACGTTTCCTCGCAAAAATACAAAAATGAATAATACTTTTTATTTTTCTGCGCAAAAAGTAAAAGAAAATATATTCTTGTCAAAGAAAAAAAAACATTCTTCTCAGTAAAAAAAAAAGAAGAAGAAGAAAAAAGGGTGAGCAAACCGTGCAAACATTTCAGCAAAAAAAACGTATTCCCAAAAATTCTCTCTTGCGCTGACGACATTTTTTCCTGCCGGGCAAAATGTCGTTTGCTTCCTTGTAAAAAAATACTCGACATTCGAAAATCAGCACAAAATGTACCAAATGTTCTTTTTCCTAAAAGAAGTTGACAAATGTTCCTACCGACAAGAATTTAAAAAATATTAGTGATGGCTTATTTCTTGTAGAAATGACATTTTTCCTCGGTAAAAATAAATAAATAATAATATTTAAAATAATTTGAAATCTTTTTCTTGGGGAAAAAATGGATGTAAAAATGCAAAATAATCATGAAATGAAAAATGTAAACATTTGAAGTAAAAATCGAGTTTACTTTCCCAAAATGGTTTTCATGTTTGTCCAAGTGAAATCATCAAAATGCGATATGAATTTTTTTAGGCTTATGACGATACTGGACAGAAGACGATTCATTTAAAAAAAATAGAGATGACAAATGAAATTATTTCATTTTGGACAATAAACATGAATTAAAGTGTGTGACAAAAAAGTCAAAAAAGTGTCTTCTCTTTTCTGTCTGAACTGTTTTGGTTGCCGTTGGTTACCATGAGGTGCAGCGGCGTGCGCGTGGGACCCCTGGCCGACATTTTCTCCCACAATCCTCTCCTGACGTATCTGACGGTGGTGCCGGCCACCTGGAACTCTCCCGGAAGTTCGATCTTCCAGTCGCTGTTGATCGACTTGCCGCCACCGCCGCCGCCGTCGTCGTCTTTCAAGGCTGACAAAAAAAAAAAGCACAGAAAACAAATTCACATGGATCCTTTTATTATGAAAAAGTTCCATTTGTAATTTACGGAAGAAGTGAAGAGAGAAAAGAATCGTTTGTCAGGATTCTGACAACTTTTTCTCTCTCTCTCTCTTTACTGGCCCGAAAGCTCTTCGGTAATAATTGGACAAACATTCGAGGAGATGAAATCATCTTTTGCAGCATTTTTCTTCTTCTTTTGCAAGCAGAAAAAAACGTGCTTTTTTTCTTTGGAAAGAAATTTCAGGCAGCAAACGAGCCGGCCGACATCTTGTTTTTGACGTTTCTTACCCAGAAAGCTGTGCAAAGGTTTGTCCTCCACCACTTTGATCCTTCGCGCTCCGGCGGGAATGACGACCGCCTCCACGTAACCTGACGCACACGCGGCAAAACATGGAGTTTCACACGGAAGCCTGCAAAGAAACCACTCCAAGCAAATGCTGTCGAGGTAGCGCGGGTGTGTGCGCGGGTCGCGGGTTCCGGGTGGTACCCATGCCGCTGGTGTGGTTGAAGTCTCCCCTGACGACGGTACACGATCGTCCGTCCCCGTTGCAGACGCCGCAAACGTCCTCTTTGGACGACGAGCCGATGACGCCGTCGCAGCCGATTTTCTAACAGCAAGCAAACAAACAGCACAAAACATCGGCTGCAACTCGGACTTCATATCAGATCTCTTTTTTCAAATTCAGGTTTTTGGGACACAAAGCGGACAAAAAAAAAAACAAGGGCAAGAAATGGTCTGATTTCTGCCAATTTTTCTCTCTGCTGTAAAAAGTCGTGACGTTAAACGCCAAAGTCTTGCAAAACAAATGTTTTGTCCTAAGCACGAATTAAGAGACTAAAAAATGAATTATTTTATTCTTGATCTATTTTTGATTTCATTGTCCAAATTGTATTTTGCCAAATATGGGCATCAAAGGAATCCAAAATGGCTCAGGCCCGAGCGAGCGAGTGAGCGAGTGACAAGACCTTTCGACCTTTCGACCTGTGACCTGACGCAAGCGTGCCCATATTTGGACGTGCTTGCGTCGCAGCCTCAAATGTGATCAAAAGCTTGATTGAACCCGAGAATAAAAGACACTGAGACCGGGTTTTGGTTTTCAAGGCGGACCGGAAGATCGGGGCCACGTCAACGGGACTGACGTCTTCTTGCAACAAGGCGGGCTCGTGCCCCCCCCACAAAACTTTTTGGACCGAACCTGAACCGTGTGCAAACCGTACTGAAGGTGTGCGTGTTCAAAGTAGGTCAAAATAAGCGCGCGTGCTGGCGACAAACACGCGCGCTGACACGGAGCGTTGTTTGTTGTGCGTGCATGCGAGCGCGCGTCAAGATAATCACATCCATATTGGACACGCCCTTCCGTGCGCGCGCGCGCGCGTGTGCGTTAAGTGCTTCCAGATGTGCAGACGAACAACAGACAATAGTCACGTCCACGCCTTCTCATCATCTGTGATTAAAAAAAAACAAACCTTTTGAGTGCCGTTAGCTCACAAACAAAAATTGCTGCTTGAAAATGGGAATCGTTTGAGTTGCAAGTTTAGCGATTTGTTGCTGACCAACTTCCAACAATCCTCAAAAACTCTCAATCGAGCTTTTACAGGTTTTGTGGTTACTTGCAGGGGTGGCAAATCCGGGTCCGGAAAGTCCCGACCCTGCCACAGTTTGTCTTTCGCCACAGCTGCTAAAGCTAGCTATAGCTAGGGGCTCCCCTGCTAGGGAGCTAGCTAGCTAGCTAGCTAGCGAGCTAGCGAGCTAGCGCCTGTGGCAGGGTCGGGACTTTGCGGACCTGGATTTGCCACCCCTGAGACCACAAGACGGTCGGGAACGTGCACGCGTGACGCCGTCCGACTGCTGCAGGAATTCCCGAGTCCGCGTTGCTGCTTTTCAAGAAAGGAGCAACGGCAACCAACCTGGATCCGCCACACATTTGCGTCACGGCACTACTTGACTTTTAAACGAAAACAACGACAATTCCCCAAACAATTTTGTTAAGAAAATAAAATAAAGACTCAAATGAAACTTCCCAAACTGCAACAAGCCTGCGAAGAAGCGATCGAGCGCGAGTGGAAAGTCGCGCAACTGTTGCGGCGACCGGGAAGCAAAAAGGAATAAAATGGCGGCCGGCGAGATCCGATCAAGTTCGGCAAACCGACGTGCTTTTGTGCGCTTCTCATTGTCAGACATTTTAACAAAGAGAAAAATATGACAAATAAGCGGCAAGTGTTGATCTGCGTTGACATGCAGTCAATTTTCCAGCTTCGGGTCAGAACACGCCAGCACGCGGCCCGAAACGTCGATTCCAAACGACGACAACGACGATGAGCACGAATTCTGCTGAGGAAAGATGAAACTCAGATGCTCTGATTGGCCTCTTTTAAAAAGCCAATAAGAGCCTCTGAATTATTGCAAAAGCCCAACATTGCCAATATTTGGCTTTTCAAAGGCTCGTTTCCGTCGTCTGTTTACTCGAGTCATCAACAAGCCAAAAGATTTTGAAAGAAGACTTTAATATCGTCTGCGCGATCCTTTAAGGTCAACGTATAACAAAATGCGGGAAATTCCAAATGTACACTTTCCACTTGTAATCACAATCTTGACCACTAGATGGCCTCCAACCCCAAGACTGAGTAGAATCGGCGGCAGGCGTTTGTTCATCGGACTTTCGCCGACTGCGAACGTGACTTAACGCCACGCGGCTTCTTCGAGCGTACCTGACACCTGCCGTTGACGCACAGGTCGGCCTCGTAGGGTCCGCACGGCGTTCCGTCCATCACCCTGTCGGCCATCAGCACCGAAACGTCGCGGCCCACCGGACTGCACAGCAACACGCACGGCTTCTCTAACGCACGCACACGGACGCACACACATGAGCACGCGCGCGCACACGAAGCGCCGGCGCGCGCGCACGTCACCATCGTCGACGACCGCCGTTAGCATGTGGCTCTTCTTCTTGCCGGCGTGCCGGTCGTACGACAAGCACTGAAGGTCTCGGAAGTTGGGCGCCCCCTTCGGGCACGGAGGTCCTTCGCAGGCTTTGTGCTCCACGCTGGCCTTCTGGCACGGGTGCCCGCCCGGACCCGGCCTGCGCGCACACACATGCAAAGCAAGGCCGTGTCACGTCGCGGGTACGAGTCGGAACGGCCGATACCGATAGTGAGCATCGAAATCCAGCCTACACTGTAAAAAAACGTGTCAAACAAAAAAACACTGCGGCAGTAAAGGACTGTAAAACCAAAAATGTTTTTTTACAGTATGAAATATATTAAATATGCATAAAGCCAAACTGGATTTTTTTTAAATATACAAACATCATTTTTTTTTTAATTTTTACTGTTAAAAAAAAAATCAAAATCTAAAAAGCTTCCATCAACGACAAACCGCGGCAGTGTTTTCACTTTCAGGTGCGACTGCCCCGCCCCGGTTGAGGAGCTGGCGCCATGGCCAAGTAGGGCCGAGTGGGTACTACGGCGCGGGCAGAGCGGCGCGTTGCGTACGTACGGCGGGTTGTCGCACTTCCTCTGCCTGAACTGGACGCCGGTGGCGCAGGTCCGACTGCACATGCTCCACGGACTCCACGGGCTCCAGTCGCCGTCCACGTGCTGCGGGATCGGCGTCTTGCTCACGCACTCCCCTGCGCGGCACCACTGACACGCACGCACGCACACACACGCCATGTTGACAAACACTTGCACGTAAGCGCACACACAGGTGAGTGGAGATGAGCAGAAGAAGGAGCGGGCGAGCGAGCAGGCGCCACCTTGTCGGGTCCGCACTGACTGCCGTCCAGAGGAGGGTCCAGTTTGGTCTTGCAGGAGGCGTCGCCCTCCACCAGGCACCACAAGCCGGCGCACATCAGGTGCTGCCGGACACACGCACACGCATCGTGGATTCATCCATTCGTGTGCGCATCCATTCCAGTCGTACGTCCGTTCATGCGTGCAAGCAGTGAAGTGCGGGTGAGCGAGTGAGTGAGTGAGCGAGCGAGCGAGTGAGGGAGTGAGGGAGTGAGCGAGCGAGTGAGTGAGTGAGTGAGTGAGCGAGTGAGTGAGGGAGCGAGTGAGGGATGTGTGACGAGACGGCGCCAGGAGACGCTCGCTAAACAGGACCAACCAGCTGGTGACCGAGCTGGTGAACACGTGATTATTTGGACAGCAAAAGATTCCTCGGATGAACGCATGAATGGACAAAGAAGGCGTGAAAGGAGAAAGACTCGACGAGAACATGAATGTCGGACCGGATGAACAAATGAATGACGCAAGAAAGGACACGCGTCACGACAGATGGCGTTCATGTGCTCATCGTGAAGACGATGAAGACGAGGAGGAGGAAAGACGCACCTCCATGTCGGAGCAGAAGGTGGCGTTGGTCCCGAAGAGGATCTGACACTGCTCGTCCACGCTGTAATGCATCCCGGGAAGCTTGTGGGGGAGGCGGAGCTGGTAGCGACTCCTCGGGTCCGTGTGCATCAGGCACGCGCTGGACTTGGACCTGAACGCCGCACGGACAAAGACGGACAAAGACGGACAAAGACGGACAAAGACGGACACATCGGCGAGCGCCGACATGCAAATGAGCCTGCGGTACACGACGAGCGCGAAAGCCGGCAACGAAGAATGCAAAAGAGTCCACGCCACCAGACCGATATGCAAATGAGGAAGGACGTCAGCCAATCACCTGAGGAACTTCTCCAGGTCGTCGCGGCTGCAGGACGACCAGGACAGGTCGCTGGGGTTGCGGCCCTTCACCCACTCGCCGGACATGATGTAGGCGTGGCCGCTGCACGAGGCGTGCTCGTCGTCGTGGCTCATGCCCATGCTAGCACACGCACACGCACACGCACACACGCACACGCACACGCACACGCATACACGCGCAGTGACACAAGAGCTCGCGAACGTATCTCGGCCAAAAAAGTGAAAACAAAACACGCCGCCATATTGTTCCGATACGTTGATCCCTTTCACAGCCTTGTTTTTTTCCCGCTGATTTTTGGGTGGGCCAATTTTGCATCCTTAGTTTTGGTGTGTTTTTTAATGCACTTTAATTTTCACAAGGCATGTTTTGGCCCTTTTATGTTTAAAATCTTTTTTTTTTTTAATGTGGAGCAACTCAATGTGTGCGTGTGCATTAGCAAGTCAGTGCCTCAATATGAAGTCTTATTAGGGATCGTTGCTTGTTTATATGCATGTTATGTAGAAAAGCACAATATTGTGCTTTTTTTGGTATGCTCTTTTTATTTTTATTTTTTATAATCGCCAACCGCCCTACAATATTGTAATCATTATCGTATCGTGATGTTTGGATATCGTTACATCCCTAAAAAGGACACATTCCAAGAAATGTCCGGTCTCTTGTTGGGTGGTCCATGCATATTTTTTTTTTTTTATAATTACAAAAATTGGAACCAAACAGATTTGGATTGGAATGAAAGTCGGTGTGCTTGTCGATCGTGATGGCACAACCCTAAATGTCAAATTGGAGGTGAATGTGAGCAGGCCTTCGGGAGCGACGTCCCGCCCAATTGGGACATTTGGGGCAAAAAGGGGCGTGGCCGCCTTCTACCTCAAGAACTGCAACCATTAAGAAGAGCGCTGCATATCTTACTAACCTTTTTTGTTTTTGGCTTTGACGATCATGTGACTTCAATTTAAAAAAAAATAATCATGAAATGTCATCTCTCACATGTTGTCGAAAACAAATCAAAAGAGCGGCAAACTGAATGAGGAGCGGAAGCGACGGCGCCCTCGATAAGCTTGGCGGCGATGGGCTGACTTTGCGCGAGCGCGAACTCACTTGTGTCCCAGCTCGTGCGCGATGGTGAAGGCCAAGTTGAGGCCGTTGTCCTCAGCCAGGACGCACTTCCGCTTGGCGCTGCACATGCCGCCCAGGTACGCGATACCTGCGAGCACACGCGCAAACACGGCCCGTTAGCCACATGCTAACCAAATGCCTGCCACCTGGCTCAAAAACAAGAGGTTGGAGAGAAACATCAATACATATAAACACACACGCATACACCAAAAGATACAACAAGGCACACGCAAAAACAGCCAAACAGCCAAAAAGAGCAAAAAACGGAAAGTTATGGACGTCATCTTTGTCAGTCGTTTTCATTTCGTCAATGAAAAGTCAACAAAAATAATTTCGTCGACACACATTTTCCAGCGGACTAAAACCAGACGAGACGAAAACCCTCATTAATAAACAATAATTGTCAAACAATGAAGAGAAAACGAAAATGTACTTTACTTATTAAAAACGGAAACTAAAATCGACGTTCATTTTATTTTATGGGGAAAAAACAAGACAAAAATGATATGATTTTGTCCAATCTTGTCTGTCATGTGACGCACACCCTTTCAAATGTGTCCAAGTCCAACGTGCACAAAGACATGGGACAGACAAAAGATGGATTCATGTTGAAAGGTAAATACAAAATGTTAAAAAAGTTACAATGATGGTCATTACGTAACATGAATCCAACGGCTATGACGGTCCAACAATAATGCTAATCTGACCGCTAACTCATGCTGGCTAATTTACTAGCTCGTAGCATGTAGCCAAAGTAGCCACTTGTTGATCGACTGTCAAGTTGCTTGTCATCAAAACATGAGAGAAAATTTGTTGTGAAATATTTTGAAATCCAAAATGTTCAACATCATCGGCTGAGCAAAAAAAAAAAAACTGGGGTTAAATGATTGTCCTGACTAAAAGTCAACTAAAACCTTGAGACTTTTTGTTGACTAAAACGAGACAAATAAATAAATAAATGCTAAATTTATAGTCGACTACAAATAGAGTTCATAAAAACGGGATGAGGTCGACGAACTATGATAAAAACTAACGAGCGGGATTGAAACTGGACAACATTTGCAAATGGTGGACAAAATGAACACGATTTGGCAACTTTGTGACAAAGAAGTGACTGCAGTCCGTCTGCGTGTGCGCTCACAAAGACGAAAAGCAGAGGAGGAGGCGTGAAGGCGAGCGGACCGACCATCGGACGAGGGGACACAAAATGCAATCAAATGTGCGTGCGTGCGTGCGTGCGTGCGTGCGTGCGTGCGTGCGTGCGTGCGTGCGACAGGGAAAGACATTGAGGACGCTTTACCAACGGTGTCGCACGGTTCCTCCTTGTGCACGCAGAAGTCCGTCCTGAAGACACACAAAAGTGCAACTCAGACAAAGAAGATGACGAGCGATGGCGATCAATTTGCGCTTGATCGGCTGCCAGCGGCTCGAGCGGCCCAAACGAGGCGGAAATGAGCCAATCAGAGGCCACCTTCATTTTTCATTATTATTATTATTTTTAAACCTTCTGTGAGGAATGCAATCTGGTCTCGATTGTGGATTACAAACTTCACCCGAGACGAAAATCTTCTCAGGGGACAAAACGCACCTTGGACAAAAACCTCAGAATTTCTCCCTTCAAAGGATATTTGACTCATTGAGACATTTTCAGCAGTGAAAACTTAGAATGAATTTGATAACTTCATTCTTTTTCCCGTGCAGTTAATACCTTTAAAACGATTTTTCCACTTGCTGTCGACTGATGATTGACGACGTCGCCCGTGCTGAGGAAGTCGGTAGCGACCAATCACGGCTCGTCTGTTTTCTAAGTTCGGTCAGCAAAGTGAGCCGTGATTGGTCGTTACCGACTTCCTCAGCACGCGCGAGGTCGTCGTCAGGCAACAGGAATTGAAAGGCATTCATGATGTTAATGTTACCACATGAATTAACGGAAAATATGAAGGTTTTACTGCTGAAAATGTCTCAATGAGTCAAGTGTCCCGTTAAGCGTCCCTTGGGACGAAAACCTACAAGTACCTCGAACCATTGACAGACCAGACGGTTCTGCTTATGGAGGACCAAAACTCTAAAGAAAGAAATGACTAAATAAATGACTCAATGACTATAAGTCAAAATAAAAACGGATATAACAAAATATAATTCAAAAATTTAATTTAAAAAAACATATAAATGGAAATAAAAACATATATTAGGGATGCACCGAAATGAAAATAGTTGGCCGAAAACCGAAAATGAAAAATGCTTGGCCGAAAACCGAAACGCCCAAAAAAAATGATGCCAAGTTTTACTATCATTGCATTTATTATAATTAATTTAAAAAATCATAATATTATAAAATATTGATTTAGCACTGGCATTTTAACCAAGCATAATATCAATTGAAATGTGCCACAGAGCAGACATGTTGGCTAATGCTACGTTAAACACAGAACGAGGGTTGAGCATTTCCTCTATATATATATATATATATAGTTGTCTTTATTTCCATTTATATATATATATTTTTTAATTTAATTTTCTAATTATATTTTTTAAATCCATTTTTATTTTCACTCGTAGTCATTTCGAATGTTGGCAGTTTTGGTCCTCCACTGCTAACTTCTTGGGTTAACGAAAACACGACGATGTCATCGATGACGATGACGCCGATGACGACGCCGCCGCCGCCGACCCACCTGGTGACGAGCACGGCCGTGTCCACGGGCGGGACTTGCTCGCGTCCTCCGGGAACGTGATTGCTTCCCATGTAGCGCCGCCCTCCAAATTCTTGATGCTGCCACTGACAGAAACTTTCCAGGGAACGTTCGCCGTGGTGGCCGACCTTCAGCTTCTCCTGATGGGACCAAACAGGAAGCTTGCAAAATGACCAATTGACAGAAGCAGGACGCTGGAAGAAGGTTCGAGGGGACACTCACGGGGCGGCTGTGAAGCAAAACCAACTTTGTGACACGAATGTTGATCCTCACGCCCAAACTTTGGTGCTGGAACATGTTGTACACCTGAAATACACGCAAGACACAAGACACAAGTCAGAAGACACAAGACAGAAGTCAGAAGACGCAAGACACAAGACACAAGACAGAAGTCAGAAGACGCAAGACGCAAGACACAAGACACAAGACAGAAGTCAGAAGACGCAAGACAGAAGTCAGAAGACGCAAGACAGAAGTCAGAAGACAGAAGACAGAAGACACAAGACAGAAGTCAGAAGACGCAAGACGCAAGACACAAGACGCAAGACACAAGACACAAGACACAAGACACAAGACACAAGACACAACACAGAAGTCAGAAGACGCAAGACACAAGACACAAGACAGAAGTCAGAAGACGCAAGACACAAGACGCAAGACGCAAGACACAAGACACAAGACACAAGACAGAAGACACAAGACAGAAGACGCAAGACACAAGACACAAGACACAAGACAGAAGTCAGAAGACGCAAGACGCAAGACGCAAGACGCAAGACGCAAGACGCAAGACGCAAGACGCAAGACACAAGACACAAGACACAAGACACAAGACAGAAGACACAAGACAGAAGTCAGAAGACGCAAGACAGAAGTCAGAAGACAGAAGACAGAAGTCAGAAGACGCAAGACACAAGACACAAGACAGAAGACACAAGACAGAAGTCAGAAGACGCAAGACAGAAGTCAGAAGACAGAAGACAGAAGTCAGAAGACGCAAGACACAAGACGCAAGACACAAGACGCAAGACACAAGACACAAGACACAAGACACAAGACACAAGACAGAAGTCAGAAGACAGAAGACAGAAGTCAGAAGACGCAAGACACAAGACACAAGACAGAAGTCAGAAGACACAAGACAGAAGTCAGAAGACACAAGACAGAAGTCAGAAGACACAAGACAGAACGGAAGGCTTCAAAGTGCAGAATTTGTGAAACATTTGCCGAGCAGCGGACTTTGGTGCGACGGCGTCAAGTGTTCCCGAAGAAATGCGCTTGGACGGAGGTCGGGTCACGCGTGCGCTTACCATGTTCATGACGGTCAACAAGAACCTCTTGGCGGCGTCCGGCCCGTGGTACTGGACCATGCTGGAGTCGGCCACCAGCAGCGTTTCCACCGTGTACGCGTCCTCCGGGTCGATCGCCGCACGCTTACGCCGACATTCCTCGCCGACCTTCGAACTCTGCTGCTTCTTCTCGGCTGTCGGCGCACGAGAAGCACACGTGACGGGAAATGAAGAGAAGAACTTGAAGGAATTTGTTCGGAACGAACGTGATCATCTTTCATGTCCAATGAAAATGATTGTGACTTGAACGTGCCCCCTTTGGATACATTCACGCGCATCCGTCCGTTGAACGGCGCCCGCTGAGCAGTATTGTCATCGACAGCATTTGCAGGACATGCGCACGCAGTGCGAGTACGTTGACGGGCGGCCATGTTGGATGAGGCAAGCCTCGTTCAGTTTCTCCTTTTGGAGACGCATCATCAAGCCGCAATTCAGACGCAAGCATCACCGTCGCTGATTTGATCCCATTCAACGCAATCTCCCTCATGATTTCCAAAATGGCGACCGGGCTTTGGACGGGCCGCCCGTTTGAACGGGTTCTGCAGCAGAATTCAAAAGAAAAGGAAAGCGAAATCCTTTCAAGGATAAGTTGCTCCCTCGCGTGGCTCGTGAGTTGCCGACGGCAAACGTCGTTCGGAGTTTGTCCCGCCGTCCTCGGAACGACATTACGTTGTTTGCGAACGTCGCCCTTTTCATTTGTCCTCGGCCGTCACAACAACAATTGGCGAGCGCAAGCGGCCGTCGCCTGACCTGCGTTGCGTTTACTGAAACTCGGACATAAAAGTGTGAAAGACGACAAGCGACGTGGCGACGCTGAGTTGGTTACGATATTTGCAAGGTTTTAGCGATAAGCAACTCAACGTTAGTCAATTCGAAGGGAAAATGAGCTGCTATGACAAATAGAACGCATGTTGTGGAAAAGCGCGAGCATCTGCACCGAAGCGGGCGCCATTTTGACTGTCAATTGTTTTGAAGAATGTTCATTCATATCCGATGATCGACAATCACAAAATGCAACTTGTCAGACGTTTGAAAGATTGATTTCAAACTTTGCAAGATTTGGGAAGCAACGCTGACGTAAGGCAAAGCTGGAAACGCGCACACGCGCACACACTTAATTGGACACACGCTCGCCGGCTCGTGTCTGACTCGGTTGTGAACATGTGGAAAGTATTAAGAGGATGTGTGTGCGTGTGCGCGCGTGTGTGTGCGTGTGTGTGTGGTCTTGGCTGAGAGGGCTTATGTAACTTTTGTGGGGTCAAGCTGCTTCGCTTAATGAGCGCGCACGACCACACGCTCACGCTCTCAGTGCGCGCGTGCGTGTGCGTGACTAAAGCAAGTGATGACGACCGGCGTTCTCTTGTTACAGTCTGCTTGCATTGAGTCACACTTGAACTTTTCAAATCCTGCCTTACACTTTGACCTCTTTCTTAAGGGCTGACTCGTGTTTCTTAACAAGGAAAGTGCCGAGTCATCCGTCAACGTCCGAAGTGGCAAGTCGTACTTTTCAATTCAAACAGCCGAGTCGCGCTTTGACATCCGAGCAGTCCAGTTGCAACTTTCCAACATTGAAAGCGCCGAGTTGGCCAGATACGCACTTTTGCATGCGTTCGCATTTCACGTGTTTTGACATTCAAACTGCTGAGTCATACTTTCACGTTCGAAGCGATGCGCTTTGCTTGTTACAGTCTACTTGCATTGGGGTCGAGCGAGCGCCGCGAGCCAGCCAGCACATCCAGCAGAGGGCGCAGTGGCGAAAGAAAGCTTCTTGTGTGTGCGTGTGAGGTCGCTGGAAGCCATTTTGCAATCAGCATGCCTGCCACCTACAGGACGGGAGTACTGAAGAAAACGTCACCCATCTGAATCTATGACTGGATAGCCGATAGGCCAAGACTTTTGAAGCCACGCGGCGGCCATATTGCTCCTCCCAAGAAACGTTTTCCCATACAGTAACAATATCCAAATTGGAGAACATTGGAGACGGTACATAGTGGAAATAGTACCATTTATGTTTTCAATGTTTTAAACAAGAGGACATTTTACAACTTGCCTTAAATACATGAACAAATGATACGCTTAATAATGTTTACAGGAGAAAACGTGCATATTTTGTATTTATTCAAGAATGATACGTGTAATTCAACAAACGATGCCTCAGCCAAATCTATTATTGGGGTCTCAGGAACTGCGTGATGAAGAAAAAGAGGGTCTTTCTTCAAAGCAGCACAAACCGTCCACCACTTGTTCATTGATGTATTTATTGTTCCCTTTAAAAACAAATAGCGACCTCCCGCCCGCAACCTCCCACCCGCGCCCCCCGGCCTTCAACTGTACGTACGCCGTATAGTTTATACAGTAAAGTCGCGAGATGGGAGGAGCAAGATGGCCGCCATGTCGCTGCAACGGCTTGCACGGGCGTGTACGGGCGATCCAGTCAAATACTCAGTGAGAAAATGTGCTGGCTGGCCTGTGCATGTTCCTGTGCATGTTCCTGTGCATGTTCCTGTGCATGTTCCTGTGCATGTTTCACTTCACAAACATGCACCTGTTCATGACTGATCACATGCATGCATAGTTATTATTTATTTGGCATGACCGCTTTTTACTCCATGCACAGCACTTTGCATGACTTGAAATTTTGCGCCGATTTTGGTCTGTGAGACGAAGAGACGTCACCGTTGCGCTTTTGCCGACCGTCAACCGCACAACGGAGTGAGCTCGGTTTATTTCAGACGAACGGCGACTTCAATTCCGTCAGCATCAAAGTGCGCAAATCGTCCCGTCGATTAGACCGCCTTTGGAAAGTCGTCCGATAGCTGCAGCCGCTAGTAGCGTTAGCACGCTAACACTGTAGACGCTGGCAACAGGCGGCGTGCAACGCAATGTCAGCGTAATTCATTCTTTTTTTTTGTGCCCTTAATTGGCCATCGAACGTGATTTCTGTACAACGCTGTTTTGTTGACGTTGGTCGCAATTGTTTACGCCGGCAATAAGAACGGCGGGCAACGGCAACGTTCCGCAGGACCGGCCAAGTCATCCTTTGCGCCGCGACTGGCAAAACGCTCCCGGGAAAAAGTTCCGAATAAAAGCGTTTCTCGGCATCGCGCTGCACATGTGACTTGGGAAGGGAAGTTTTATTTTGAAGTTGGCCTCCGCATTGCCGGTGTTTTGCCAGACGTGTCAAATGTTCACTTCTCTGGATTTGTCATTGCGCTAGCGGCTCCCACGCCGGAAATCCGGCACCGTGCCGGAGTATCCGACGCCCCGCCAATGTTCCTGTGCGCGAGTCTGTTCCCGTTATTCTTTCTGTCCCTGTTCACGTGCAAAATCCCGTTCTTGTCCCTGTTCCTTTTCTTGTATTCCCTCATCTCGGCCTGCTTTTTTTGTATTCCCTGTTCCTGCCCACGTCCCTTTTCCCATTCATGATCCTGTTTGTGTTTCGAGTACATCGCTTGTGGTTCCGACTGCAGCGGTTGGCGCGCGGCTAACCTTGTTTGCGTTGCTGTTCTCGAGCGCGGCCCGCCTCCCGATGGGACCGCCGCCGCCGCAGCAGCTGATGTTTGATTCCCGAGAGCCGCGCCAGTGAACTGTTGTTGCGCTGCTGCTCCTCCAGGGGGCGGATGAACAGAACCTCACCGTCCACGTGGATCAGACCCGTCTGGAACAGGAAAGGAGACCACATATGTTCAGGTCCGAGTCGCACTTTTACACTCAGAATGCCGAGTCATACGACTTTGACATCTGGAGTGGCGAGTCGCACTTTTGCTTTCAACGTGCGGACTCATTTTTGGAGTCCTGTACTGTAGTTTACATTCAAACAAAAGTGCTGAGTCACCTTTTGACATTCAAATGGCCGACTTTTTACGTCTTCAGTGATGAGTCGCACTTTTACAGACAAACAAATGAGGCTGAGTCACCTTTTGTCACTCAAACTGCTGAGTCACACTTTCAGAGGTGGCAAATCCAGGTCCAAAAAGTAAAAACCCTGCCACCGTTTGGCTTTAGCCCCTTTGTGCTAGCTAGCTAGCTAGCTAGCTAACTCCCTAGCAGGTAAGCGAGGTCCACATGCTGCGTCACTTTTACCTACAAAGTCCCGAATCAAATACTCCTTTTGGTTGCGTCTGCCAAATTATAAAAAACATATCAGTCGGACCCTGGTCATTTTCCTTTCTGTGTGTGTGCGTGCGTACCAGGCCTCCGCAGGCAGTGAGGGACACCAGCGAGCCAGGTCGGTCCAGGACAGACCCCGAGTAGAGGCAGAGCTGGTTTCGGTCCACTCGCACGCACTCGGTCCACGTCCTCCCGACCCGCCGTTCCTCCACCAGCAGATGGGTCGCCAGCAGGCCGCCATCGCCACCGCCACCGCCATCGCCATCGCCATCGCCACCGTCTCTGCTGGCGTAGAGCCGGAGGTTCTGCCCGAACGCCAGCAGCGACACCAGCAAGTGGTCCTGGTCGCCGGGTGTGGACAGCAGCGTGGGGAACACCTCCGCCGATTCCTCGGAATCCGCCTCGCTGCGGACCACCGCCACTGAGCAAACGCACGGCACCATCAAGTCACTCAAATGTTGCTTCTTTGGGTTTTTTTTTTTACAGAAAGCAGCAAAAAAAAAATCAACAAATATATTTCACTTAGAACTATAAGGAAGCGTAAATTATGTACACACGTTTGCTATTTGTGGGGAAAAGAGACCAAGCAAAAATGACGAGGGAGTCCTCGAGCTACGTCGTTTGGACTTTACGGCGCCGTTGCCCCGTCCGTAGCAGCTGCTTTTTCGTCGATTTCCCACAGTAACCAGGCCATTTTAAAGTTATTTAAAGTTGTGTTGTCGTTACCGCCAGCAACGGACGTCCATCAGCTGGTCGGCTCGCCATCGGGCGCACTAGTTTCCATGTTTAAACTTGAATTAATGAATTTTTTTAAAAAACTTTTCAAAGTATTTTGATGTAAATATGGACTTAAACGGCGAAATTCGAGTGACGTCGCCAGTGTAAGGACGGAACTCCGCCGTACCTTGAGGACTCCCTATACTTGATTTTCACGCGTGAGCAAACGCAATGCGCTGAGGTAAGAAAAAGTCAGCCCCTCCCCTCCAAAAAGAAACTGTGGAGTGCGCAGGGTCCGCACACGCTACTAGAAAGGGAAGATAAAAGACGATAGGTGCAGTCAGAGTTAAACAGTCAGGGCTCTTTGTACTCATCTGGGCATGATGGAGAAAAAGCTTCCACACGAGCTTTTTAAACGGCACAACGCACCTTTAAGTAGCTTAGCGCCACCACAGCGTGAATGTGCGAGCGCGTGAATAATGTGTCCGTTGCCCTGCAAAGCGTCTTTGAGCGTCTCGAAAAGCGCTCTATAAATCCCAGGCATTATTATTAACAGGTTTGAGACTTGCGAGCTGTTCGGAGCTGCTTTTTATGCCGACACGCGTTGCAGCCTTTAAACGGGATGTCTGTGAAAGCGGCAGTTCAGTTGCAGGACAACAACTTGGACTTTTTGGTTAACAATGGAATTTCTCTCGCGAAACAGTTTATTCATTGATGCGACAGTTGGAAGAATGATCTCAAAAAAAAATCCTTGTATTTCATGACAAACAAAAAAGCCCACAGACTATTTTCTTCAATGAACCGCTATATTCTTTTGGATTCAATTCCTTACTTTTTGTTGACGCTGTTCAACTGTTAAAATGTATATTGTGTGACAATGTGTGCCTTAACTGTTTTTGTATTTGAATGATGAATAAAATCAAACAAAACTTTGCTCCTTGTTACCTTCCCAGCAAAAATAATCATAAGAACAAAAATTGCGAGGTAACAACGACAACGCAAAATACAACTTTGATCTATTGTGCTCTTATCTTCTCCTTCTTGAGTTTCGACCATCGGATGGTGACGTCATCAGCCCATCGCTCAATCCATCCATCCATCGGCCAGAAATGGACTTTTCCTCTCTCCACTCGTGCCGAGACGTAAAATGGGCGCTTGCAAGTCGGAACAACGCTTCGAGCGTATTTGGACCAAAGAAGCAGTTGAAAGTACACGCGCGAGTTGAACAAGTAGCCAATTGAAGCTGACTCGTCTCCTTCAGGTGCTTTCCCAAAGTATTTGTACTCCGTTACTTGGCAGCCAGCAGGACACAAGACGCCACACGAAGCCACAAGACGAACTTACCGGACACTTCCGCGCACAACAGCGCCACCAGCAGGCGCGCCACACGGCCGCTCCGCATGCCGAACCCAAGAACCGGACCGGGACCGGGACCAGAGCCGCTCGCCACGACCGGGACCACAACCGGGACTCGGACGGACGGCAAGAAGCAGCGCGAGTCCGCCACACTTTTTTTTCCCAAAAGTGGATCAAATGGAGCAGGACGTGGACACGCCCACGCCAGCCGGCTCCGCCTCAGGTGCCTGGCGATTGGCCAGCTTCGACTTTTGGCCACAGGAGAGCGCCGCCACTCATTGGCCGGCCCGGCTGTCAATCAGAGCGGGGCGGGAAGTGAAACTTTTTTTCTTTAAAAAAAAATCATCATTCATCATTCAAATAGAAACAGATAAAGCACATCTCGTCATACATAATAAATTTCACAGTTGAACAGCAACAAGAAACAAGAGAGAAAATTAAAAAGGAAAGCCAAAAAAGTGAAGAATTTAATTCAAATGAAAATTGTCTGTGGCCATTTTTGTTTGTCATGAAAATACAAGGATTATTTTTTTTTTTGTAGCTTGAGATCATTTTTCCAACTGTTGATGCGGGACTTCGCTTTGAGGTGTTTGCATCGATGAATAAAAGGTTTTGCGAGAGAAATTTAAATTGTTAACCAAAAAGTCCAAGTTGTTCTCCTGTCACTGAACTCCCACTTTTGTGTTTTTTTGCTTTATTAATTCAAACTCCAACATCCAATTCAAACTGAGCACACAAACTTGAACGGTGCTGGCAAACAAGACACAAGAAAAAGAAAACGCAGAAAACGAAAAGGTCTAATCAGTTTTGCAAGGTTTTTTTTTTTTTGTGAAATTACAAAATTCAACACATTTTGGCATTAAACACAAATCAAAAAGAGAAGGTCAAAGTGCGCCTTACAAGTCAGCAAACAGCAACACAATCATCACCACTTCTCGTGTGACGTACGTTCGAGGTCATCAAAGTCTTTCGAAGTTTTCGCATCAGGAATAAAGCATTTTTACATGTTATATATTTGAAGGACTTTACATCGTCGTCTCTTGCAGGCTGTGAATAAACATTTGACCTGCCGCCATTTGCATGTGCCAATAAAATACCTTTGCAGCAATAAGATCTTTTTGATCCCAATCTTACTTTCAGAAACAACAGGAAAAACAAAGACAAAGTTGTCCCATTCCAAAAGTGTCCCACAGTCCCACATTGGAAAAAGCGATGTTTTGTACTTTCAAAGTCTTGCTCCAAAAAAACACAAACATTTTGTTCAATATTAAACCTTTTTCTAAGCACTTCGCTGGATGGATGAATATCGTTCAAGATCTTAAAGTGTGTTTCTTTGCTTTTAGGGTTGACAAAGACTTTCAAATATTCCCTTCTAATCTTATCAACTTCTGTTTCGGAGAACTTTTGGACGATTGAGTGTTTATTTGGTATTCTAGGAAATAAATGAGTGTTTAAATATTTCCTTTGTTCTATTTGTTTCTAGCTTGTGGCTGGCAAATGCTCCATTTCCATGTTGTCAAGCTGTTGCTTAACAGTTTGAGGAATTGCTTTAAAATCGTGTTCAATTCTGACCTTTGACACGTGATATTGCAGAGGACCAAAAATGCCAGACGAAAGCCAGTTGCCCTGATCATCCACGAGGTGGCGCAGTGCCCACACTCCTTGATTCATCCAGTTGTGCAAGAAGATTGATTTTCTCTTGCAAAGAGCATTTCTGTTTTTGCACGTTGCTGTTTCCAGCTGAACAAGACTTGCTTATGAAAAGATCATCATTGAACGTTAAAATCACACCTAAGGACAAATTCAAGAAAAATTGGGGGGGGGGGTGCTTAAAATGCTGTGATGTCATTATTCACCTTTTTAATGTAAATCATTCATTCATGTAAAGAATATTTGATGTGAAAACGAAGTTGAAAACACTTTTTTTTGGCGTCACGGTGGCGGACCGGTTGGCACGTGCGCCTCCCAGTGCCGAGGACGTGAGATGGAGTCCGGCCTTGGGCCCTGCTGGGTGGAGTTTGCATGTCCTCCCCGTGCCTCCTGTGTGGCTTTTCTGCAGGTACTCCTGGCTCCGCCCACATTCCAAAGACATGCACGGCAGCTTAATTGAGCGCTCCAATTTGTCCCTAGATGTGATTGAGAGTGTGGATGGTTGTTTGTCTGCGTGTGGCCTGCGATTGGCTGGCGACCAGTTGAGGGCGTACCGGAGCCGACTGGGATAGGCTCCAGCACCCCCGCGACCCTTGTGAATAATAAGCGGTTAAGAAAATGAATGGATGGATGGAACTTTTTGGGGGGGAAGAGAGATTTTACAGGTAGTATTGGTACTTGGTATCGGAGACTACTTGAGTACTCGTCCTGGCAGACGCGTATTTAGGCCATATTTGGACAAACTGAACAATAGCACCCCTACATTTGTATCTTTTTACTGTGTTATTTTGAACAAGCTAGAAACGTATCGCTATAATCTATACAGATCAAAGCGTAACGTTTAAAAGTAATATTGAAACAACAAAAATAAAGTACAGCCGCCATTTGATTGAAAAAGGTTTGATCATGTTTTTTATGCGTCCGTACTTCACCCATTCACAGACTTGTACACGCATTATTATTATTTGGCAGATTCAAGCACGTTTCTTTTTTTGATGTGTACGTGATGTATGTTTTTTATTATTATAACAGTACAGACAAATATAGTCAAAAAAAGCAATCATTCTGTATTAAGTTAATGTCTGTTAACATATTTTACATGTTGTGCGTTTCATTTCAAAGAAAGCGTCCAAAACAAGTCCAAGGTCCATTTTGAGCTGGTTTACTCCAGAAACATGCGGTCGTCAAACGTATGTTGAGGAGCTGCTGCGTCGAAAAAGAGTCGCCGTCTCGAGAAATGACGCTCGGGATGTGATGACATTTGAAGTCCGTTTCTTTTATTACGTTGGGTTTACTTTTTTTTGGAGCGGGAAGAAACCCCAAAGCACGACAAGCGACCGATCACAAACACTCGTTGCAGTGCACGCGCACTTTGTGCTCAAATTGTGCGCGTGTGTTCATGTTGCAAACATGCAAACCAACACAAGTGTGTGAAAAAAAACAACTTTAATTCTATCAAAAATGAGCTACAAAAAACGATCTTGTGGTATTGATATGAAATTCATAGTTTGCGTGAGTCATGTTGACTGATTGGAAAGAGAGCAACAGGAAGTGATGTCACATTGTGCTTGTGAAAATGAGCTGAAGGAGGCGGGGCTCCATTTAAGACAGTCATCAAGTTTGTCAACATCTCCATCACTTGTAGAACTCGCACAACATCAACTTGTGGAAGCGTCCATCAAACGTGCGCAATCCAAACTTGACGCAAACAAGCCCAAGTCTCCATTCAGAACCTCCCGAAGAACTTCCCTGAAGAAGCCAAGAATGACAACCTCCGAGTCCTAAAATGTCTCCGAGCAGAACTCAAACGTGTCCAAGTGTGAAGACGCATCAGCTCCAAAAGGAGGACTTGAAGAACCACAACTGGAAAACTTCTCAAAGCGGAAGTCAACAAGCGTCACTTGTGGCGGTGCAACGGATCACAAAAGCCGCAGATCGGATCCTTCTTCGGATCAGCAAAAAAAGATCAATAATACTTTGTCTTCATTTCTTTTGTAAAACACTTTTTCCCATTAAATATTTTTGGGGTCCCAACATTTTAATATAGCTCTTTGGGATTTAAGAACACATATTGAAGTGCAATATGAGGCAGAAACATTCGTATTTTAAACTCGGTCCACGTGTATTAATGGCTTAAAGTTGTGTTCCGAAAATCTGTTTGTCATTTTGAGTTGAATGTTGTTGTTTTAATGAGCAAAAGTGTTTTTTAAAATGAACGAGTAAGGCACATTCCCTTCCTTTAAACATGGAGAGTGACTTACAAAGTAGCCTTTGTCCAGAATATTGCAAAACAATTCAAATAAATCACGTACCAGCGACCAGCCAGATACTCGTTGGTCATGCTAACCGTTAGCCGCTAGCCGCTTACAGCGGAGACTTCTGCCGTATCATTCGACGACGTCATAATTCATTAGCGCTTTCTTAGCGTCCTAAATTAGCGATTGAACACGAGTTCGGGAAAGCGTTGTGTTGATGTTGCTCGCAACTTGGATGTCAATCCAAACTACAATAAAGAACTCCTAAATGTTTAAAAGGGAAGTCAAGCTAGCCATCACGCCACGACGTGAGCGGATTTCAAAATAAAAGTGCACTAAGGCTATTTGCATTGCCGTCAATGTATGACTGTAGTGGTCAACTTTATGTTGAAGTTAGCCTTAGCGTGTTTCAGCGTCCTTGACATGTCAGAATGGTGTCGATGCCGCGAACTTCCGGCGCCGATTGCGGTCGCTGCTGGCCGCGTTCCAACACTCGCACCCCCAACCCCTGCGCCCCCGCTCATCAACGGGAGGGCGTCTCGGCTTATCTGAAATGCTTCCGACACTGAGACAGACACTCGCGGCCTCGCACCCGTCGACGGGAACGCGCAACCGAGGGGCACAAAGGCGGAAGCGCAATTACTGGGACGCGGCCCACACGTCGTCGCAAACCGGAAACGGAAACAAAGTTGATGGGTGAAAACCCCGAAAGTCGGAAGTCCCGCCTCCTCTGTGGCATATAGTCCATAATGATACGTTGCACCACGACTCATTTGTACTTCTTAACCCTGGGCAGTATTTTATTTTGAAAGGACTTGGTCAGAACCAGTAAAAAGCCCAAAACGGGTCACAATACCGCCTTGGGGATTGAACTTCTCGCACCACAACTTGAAGAAGCCAAACCCGACCTTGAACAAATGGAAGTCAAGACGCATTGGCAGAATTGGGCAAACGTTCACCTGTGATTGGCTTCCAAACGTGGAACTTGAGCAAGTGGAACTTTTGTGGCCTCGACGAGCAACATTTCCAAGTTGACGTTGTGAAAATGGTTGAAGTGGACCCGGTCGGTCCCATCCAAGCACAACTTGAAGATGAAGTGACAAAGCAGCCCAAAAGGATTTTTGCAAAGCCGCTTCCGACCTTCCCTGCTCAAAGTCCATGTAACTTCGGGGACACTCGCATTCCTCGATAGTGCCACAATACTGCACGCTAGTAGAACCACTAAGGTGCACTAGTAGACAATCCAACCCCCTCGGCACACGAGTAGGTCAAGTACACGTTACTACGAGTGGACATTTTGGTGCTACTAGTCGTGTCTCGTAGGGTTACTAGTAGTTACGGTACATACTAGTTGATTTAATTACATGTTGGTAGGTCAACAAAAGTGGCGCTGAAAAAAAAAAAGAGACTAGTATGACGCTGGTTCGAGTGGTCGTCTCAGTGGCTTCTTCTTGCTAGTAGTGCTGTGAAACGTGTGTGACGTGTGGCCAAAGCGTGTACTGCTACATCACGTAAATGCTGAAAGCTTTTTGTTTGTTTGTTGATGCGCCGATGCGGCCGATTGTCCGATTGTCGGTCTTGCCGCGGCCGCATATAGAGAGAGATTGGCCAACTGGGTTTCAGCGGTTTCTGCTGGTCACATGACAGATGGACGCCATCTTGTTACCCTGCTGAAACCGAGCTGGCCAAACTCTCTCTATATACGGCTGTGGGTCTTGCCGGCCCCGCCCCCCAAGCCGTCAAAGTCAACGACGCTTGTCATTAAAGCTTTCGCGCCGCGTCTGTTTTGACTTTAGCTCGGCAGTTACTTGACTTTGTCCGCCTCCTCCTCGTTGTTATTGTTGTTGTCGTCGTGGCAGCGGTGGGCGGCGGCCTCCTTCCCCAGGACGCCGGCGGCGGCGGCGGTCTCCTTTCTGAGCGCCCGCGGCGCCAACCTCTTCTTGAGGAAAAGACTCTGGAGGAATCGGTTCCGGAGGGTGGCGGGAAAGTAGCCGCTGACCAGGTACATGAGGCCCACGCCGGGCCCGGCGAAGTAGCGCGCCTGCGGCTGCGGGTCCCGCAGCGCCCGCTCCATGGCGTCCACCACGGGGCTGAGGTCCGGGTTGGCGTGGCGGGCAAAGTGCTGGAACAGTTCCTTGGTCTCGCCCACGTAGTCCTCGCCAAAGTCCTCCAGAAGCGCCGGGGAAAGCGAGCCCAGGAGCTGCTGGTGTTGGGCCTCCCAGTACGCCGTGTTACTGCAATGACCTGGTCGCCATGACGACGACAGCGTTAGCACAAAAAGCATTTAGCATAGGCTAATGTTGTTATGGTTGAATAGTGCATATGGATAGAAGATCCAAAAATGGAAAGTATTTATATCCACTCAATTCAACTGTGGATTCAATGAATTGAATAATTGATCGAATAACGGCTTAACGGATTAACGGAAAAAGATTGGCCAGTTGGCTGATGCGACTGCCATGTTGCGAGTGACGTGTGGTTTGGTGTGGCTGGCGTGCGTCGGGTGGCGATCGAGCGTCCTCACCCGTCTTGTAGGACGAAGGGAGGATGGTGGAGACGTGGACGCCCCACGGCGCCACCTCGTGGCGCAGCGTGTCCATGAAAAGGTTGAGCGCCGCTTTGGATGCGCCGTACGCAGCCAAGCACGGAAAGGGTTGGTCGCCTGCGCAGCGGGAGGATGAGGACGAGGATGAGGATGAGGATGAGGATGAGGATGAGGATGAGGATGAGGATGAAGATGAGGATGAGGATGAGGATGAATAACGGTTGACTGAAAATGGCAAATGTTCTACACATTCAATGCAAATAGTGAAAAGTGAAAGTTGGGCAGTGATTCCTTCGTGTGCCACTAGAGGGAGCACGTGTAACGCACCTGATTTACAATCGCTTTAAATATCCTACTCATTATATTGATGGTACTCCTGAATTCACTAATGACTGGTAAAAAAAAGGAAGCCATGTTGTTGAATGCGTGTCAAAGTTGTTCCAGGCGGGGTGCAGGCTTGGCGCGCGCGCGTACGTACCCGCGGGACTGGAGACGGTGACCAGTCGTCCTTTGTCTCGTCGCAGCAGCGGCAGGAAGGTTCTGGTGACGTTGAGCGTCCCGAAGAAGTTGACCTCCATGCAGCCGCGGAAGTTGGACATCTGCGACAGCTCGATGTCGCCGAAGTTCACGCACACGCCCGCGTTGTTCACCAGAGCCCACAGACCTGACGCGCACACGCACGCGCATTGAGCTTGTATCTGCTGCGGTGGAAAGCGCAACAACTCATGTCGCTTGTAAAAGTCTCGTGGTTGTCTTGAGTTACGCAACGCGCGCAGTCGAGTGGGAAAAAGGAAGGGAAAATAAGAAGAAAAAAAGAAGGGAAAATAAGAAGAAAAAAAAGAAGGGGAAAAAAGAAGGGAAAAAAAGAAGGAAAAAAAAGAAGGGAAAAAAGAAGGGAAAATAAGAAGAAAAAAAGAAGGGAAAAAAAGATGAAAAAAGAAGGGAAAAAGAAGGGAAAAAAGAAGGAAAAAGAAGGGAAAAAAAGAAGGGAAAAAAGAAGGGAAAAAAGATGAAAAAAAGAAGAAAAAAGTCCCCCCTCGTCACTTAGGCCCCCCCCAGACAAAGTTGAAGTCTTTTTCACTTTTATGGCTTCATATGTCATCAATAACTTTATGAAAAATAATCCAACCACAAACACGACTGTCCTGTCATTTGAAACAATTGCGAGATTGTATTTATTTTTGTAAACAAGTGTCTTTTCTGTTACAAATGGAGTGACGGTGACCCTCTCTTGGCCTCCATTGTGCGTTTTTTTAACACAGTTTTGTCACTGCTTTTATATCGCAGATGTGATTCCACATTCGACCACTAGATGGCTACACTCTTAGTTGATAGAAGAAGAAACATGAGGTTTATTTCAAGCACGATACGACTGGACTTTCAAAGCTTCTTACTTGCCGGTGGGAGAAGTGAAGCCACCGGCGGCCATCTTACGTTGCTTGAAAACATGGATTTGTCCCCGCTCCGTCGGCGCAGCTGATTCGTTTGCGTTTTATCAACTTGTTGAAGTGACACCGGCTGCGCGTGCGCTGCCGGTCGACCGCGGAGTCGCTGCGGCGTGCCGGAGGCCGGCGCACGGATGGACCTATTTTCCATTTCCCGTCCGTCAAATGGCAAACGAGCACAGAACATGAGCGGGGCAGGAACCCCCCACGCAGTTTCAAAATAAAGTTTTGGGTTACTTTTCAGAATAAAACACTGGGCAGATCCTATTTCGCAATCATGTCAGCCAACGTCATGATGGGCGTGGCCTGGAGTCAACGGGCCAGGTGAGTTTTGTCCATAAAATGGGCGCGTCCGGAGCACGCAGTCGAGCCGCAACGCACGCGCATGCGGTGTCGTCTCGGGTGACTCGTACCAATAAGTCGAACCCAAGCACGATGTTGCAAAAATGGTATCATAAGTTATCACATGAAGAAGCACTTGACTATTTACTGCAATTGAAACGCTACAAACACCACATGGAAGGTTTTTTTTTTTTTTTTATCATTATGAGTTTAGTGCCGCCTTTTGTTCCGCCTTCTAAACGTGTGAATAAATGCGCAGAGCAGGGAAGTGGAGGCAGGAAGTCCTTTGATGCTGAGGGCATCCACTTCCTCCTTTCTGCAGAAAGACAAACTTTGTTTGTGCGTTTCTTGATTCCGGTCTCACCGAGTTGCGAGATTTGAGGAAGATTTGGGAAGAACGCGACACGAACAAGACGTTTCATTTTCTCTCGTAGGTTTAACTACTCGAACCATTGGCCTGCGACGTGTTGTCGGATGCTTCAGCAATCAAGTGGAAGTGAAGCCCATCAAACAAAAACATCTTTTAAAAATAATAATAATCGCCGCAAAATGTAAACGTTGCGAGTCCGGATTTTCAGACGATATGCAAACAGTCGAGTTGACTCTCGCGAGGCTTTCGCGGCGCCATTCTGGGAAGCGAGCATAAAACGGATCGCAGAGTTTTCAAGAAAAAGCAAGAACGACGTTGTCAGTAAAAGTAGCAACGTAAGATGGCTGCCCTCCGGCTTCAGTCCAGTCCAGTCATAATCCAAGTTGATGCTTCTGCTGGTCATCGGCCGTCATTTTGCGACGGCAGCAGGTTCGTTAGAAAATGGTCGCTACGAGGACTGATTATTTGTGTTTATTGTCAGATGACAAGTTCTGTTTGTCAGTTTAAAAACAAAGAAAGTAAAACGAATGCGATCGCGACTTCAATATTTCTGCCCGTTTGCTCTCATTCCGTTTTGAGGCGAGTCACTCAAAAGTGCCATAAAAACGAGTACAAACATTTGAGTATGCAAATCTTGTGGCGGGAAGAAAATGAGACAAACCGGAAGAAATGGAAGAAAACGCGAGACGACAGCAGCTGGTGAGCGTTTTTTTGTCCGAGCGAGATGAAAAGTGAGAGAAAGTAGCGAGCGATGGTGGCGGCGGCCCGGGTGGGCGGAGCTAGCCTACCTTGCGGCCCCAGCCGCTCTCGAACCTCGGCCAGCGCCCGCTGCACTTGCCGCGGCTGCGTGATGTCCAACTGCAGCAGCGCGAGTCGCGGCGAGCACGCGCGCCGCAGCTCGCGCGCGCCGTCGCCCGCGACGTCCATCACGGTGGCGAACACCCGGAAGCCCAGCCGGTCCAGGTGGCGCGCCGTCGCCTTCCCGAAGCCCGAGTCGCAGCCTGGAAGGGGGCGGGGCGTACTTAGTACTTAAAAGTACTTAGCGGCAATAAAGTCAGCCGTCATCGATCCAAACTTCGAGCGATAAAATCTCGGCTCTCTTCAAAAACATCCACTTTTTACAACAAGAGTCAAACATTTGCTTCTCCAAATGTGCAAAAGCATCGAACCTCATGTCAAACACGATGTTTCTTGCCACTCCGTTTCCCGTCATGCAACGCGCGAAACATGTGCTGACACTTTTGGGGGTTTTGTTTTGGTCACTCAAGCGCGTGCGTGAAGTCAAACTGGCACAAAAAGAGTCAACGCGCCAGCGCCCTCTGTGGTTTAGTGAGGAATGACACTTGCGAGCGTGTTGCAGGTGTGAGTTTGTGATCGTGATGATTGTGGGTCAGCTTTCGTCGTGTGTGCGTTCGTGTGTGCGCGTGTTGGCCAATGATTACAAATGTATCCGTGAGGGGGAATTGCGTGTGCGCGTGCGTCTTTTGCTCGCCGTGCTGGTGAATGATTAAAGAGTTGGTGTGTAAAGTTGGAATGATAGCAGTAAAGATGAAGCTCCCTCCCCCTCCAACGCACGCACGCACGCACGCGCACAGATTACGTTGATCTACTCAAGGTCAAGTAGGGACAAAGAGTCAAAGATATGAACGTTTCCCGCACGCACGCACGCACGCACGCGAGCAGCCAAATTGAGCCTCTTCGGAGACGACGTCCGACAAGATTTGTGACGACGCGTTGTTGCGTGCGTACATTGAGTAAACAATCCATCGATGAATTGGCAACAAAATGAACTTATTGTTGATCAATCGCGACTGAATCGTTGGAAATTGTCCAAATTGTCGGATTTCATTCGTGTTGCATGAAATCTGATTGATATCGACGTGAATCCAAATCAAAACAAAGGTTTGATTTGGAGGAGCAACGATCAACATTTTTGCCGATTTTCTTCACATCACGTGACCCAAACCAGGAAGTGAATCCACATTCAATTTTCTTTGTGCATTTTTGTTCGGCAATAAAGTCATGAAACATGTCAGATGATTTATTGACCGATTATCCGATAATTAAAATAATGCTTAGTTGCAGAAGTTGACATTAAAACACGCACAATTGGCCAAAACACACGTACGTATTAACACACACGCACACACACACTCCTTTTTTTATATTATTCTTACGCACCCGCGCACGCGCATGTTGCGAGTGCGCAGATCAAAGTCAAATTGGGCCAAAGATCGAGCATAAAGCGGCCTCGTCTTGTCCGTCGCTCAAACGCGCGCGCGGCCGAAGTTTGTCACCTGTGATGACGACGGCCTTGTTGCAGGTCGCCAGCAGTTTGCGGTCCGGCTTTCTCCCGCCCGTCTCGTAGTGTCGACGGCGGTCCAGCACGCGCGCCAGCATCCTCGTCATCAGGCCCCACGCCAACGCCAACGCCGCCGCCCACCACGCCAGCGCCCACGCGTCCATGGCGGACGCACGCCGCCGCAAACGCCGCCAAAAGATGCCTGCCTGCGGTTGCCTGCGCCTGCTGCTGCTGTGCACACTCACGCCGGCGCCTGCCTCCTCTTGCCTGCCTCCTGTTCCTCCTCCTCGCTGGACTGAACGCTCGGCACGCGCTTTCAAGCTTTATATAGCGCACACGCACACGCACACGCACACGCACACGCTGTTCATCCAGCCCTGCCCCACGGGTGCTGTCCTATCTACACACACACACGCGCACACACGTGCACACACGTGCACTATGTATCTGTATAAATGAACATTCAGACACACAAACACACACACTGACACCCAGATCAGCAGGTGTGTGTGTGTGTGTGTGTGTACTTGTACATACCACCTTGCGAGGACCAAAACAGATCGAGGACATTGTGGGCGGTCCTCACAACTCAAGAACTCTTTTTGAGGGTCAAGACTTGGTTTTCGAGTTTGGGTTTGAATTGGCTGATGAGGTTAAGGTAAGGAACGAGGGTAACCAATCATTTTGGATGGTTGGGGATAGGGGGAGGGGCTAGGAAATGCATGATGTCTATGGAGGTCCTCTCAATTATAGAAGTACAAGTGTGTGTGTGCGTGTGTGGACACGCGGGTTTAAAGATTAGCGCTCACGGCAGCTGCTCAGGTAAGCTTCAGCGCTGCATGCTACATGCTACATGCTACATGCTACATGCTACATGCTAATAGCGAGAGGCTGACGAGCGGTGGCGTGACATCCGTCCGCATCAAATCCAACTCGACGCACATTGATTTCAACAAGTGGCTACATGCTACAAGCTAGCGCGTTAGCCGAGGGTCCCGCATTGTCACTAAGATGTTCGTGCGTGCGTTTGCTGGCTCTCGCGCTGGCGATTTTCTCTAGCGTGTCCTTGCTAACCTTTAGCTCAGGGGTGGGCAAACTCCGCCCACCGGAGTCCTGCGGCTTTCTCCAACACAGCTGATTGCTACAGTTGCGTCCAAAACGGAGCCATCCTTCCCTCTCCTTCGTCCTCGATTTGAGCCAACTTTCCAGCCCATTTTCGGACCCGAGTTGCGGGTTTACACCAGAAGACCCGTTTCTTGGCTCCAATGGAGCCACAAAGCGGATGGGTCCATTTTGGAGCCAACGGTTTTCAGAGTGCGAGATCAACTCGTCGGCAAGCTCGGCATAACAATCCTGTGGATTGGAATCAGCTGTGTCGGAGGAGGGAAAGACTGCGGCCCCGCAGGACCCACTTTGCCCACCCCTGCTTCAGCTTGTGTTTTTCATGCATCCAAACGTGTGGAAAAGGCGCTGGAAGGTCCGCCGCGCAAAACGAAAAACATTTTGTCATGACGGCAGCAAATTTGTCAACGGCGTGAGCCAATAGGAGCCCTCGGTTCGACGCGCGAGCCGGCCGAGCCGATGTCTTCAACGTGAGCTTTTACTTCCTCCAAAATGGAGACTTTTTGGATGCGGCCATCCTGCCCGCCCACGATCTCGGGAACGACACGACGATGCGCCGCGAGCACCGGCGTGCGCGCGCACGCACACGTGCGGTGATAAAGCGCTGCCTGAAGGCAGCGCGTTCGGGATCGCGACGTTCCCGCTGTTGACGGAACGTTGAATCATCTTCCTCCGAACATCTGCCAGACTTGCACAAGGTTGCTCGCAAGGCCGACCTTCAAACAAGTCGACACGTTGGCTTCATTCGCCGCACGTGCGCGGATGGATGGATTCAAACACGCGCAAACTTCCTTTCGAGGCGGGTTCCGGAACACGTCTTCCAACACGCTTTTCTATCAAAACTGTTGAACGAAATCCAGTACAAAAACCAAAAAGAAGAGAAACTGTTTAAATCCATCAAAAACCCCAACGATTTTTCTTCAACATGTTTTTGCAAAAGACGAGCACGACGAAACCTGACAAGCGGCTGACTTTTGTTTCTTTGAACTAAAGACGCCGTGAAGAGCGAAGGAAGGCGGAGTTCTGGAAAATGTGATATGATGGAATACCAGAAATAACATCAACTCGTTGACTGGCAGCCATTTTGACTGAAGCAACCCCCTTCGCTCCGGGCGCTTTGACTGGATTTGGACTGATTTTGCAAGGGCCACAGAATGTTGTGTTCTATTGCTACAAAAACTAAGAGAACGTTTACAGTCTCTTCTTTCATCAGGAAAAAAAGGAGTATATTTCTATCGGTTTCCGTTTTGCAGCAATATCGCCAAGTTTCCTCATTATTCACAAATCTGTTTAGAATTGTGAAAAATTGAGGTTTTTTTTTTCAACAAGGCCCTGGTTGATCTCTTATACTCTGCTGCCACCTGCTGGCCGTTTTTGTAATAACTCGCATTGCTTCAAGCGTTCTCTTCAGTTGAGAGGCTGCAGCAAAGCCTTCTGGACGCTCGAGCATAAAAATAAAAATAAACATTTAAAAACGTATAAAGACGTCTTTGGGACACTTTAAACATATTTACACGTTTTGGGGAGCAAATGAGTTCATGATCAATCCAAATTGAATGGTAGTAAAAAAAGAGAAAAGGCCTTGATAAAAAGATCCTGTCCGAAGAAAGCATAAGAAATAATTGTGACTTTGAAACCGATGACGTGTCCCGGAATTCGCCATTTGCTGACACGGCGTTTAAACGCGGTAGCAGAAAAAGCAAAAAGGAGCGAGCGACCTCAGGGGATGAGAAAGAAAGTTGTAGCCGATCACCAGACCCAAGCGCAAGGTCCCGGATGCGAGTGAGTGTCTGCGCTCAGGGTTCGAGTCTCGGTCCGAGTCCGGGTCAGGCGGCGCGGCCATCTGGTCCAGAGGAAAGAGCCGGGACACGCTGCAAGGATTGCGCCTCCCGGCAGGCCTGGAAAGACCTTGGGATTCCTCCCCCCTCCCCCCTCCCTGGGAGGTCTGGACCAAGTGGCGGGGGAGGGAACTTTCCTGCTCGCCAACCCACCCCGGAACGCGTAAGCCAAATGCCAGATGCGAGACCGCCAACGGAAGATTGACGGAAATGGAGGACATCGAAGAAATGGAAGAAAAGAGCTCCAAAGAAAGTCAAGGTCAACTCCAAGGTCAAAGTTTGAGTCAAAGCGGCCTTGAAGGGAGACGAGCGCGTGAAAGACGATTTCCGTCTGCACGTTGACAAGCCGCAACGTTTTGGGGCCAAAGACGAGACAAACCAGCTGACGACTTTCTGGCGCGCATGAAAGACAAGAAGGTTCGCAAGGTCAAGATGGCGGACGCTTGACCGCAACGTCTGCACTTTGCAAACCATTTAGGGACAATTCATATTGTGAGACGGGGGAGGGGCCGGCGGGAGAAAAACACGAGAAAAAAGGGCCCTAAAATGGCGCTTTCGCTTTCAATCCGTTTTCAAATCGTGTGAAATCAATTGTCACGAAAAGAATGAGAAGCACGACAACGTTTTGATTCATATTTTCAATATAATAATCCTCAAATTTGAAGTGAGACCTTCAAATTTGCAAAAAAAGTTTGAGTCTGCGCTGGAAAGTGCTAAGCCACCATCAGCAAGCGTGTCCGAGGAGGGGCCGCCACATTGTCCCTCACAAACGGCCCATAATGCTATCGGTCACCGCGGCGAGTACCGATACCTTCAAATAAGACCGATATTGCCACCGAAAGCTGGTATCGGTAGTCGCCCGTCATCGAAAGTAACAGTTTGCGTTTTATCTGTTAAAGTGTGTGCGTGTTCTGACACACGCTAATAAACGTAGCTCATGAAAGCTAAACATTCAAAGGTGTGATCGGCGAAGTACTTGCATATTTAAATGTCGATCGTCAAGTTCATCGGCGGCACATTTGCCGATCTTTGGGAGGATGAAACCCAAACGGGCCGCTTGCCGTCTCGGCTCAGCTTTTGATGAGCGCCGGCTGGCTAACGTCTGCCGTTGGCCATCTTCCTTCCTCGCCCGCCAAAGAAAAGAAACGGCGAAAGAATCTGCGGGCGCGCGGGCCGGAATGTTGGACCTTTGACACCAGGCGTCCGTCCGTCTTCCGTCTTGGCGCTCCCGCCCGCCACGTCACGTGACGCCTGCGCTCGCTCTTCATTTGACTCGCTTTTCACACGCTCGTTTTCTCGAGGCAAGAGAACGCGTCGCTCGGAAATCCCAGCCAACTTGGAGATCGGCGTGCACTTCCGATCCTCGCCGCTAGGTGGCGCCCAAACACTCCAGCACGCTGACTTCTTCTCCTCCTTGAGGTCGCGACGTGCTCCTCAACTCGCATCTCAAAGCCACTCGAACGCGTCCAAAAGTCCTTTTTGCAACGCATAGTTTGTGTCGCGGCGAGCGTCCCGCGAAGGAAGACGGCGCCGCCGCTGATGTCGTGGCAGCGTCTTTCCATCAGAACCGCATCGTTCCCAATGGCAGGAAGTTCCATCCAAGACACTTCCTGTCTGAACAAAGGCCTAACAAAATAGCGGGAGGGGCCAAAGGGGTCGGGTGCGCAGCAGGCCGGGTGGTCCTTGGCGGTCCGACCCCCGGCGAGCGAAGCGACCTCTGGGGACATGGAAGGACGGCTGACGTCAAAGCGGCCGATAATTGACGATAATTATCGGCCGCCGATATGATCGAGCGTTCCTAATATTTATCAATGAAGAAAGTTTTCTACTCGAGTAAATTGTGTTTTCCCGCCATGAGAGAGCGACGTCACATCCAAGTGAAGGCGGTGGAAGTTTTTTTTTTTCCGACTTTGCGAGTGGAATTTCCGAGTTCAAGGGGGCGTTCCCGTCCGCACTTCCTGGTTTGAAGTGGAAGAAGTCCGACTTCCCGCTTTCCTCGAATGCAGCATTTGCCCATCATACGCAATCAAGTTCAAAGCTGCTTCCTGTCGGCGGCGGCGCTTCCTGTCAATCTCAATTGACAGGAAGTTGACAGCAGGATGTTCCCTGGCACTTCCTGCGCCACGGTCAGGTCTTGGCTGCGGTCCATTTGGTTCTGCTTGTGGTTGTGAAAGGACCCGCGGACCCCCCTCCAGCCCTGTGCCGTCCTCCCCGTGATCTTCCGCGGCGGTCTTTGTGTCACATGACGCTAACGAGGCAACTCGGCTCAGACAATGTGTTGTTTACCGCTCGCCGCTAATGGCTAACCAAGCGAGCTATTGTTGACATTCGCCGTCCTCACGCCATCCGCTAACGAGAGCCCCGCCCACCCCCGCTTGACTCCACTTCCTGGTTAACGCGCTGACATCATCCCTGCAGACGCGCCAAGTTAGCTCGTTAGCGCGAACCTCCTGCTCGAGCCCTCAAATGCGCACGCACACACCTCACACGAAACACACACTTCATGCACACACACACTTGGCACACGCTGTCCCTGGGACAGGAAGTCGACTCCAGGAAATTGTGGTTTGCCCATCAGGAAGTTGAATGCAACTTCCTGATGGGCAGGAAGTTGCATGTCAATTGTTGCTGTTGTTTGCTGGAGGGTTGACTTCACTTCCTGCCGCCATCACCGGCGGCCACGCGGGAAATGAGCTCATTAGCGCCACTCGGCCGTAAGCGTTACATCACCGATGCGTGTCAGACGCGCCCCCTCGGGACGCTTTGTCCTCGGGCCGCCGCCGGTCACGTGACGCGTCATGAGGACAAAGTGTCCCGAGGGCGTCCGCACGCAAGCTTCTGCTGGTCCACTTGGCGGCGGATTGAGGTCACCGGGCCGGGGATTTCCGAGGTGGCGCCGGGAGGGGGTTCGAGAGGGGGGCACCTGTTCAGTCAGGTGCGGACGCCTTCAACGCGAGAAATGCTGAGGACTTTCCGGGGGGGGGCACGTCTTGCGCAAACGGCGAGCTTTGCTTCCCGTGACTCCCGTCAGCGCTAAATTGCCGACGTTGGGGAGCCAATCAATTGATTATCAAATGAATGATCGGTTTTTCATTCCAAATTGTTTGTCATTTCACTTTTCGCAGGAAATCTTCGCCAATTTCTGCCCTGAATTCAAATCAAAGCGTTGGAAAATCAGGCTTGACATTTTGGACGAAAGCAGGAAACGGAATCAAACATTTTGGGATCAAAGGACGGAAACCGAAACCAAAAAATGTCAAGTGACGCGCGTGCGTGTGCGTCGTCGTGACGCTTGCGGTCGTCGAGGAGGTCCGAGGTGATCGGCGAAGAAGATTTGGTCCTGAACTTGGGAGGGGTCGAAGGCCACCTCGCCAAAAAGCCCAAAAGCAACACGACATCATCAAGCCGCCGCCCAGCAAGCGCACGTGAACGCGAACCTTTGACCGCGAACCTTTGGCCGCTAATGCTAAGCGTTTGAAACGCGCTCGATGGGAAAGAGCGACACGAAGCGGATCCCGCGCGACGGTCGTCCGGACGTCGTCTTCAGACGCGGGACCACTTTTGCAGGTTTTTTTTCTTTCTTTCCGGCAGCTCTTCGCGTCTCGCAGCAGAAGACGACCAACGCGTCCGGACTTCCTTCCGAATGTGAATCCTGGTTCGAGTGCAGCGCTTGAAACGAACGAAGTGAAAAAGCGCTTGAGCAATTCGCAATCTTGATGAAACGTCAACTTGTCGATTCTCGTGACATTTCGAGCACTCGTTGTTTTGTCCGCGCTAACGTTGGCGCTCGCTTTTTTACGCAGCTTTTCTTCCATTGGCCCTTTCAAACGAAATGAAACATGGCCGCTCTTCAAATTGGTGACATCAGCAAGACGACAAGACGAAGAGCTCGGATCAACGTTGGCCATTTGCATAAAATTGTCCCATTTGACTTTTTTTGGTCCAATCAGATTTCAGCTTGCACGTGTTGCCGCGTGACTGAAATCTGCTCAAACCTTCGTCAGCGGCGACGTCGCTTGAAATGTCACGTCGTCCTCTTTCGTGTTTTTTTTAAATACATTTTTTGATTTGTTTATTTGAGTTGAGTTTTATTCATTGATTCTTTTTTTATTCATGTCTTTGATTTGTATTTATTTGTTTGTTTATTTGAATGATATTTATTTATTTTATTTTTATTTATTTGTTTTTATTTATATTTGGAGGATTTTCATTTATTTTACTGTTATCCGTGCATCCATTTTCTTAACCGCTTGTCCTCACAATGGTCGCGGGTTGCTGGAGCCTATCCCAGCTGGCTTCGGCAGTAGGCGGGTTACGCCCTCAACTGGTTGTATTTTGCTGTTTGTTTTTTTTCTTTTCACCTTCACAAATTGTTTGTGATCTTTGACGTAAACCGCACAAAAGATGGAAAGTTTGTCCTTTCACAGTTGTGCTCATATTTGGTCTGACCGTGTCAAAATGCTGAGGACACGCGGACGGACGGACGGACGGACGGACGGACGGACGGGTACGTCCGCCATATTGTTCGGCGCTCTTCTATTGACGACGAATTGATTTGTGATGACGATCAAGAGTGACATTTGTGGGTTGAGCCGTTTACACTCCAGCAGAAAATCCATCACATTTTCGGAACACGCTGTTCTGGGAAATTCGAACCCGCCCCCACACACACACACGCACACACACGTACGCCCCCACCTCTTGTTCTGTCCGTGTGGGTGGTGCGGCGCCCAAAACAAACGCAGCTTTTGTCCGTGAGCCGGGCCGAGCAGGATTACCAGGAACACGCTCGCGCTCGCACGCTCGCGCACGCACACACGCACGCGCACGCACACACGGGACCACAACAAGCCAGTCAAACAACTCGTCCCAAAACTCACCCACTCGCTGGCTAACATGTCAAGACTGCCGAGTGGCAACTTTAGTACTTCTTACACATTTGCAGATCCAAGTGGCCGCATAAGGAAGCGCCCCCCCCCCCCCCCCCAAAAAAAAGAAATCCAGTCAAGTTGATTTGCATGGCCCGGAATCACTAAAGCGTCTCAAAGGGCTGCAGCCCCCCCCCCCCCCCCCCCACTTGACATTTATTAGGACCGGATCCAGGACTCCAGACGGACTTTTTTTCTTCTTCTTTTTTTGTGGCCTCTAATCTGACATTTTGAAGATGATTGACTATCAATGAACTTGCAACGTCAATATTCATCAGCAGCCTTTATTTTGGCGGGCCCAGTTCCTTGCCGCTGTTCGCTTTTTGTTTCAGGCCGGGCGGGGGGGGGCGCTTTTTCTTCTTCCGGGGGCTCACAGCTGCACCGCATCAGCAATCAGCAGCAGTCTGACCTTCGCGCTGGTTTGGCGACCTTGTGCCCTTTTTGAGCGCCTTTTTGATTTTGGTGTGCTTTGAGCTGGCACCGGCGCCTGCGCAAGATTGCTTCTCCGACCGGGAGCGCGTTCCAAAAGATGGCGTGGAGAGACGAAGCCAGTCCTCCTCCAAAGCCAAAGCAGGTCCGCTCGCGCCACTCGCGGGTGCCCGGGTCCAAAATGCGTACAGCGGCCCGTTGGCGGGCGCTCGGACCCGCGCTCAATAAGTCCGTCAAAGTGGATTGAATGGAAAGAACAGAAAGCAATTGTGAGAAGAAGAAGAACGTCTTCAAACCCGCTTCCTCGGCGATTTCATGGATCTTGCAAATCACGGCTGGAACTTTTTGTCTTCACATCCAATCAATCCATTTGCAAATATATTTGGACATTTTCATATTTCATTTTGCAAATTGATGGGACACTTTTTATTTCCAGCAAAGGAAATGCCGAAGTCCGAGAAAGGTCACTTGAGGTCATCCTGCACAAGTTCTCATCACTTTGCTTTGAAAAAGTTTTCACAAATGTTTCTTTTCTTCCGTGCTTGAACGTTCGTTGCTGACGAACGCGTTCGTGTGCTGACGAACGCGTTCGTGTGCTGACGAACGCATTCGTTGCTGACGAACGCGTTCGTGTGCTGACGAACGCGTTCGCTGCTGACGAACGCGTTCGCTCTCGCGCGCGCTCGTCATCATGTGGGCAAACTTCGGAATCGTTACTTGGCAAGACAATTTGTCATTCAAGAATATAAAAAGGTGTTAAAAAAAGGTGTTAAAAAAAGGTGAACATGTCTTGAGTGGGAACACGTCAGACGACAGACATGACAACTTCAAAGTCACTATTCAAGTGTGTGTGCGTGTGTATTTTTAGTTGGAAAAGGAAAAAAAGGGGAAACTGAAATATGAAGGGAATACAACACATGGCAATCACACACACACACGCGCACACACACACACGCACGCACACACACACCCCCACCCCCCCCCCACACACACACACACACACACACACGCACACACACACACACACACACACACACATCTCCATTTTGACAAGACTGGATGCCAGGAATCCAAACATAGAAAGAAATCGGATGTCATTTCCTGTTTTGAACTTCCTGTTGGAACAACGCCCCCAAATGACCCCAATTCATGCACGCACACACATGAACACACGCACACGCACACTTGGGGTGGTTTTGGGGTCCCTCCCTCCCCCCACCACATCCATGTTGCAAATTGAAAGTCCTGTCAGATTTTTTGACAACTTAGTAGCTTCCCAATCCTCATCCTTTTTCCCCCAATGGTGCCCCCCCCCCCCCCCCCGCACACACACACAGTCAGTTAAGTGTCTACAGATGTGAGTCCTCTGGCTGCTCTGACTTTTCCTCACAGGTTGTCGGAGACAGCAGTGTGTGCGCGTGTGCGTGTCCCTCTTGAGAACGCTTTCACAGAATTGTGAGTGTGTGTTTATGCGAGAGCGTGCGCACGTCCTTCCTAAGAATGCTAAACAAAAACGTTGTGTTAACTTGGTGGCATTTGTTGTTGCGCGAGCGCGCCAGGGATTTATTATAGTTTGGGAATTTTCATTTCGTTTGGATTTCGTTTTGAGTTTGAAATTTAGTTTAAATTCGTTTTCAGGGCGGTTCTGTTCGATTTGATTCGTTTTAGTTATGAAAAGAAAAGAAAAGAAGCTTAGTTTGCGTTAGTTTCAGTATTAGTTTTCTTTTTGAGCTCGCAAGCCAAACTGTGTCAGGGTTCCGACTTTCTGGACCGACGTTAGCCACCCGTCTTCTACGCGCCATATTTAATAAACACCCGGTGAGAAAAGTAACTCATTTCTTACCTAGCGACGTCATCCGGAGGTGCTTTTCTATTGGCTGCTGCTTGATGATGTCACGGACGTGTGACATTTTCAAACGTCCTCATTCTGGTGAAATAAAATTCAATCGCATTCAAAATCCTTGCCAAAGGCTCATGCATTAAATGAAGGAATTGTTTTGCTATCATTTTAGTTAATTTTGTAAACATAAAATGTAGTTTTCTTTTTTCAAAGCATTTTTGTTTTTATTTTATTTCATTAACGAAATTGTTTTTTGAATTTCAGTCGTAGTTTTTGTGAACTAAAATAACCCCAGACGCCAGCCACGCTCTCATGCGTTAATAACATGCTAAGACGTGAACACGCTAAGACACAAACATGCTAAGACGTGAACACGCTAAGACACAAACATGCTAAGACGTGAACACGCTAAGACACAAACATGCTAAGACGTGAACACGCTAAGACACAAACATGCTAAGACGTGAACACGCTAAGACACAAACATGCTAAGACGTGAACATGCTAAGACACAAACATGGCCGCCAGGACGCAAACATGCGAAGACGCCTGTTTGTGCTTTTGAACGTCCTCCGTGTTGACAAAACAGGACGACGGTGACGATGACAGACAAAAGCGGCCGCGAGAGACGAGCAACGCATGAGAGCACACGAGAGCATGAGAAGGAAGCTGAGAATACATGAGAGCTCAATGACATGAGAGGACCAGATTTCATTAGCGTGCTCTCGCGTTCACAATTTATTACAGGCAGCGCGCACACACACACGAACAATGTTGGTGTGTGTGCGCGCGTCCTGGGAACCGTCCCATGTGTGGAGGTCAAGGGTCACATCCTGTCACACAAAAAATGCTCATCTGCATCTTGTCATGTGCGTGTGTGCGTGAAAATGTGTCTGTGTTGTACTCAAGTATTTTTCCCACAAGTACTTTGACTTGTACTGGAGTATTTCACAACCTCCCCCCAAGACATTTTGTTCCACAAGTGTTTTTATTTGGACTCGGGTGCAAATTACTTGAGTCCTTTGGCCGTGAACAAAAATGATGAAGTGCGTCGTGATCTTGTCCCTCGTGTGGTTTTGCAGATTGTTTCTATTAGAACATTGGGGGGGGGGGGGGGGGGGGGGGGCGACCCAGAGGATCCAAGCGTACATGTGGAGCGAACCCCCGGCGAAACAAGCGGACATATTTCAAAACTCTGCGGGACGCCGGCTGGCTCGTTGGATTCCACTGCAAACGTCGCTTTAATTTATGACCCCCCCCCCCCCCAAAAAAAGCTTAACAGCCAGGCCAGTTTGACCCCCGCCTTCTCGGATTTCCTCTTAAAGGGGCAGGAGCACTTGCCTTTTGGCACTCAGACTGCAAAATTTGACTTGTGACTTCTTTCAGTGGATCTTTCAAAGCAACAAGCAGCAAAAGAAAAGAAAAGAAAAGAAAGGTCACGTGCACCCCCTGCTGGTCAACACTTCCTCTTTGGGCTGCCCCAATCCAAACTGGTTTTCTTTTCTTTTCTTTTTTATCAAATTACTTTTTAAAGTGTAATTTTTGTATGAATTGAATAAATATCCATGATCAATCCAGAATTGGATTAATAGAATTCTCAATTCGGTATGTGAACGTATGTCGGCGGCGGGCTCCCCCTGCTGGCCACAAGGGCTCATCACATGACGACGCCCCTTGCCGCTCGCTCAAAACTTGTGGGCGGGACAAGGACTAACCGGCCAATTATGGAGCGCCCGGCGCGTTGCCACGGAAACGACGAGTATCTTCCTGCTTGGAAACCGTAGGGGCGCGGCCTCCCCGGATTAGCAGCAGCCAAAGCCAATCATATTGTCGCAGCGCCATGGCTGCATCCAATCACATGGCGAGGGGGCGCCTCCCGCCTAGAACGCCCGTGGCTTTCTCACGAACGACGCAGCGGCCGGGACCACAGCGGGGGAGTCCCGCTTCAAGATGGCGGTTATCTAGCAGGGGTTCGTTTGGCTCGACGTCTCCGGCCGGCCGAAGACGCTTGTCCACACCGGACCGAGCTGGAGTCCCCGCCGGACCGAGCTGGAGTCCCCGCCGGACCGAGCTGGAGTCCCCGGATGTGGCGTACCAGCGCCATCCGCCAGATGAGCCCCACTCGTGCCTGTTGAGGTGAGCGGTCGTTCGAATTCGGACATTTCCCTACTCGTCCGCTCGATTCCAATTCATGAGCGAACATCGTGGCTCGCGTGGCTCGCGTTAGGTTGCTACATTTTTATTTATTTAGAAGATAAGAGAAGATTTTTCTGCACACAGGTCATTTGACGGTGCCGGACTTGCGGTTGTTTTTCGGGTTCTTCATGTTTGTTTTTTTGCGCCTTCTTGATTATTCCAAAAACAGCACGACACTTCAATCATCATTTTTTAGCGAATAGCAAAATGCCCACAACAGGCTCACATTTGTGGCGGCCATGTTGGCAGGGGCGAATGTCCCATCAAAGTTAATGAGAAATGAAAAGCATGGACCTGAATTAGCTTAGCATCGCCGCGACTACTAATTCGTATCTACCTGTTTGAACAGTTTTAAGCCCTTTTCGATGGCCTCCAATTGTATGGGAAATGCAGAAAAAAGCAAGCGGACTGACATTGCAGTTTGAGCGAGCGAGCGGCATAACACAGCATCAGCGGCGTCAATTTGGATTTCCTTCAAAGCGCGTCAGCTTTTTGAGATTTCTTTGCAATATTTTTCTACTGTACTGGACTTTTTTTTAGCCCATGAAAAAAAGGACAAAACATGTCAAAGCCAGCAAAGTTGACGGGCGCTGACGCGTACCGCCTCACATGAGAAATAAATCCTATTCATGCATTTAACGTACAGTGGGCAGAACCGGATGAGCCCCCCCCCCCCCCCCCCCATAGTCTGTCAAAAGGTGGTTGGGCCGTATGTCCGTGTAAGGTAGCGATGAGCTGACGGCGTGCTCGGCAGGATGGACGTGTGCACGAAGACCCCGAACCGCACGGCGCCGGCCGCCGGCGAGGACGGCGGGCGGCGGGGCGCCTTGGCGTCGGCGTGCTCGCGGACCAACGGCTGGAGTTGGCCTCCTCATCCCTTCCAGGTGCTGGCCTGGCTCCTCTACGCCTACTTCGCCGTGGTGGGCCTGGGCGTCCTGGTGCCGCTGCTGCCCGTGCATTGGATGCCCGCCGGCTACATTGTATCCTTTCTCGCGTGCGTGTGTGTGCGTGCGCGCGTCCGCCAGAGATGCGTCAAGCTTCCCGATGCGCCACTCAGTGCAGCGGCGTGATGTTTGCGTGCCACCTGTGCACTCACGTCATGGCGGTGAGCGTGGACCCGGCCGACCGCAACGTCCGAGCCAAGAGCCTGAAAGGTCCGCTTCCCGTCTTGGACCGCTCCAAACACGCCCACGTCATCGAGAACTGCCACTGCTACCTGTGCCAGGTGGACGTGTGAGTGGCATCGCAACGGCGCATTCTTTCTTTCAGTTTGATTTTCGGGTTGCAATTCTTTGGCTTCGGGCCGATGATGGCCGCCGATATTTGGCATTTTGACAAATATCCGGATCTGCCTTTTTAAAACTGCGACGGCCGAGATCCACTTCAGGTGGCCATTGATTGAAAATGTGAGTCTTTGCGTGAACTTGAACTGAGACAAATGTGTGTGCGTGTCCCAGGGGCCCCAAGTCGAAGCACTGCAGCGCGTGCAACAAATGCGTGGCCAACTTCGATCATCACTGCCGATGGCTCAACAACTGCGTGGGAAGCAGAAACTACAAGTCCGTCCACGTCTTCGGCTTGTGCGCATTTGCATAAACAATCATTGCTGAGTTGCCGGTTTCTTACCTGTCTCCATGTATCACGTGCGTGCGTGCGTGCGTGCGCGTCCAGGTTGTTCCTGTACAGCGTGGCGTCGGCCGTGTTGGGCGTGTGCGTCCTCCTGGCCGTTTCGGCGTACGTGCTGATGGAGTTCTTCTTGGAACCCGACAACCTCGGCGCCGGCAAACACTTGTGGGGTGAGTCCGCGCGGCGGCGGCCGATTGGTCGTCCGCTCGCACGCTAAGCGGCCATCTTCTCGCCCAGCGCCAAACCGGACGGCGTCGTGGCTCCTGTTCCTGCCGACGCGAGCGCCGACCGCCGCCGTTCCCGCGTTGGCCGCCGTGACCGGCGCGCTGGCGCTGCTCGCTTGCGTGCTGCTGTGCCACCTGCTCGTCTTCCACGTCTACCTCAGTAAGTCGCCGCTCCCCATTCAATTCCACTTCCTGTCATGTCATCCTCATTCAAATTCGATTGCGGAGTACATCTCGAGTGTACACAATGTGCAAGTGTGGAAAACAAAGCCAGATGGTAAGAAATGCAAATGTGTGTGCGTGTCCCAGAATTCAAAGTAACGCTGTGTGTCAGTATCAGGAGGGGGGAGGGGCAAAATCAACTCGGGTCTGATTCCAGTTCTGGTGTTCGTTCTGTGAAAAGCAACTTAGATGCCGTTTGCACGTGCGTGTTTGAGTGTGGAACAGGTTGAGCACGTACGAGTACATCGTGCGTCAGCGCCACCGTCAGGACGGGAGGCAAACGGCAAGGCCGGAGGACGTCAAGCGCGCCAGCGAGACGCTTGGCAGCGTAAAGGTGACCACTCGCTCGCACGCCGTCACTTTTCCTTCCTTTGTCTGCTGCCAATTGATGATGATGATGATGATGATGATGATGATGATGATGATGATGTTGTTGTCAGGAAGCGGGCGACTCGGGAACACTGAGCTACATGGAGCCTCCTCCGCTGGACGGGGGCCGCTCGCAGTAAGACTTCCTTTTGCTTTGTGGTGCGACCATTCACAAAAGTCACGCTTCGGATGGTTTTTCGGTCAGAAAAAAAAAAAAAAAAAAAAGTATTTTGTCTTCATTTATTTTGGAAATCGCCTTTTCCCATGAAAAAAAACATTCAAATGTCTAAAATAGCCGTTTCGGATTTAGGAACACGACTTTTAAGTGCAATTTGAGGCAGACATTCTTATTTTTACATGATAAAATAAAAAGTTGCTTTCCTATCATCTAAACAGCTGTTTGACATTTTCAGTTGAATGCTTTTTTTTTTTTTTTGGCAAAAGTGATTTATAAAATAAATGAAGACAAAGTTGGCTTTCTTTTTTAATAATGCAAAGACCTCAACGTGCAATTGAAGGCGCATTCCCAACCGCCGATCAATGATGATCCGTTGCGCCGCTATTCTCGCGACATCAGCGCCCGTCCCGCCATCTTGTTCATCGACCTGCGTGTGTGTCGGAAGGTTGGTGTCCAATGGCAGCGTGAGAGGCGTGGCTAGTCCGCTCCTGGAGTTACAAGCCCCACCCACAATCTCCACACGGCACAACGTGCACATGCAGGTGAGTGACAAGCATGTTACTGAACGGAAAAACAAGTTGACTCCACGTCAACTTTTTCAGTTCTTTCGTTTGTTTGCTGCCGATTGTAGCTTTTTCCTCTAAGCAAGCTGATGAGGATGATGAAGAGGATGGTGATGATGATGATGGAGGATGATGATGGATGATAATGAGAAGGATGATGATGATGTTGAGGATGATGATGGTGATAAGGATGATGAAGATGAAAATGAAGATGAGGATGAAACTTTTTCAACAATTGAATAATCGTGTCTCGCCAATCCGCATTACAAAGAATGAAGATAATAATAATTGTGTTTATTTCTGTGAAGACGAAAAAGAAGAAGAGGAGGACGAAGAAGATGGGCGGAGCCGGCGCGATTGTGGCGGACGCCGACCCAGACGCTGGTTGTTTGTCGGAGCGGGTCGGTGCGCGGCTGCCGGGCCAGCCGTCCGCGGGCCCCCCCCGCCTCCCTCCGCCCGTCCGGGCCGCCGCCCCACCCGCCGAGTACCACTCGGACTCGGCCGAGTCCTTGGAGGAGGTCCCCGTGGCGCTGGACAAACTGGGCTCGCGGGCCCCGCGCCGGACCGCCGTTTTTGTGAGCAGAGTTGACGGCGAGAGAAGGACGGCCGGCGCGCCTTCATCCTCCTCATCCTCCTCCTCCTCGTTTCTTTTTCCTTCCATGGCCGGGTGGCGGCAGTGACCCGACTTCCTGCTGGTCTCGTTGCCGCGGCATCGCGCACGCAAGCACGCCGCGTTCACTCACACATTGTCACTTGTTGCATGGCACTTTTTTTCACAGCGATACCGGTCCGAGTCCGACTCTTCCGAGTGGAGTTCAATGGGCACAAATCCGCTACAAATAGCACTCCTTCAAAATGATGAATCCAGGTGTGTCTGAGGTCAGGCACAGCTGGATTCATCAGGAAATAAGACAGGAAATGAAGGAGTGGTACTGAGTTCAGGAAGTCGTGGATTTGTGCCAAGGAGCCCGTTTGGGTCAAAAGTTGTGTACTTGGAAAAATATAATAATTTTTTTCAAGTCAAGATTTGAAAGTGAAAAAATATGTTTTCAAACCCTAAAAAAGAGGATCTGAATCTGAAAAGAAAAAAACAAGACCTCAAATGTCAAAATATTGAAGGAAGCAAAAAGTAAAAAAGAAATCATTTATTGTGAGGAACTACTATTGAAGATTGAGGTATGGTTTTGAAAATACCATCTATCCGGCCATCTTTTTTTCTCATGCAAAAGACTGGGACGTATGCATGGCGATTTTTTTCACATTCTTTGACATCCTGTTTCCGTGTTTTTTGGGGGGGGGAATAAATACTTGAAATCACTTAAGTTGCGGGCCCTGAATCGATCAGCTATGAAAGTTGGACTTTTTGAACGGAATCACGGAAATGATTGCGCTTTTTGAGGATATTCAAATTTTGGGACGAGCCCCTCCCTGTAATCGGCTTGTGGGATCCCGACAGTAGTAAGGATTCGAGACTGCGTCTGTCGCATCCGGGGAGATCAATAAATTGCATCAATGACATATCTCACTTGCAACACTGACTTACTTTGCACCTTCAGGCGTCCTGGCTGCGTTGCGGACACGAGGGGCGTCTTGCCGCCAATATTCGCTGTCGGGGATATTGCAATGAATATTTCGACTCGCGGTGTGAACATTGTGACGCTTCACAAATACGCTACCTTGTGTCCCGCCTGTCACGTTGCCGGGTGCTGATGCGCGCGCGCCATTGATTACCTGCCGGAAGACAAAATGGAAATCGTACTTGCAACATTAGTCACGTTTGATATACACTTTGCTGTAAAAGCGGTTTGGATAATAACTCGTGTACTTTGTCCTTCTGCTGCACATCAGCGTGTTGTGGATGACTTGAGGTAGAAATGATCAATAATAACTTTGTATACATTCACATGGAGAATGGCTGACATTTACATGTGCATTAACTAAGCACCAATTTGGATTAAGGGGGAGGGTTTGAAATCAGAGAAGATAGTATATCAATTCATTATGTACAATATTTCAAATAAAAAATGAAATAGAAGCATCTTAAACAGCTGATGTACAAGCCATAATCATTACATTCATTTAAATAAAATTGAGCAAGCAAGACATAAAAAGCTAACTAACCCCCTGCCCCTTTAACACTAACATTTGTGTGTCAGGAGCACTTCTCTTCAATTATTATTATTATTTTATAAGAAAACCCTCTGATTGATGTAAACTTAACCGCAAGCTAAGCTAGCGGATGAGCAATTAAATGAACAAACATTGCAGACCTAACATTTGAATAACGTGGCTTCGAGCGCTCACCTCGAGGCAGCCCTTGTCTGTCTTTGAGAAAGAAAAAAAAATGTTTTCGAAGCAATAGTCGTCCAAAAGGCCGACAAATCGAAAGTTTACTCCCGATGACTGTTGGCGCGTCACTTCTTTTTCTTCCTTCGGGCTGACCGGAAGCTTAAACGCGTTGCTGCCTCGTGGTGGCGGGGAGGTATCATAGTTATTTAATTTCGGTCTAAATTTAGACGAGACGTATTTAAAGATGTACTATTTCACTATTCATTGAAAGGTGAATATTTATTCAAAAGCAAAATAACACAAAAAAGGAAGACAAACGATTGATCGATTAAGTTCTCATGCCACCATTTCTTGAAGGCATTATTATTATTATCATTTAATTGAATCCGTTATTTCAGGTAGTGGTCAACATAAACAAAACAACTAAAATACATTTCCACTAAAAAGGGTGCGAGGACGAAAACGTATTTGGTCCATTTCAAACATATTCAAATCCATTTCAGAATAATGAATTGATGCAGTGAGCAGCTCGTAAACACAACTCGATAGGCATTCAATGTTCCTGTTAAGGTGCTTACACGTGACACGTTTTGTCCGGATATGACGTCAAACGTACGTCTGTAGTCCCAAAGCAACGGCGAACGATAAAGTAAGGTGTTTGGGGCCGGGGACGACCAAACAGAAAATCTTTTTGGATTTGATTAAAGAAGCGAATATTCATGCTATGTTAGATGGAAAACGGCATAGAAACGCTACGGTTGATCAACAATTACAAAAACAAACTTATACGACGACGTCATCACACGGCGCAGTCGCTTGCTGATCTTCTTCGTCTTTTTAAATGACTGGTGGATCACATCTCTATGGTGTATAGCGCCACCTAAGGCGGCGGAGTCCCCTCTCAATATTGGCAAAAGAACAACAGATGGAAGTCGCATGTCTGTTTTCTGCATTTGCAGTACATTCGCTTCAAAAATGTGAAACAATTGGATTATATCAAAGTGAACCATATTAATTGTCTGTCAGTGAAACAGTTGATACTTTTTCCACTCTTAAAATGGGTCAATTTGAACCGGCACAATTCACATTGTTATAACTAATTGTCAACTATTTCCATTGAACATGTGTTGAATTGGACCATTTCTTGTAGTCTGTTGATGTGAAGTTTTAGAGCAAAAGGGTGAGAGGGGGGGGGGGGGGGGGCTATGTTGGGTCAACACGACCCGGTACGATCAATCATCCAGACAAATTGCAAATCTGTCAAAATATTTGTTCTTTAATGGACTGAGTTTACCTCGTGCGTAAGAGGAGCGTTCAAGATGCTTTCATCCCAAATGTTGTCAAATTGATTTTGTATGTCTGGAACGTTTGCTTTGTTTTCTCGATGCAAATAAAAGTGACAGCTGACTTCCTGTCACATGACAGTCCATGTGGATGACTTTGTTTTTGATTGGCAAGTTGGTGCGGTGAGTAGAGGGTCACCGCCGGGGAAGGTGCGAGGACGACGCGCTCTTCAGCCTGCAAACACACACGCGCGGTTATGAAGGTTGCTTTTACGCAACTTCCTGTCATGTGACCAGGGTTATTATAGTTTTGGAATTTTCACTTGAGTTAGTTTTTATTTCGTTTTGAGTTTTGTTTTTAAATTGAATTCCTTTTTCAAGATGGTTCTATTAGTTTTTATTAGTTTGAGTTATTTAAAGAATGCTCAATTTCAGTAGTATTTATTTTTTTAAATATGTATTACTTGTGCGCACTATTTAATAAACGCCATGATAAAATGAAATACATAATGCATTTCTTAGCTAGCGTTGCATTTGGTGGCCTCGGAGCGACGTCATCCGAAGGCGCTTTTCTATTGGCTGCTGCTCGATGACGTCACTTGTGTGCGACACGCTCGAAAACCTTTTTATTTCGGTTGAATAAATCTACTTTTAAAAGAAACCCCAAATGCATTCAATTAATTACCAAAGACTAAAAAGGACATTGTTGCTATAATTAGTTAGTAGGGGTGTTAGAAAAATCGATTCGTCAATATATCGCGATATTACAGCGTGCAATTCTCAAATTGATTTTTAAACATCCTTTTTTTTTATGGGAATATTCAACAAAAGGTCTTACTTAGGGTTAGGATTCACACATTAAGCATGGAAAAATGTGATATTAATGCAACATTAAGCCTTAATATTTGATTTCAGACTGCAACCTGTTTGTTAAATGCAGTGGCTCATTTAGAAGCCTGAATTCGCAGATAAATAAATAAATTTTCATGCAAATCTTACAGCGTACATGTACAAGTTTACCGATTAGTATTTTGTAAATTTTAGTTTTTTCGTTAACTAAAATAATGTTGTGACCAGTGCTTTCTGCTGATTTGACCTCTGACCTCTTGATCAATTCCTCTGTGGACACCGTCTCTCCATTGTCATCTTTATCATGGTCATCATCATCATCATCATCATCATCACTTTGCTCCGATGTGTCCTCTTCGTCCTTCTTCTTTTTCTTCTTCTTCTTGTCTTCTTGCTGCTTCACTTTGTCTTTCTTCTTCTTGGTTTTCTTCTTCTGGCCACCAACAACGAGGAGAAGATGAAGATGAAGATGAAGATGAAGATGAAGAATTCAAAAGCCTGCAAACGTTTGTGTGCGCACCTTCTTGTCTTTCCTGCGTTTGTGTTGCTTCTTGTTCTTGTGCTTCCTGACGCGGACCGGCGAGGCGGCGCCCCTGGTGGCTGCGCGGGCAACAACGAGAGCATCCGTCAGCCAATGAGACCAAGGGTAGGCGGAGCTGCACGGATTGGGACTTACCGGGAACGAACCAGGGAGGAGGAAGCTTGGGACCGAACTCGGCAACTTCCTGGGCCGGCGGCACAACTGAAATTTGCAAACAGCAAAAAACAAAGACGATCACAATTACTTTGAATGACATTAAAAACGCCATGAATCAAATGAACGATTGGTAAATTTGAAAAGTTGCTATTTGTTAACGAGTTGCCGCCTGGAAGGCAACTGCCTCCCATTGCAATTTGTTTCTCTTTCTCTGATTGATGGCCAATGTCAATATCAACATGTATTTATTGATCAAAACTTAACATGGCGCACAATCACATTCAATATTTTGTTTCACAATAAAATCCATTTTCATTGCCGGAAATATTTTTGAAGTGCTGCCATTTGAATAGCCAAGCGCAAAATTGTTGCTAACGGTTAGCATAGCATCACAATCAAATGATTTGCCCATCAACATTCGATCGCGAGGATGCCAAATGCGTCACATGACAACTCGGCAAACAGGAAGTACGTGAGACGTCACCTGTCTGCTGAGAGGACACGTTTGGCGACGGGCTGACGGCGGACGACGAGACGTCAAAGAGCTTCTTTGGCGGCGCGTCCGCTCCTTCCTCCTTCGTCTCCTCGTCTTCCTCGCCCGACCCAGAGGACGAGGACTTGTCGTCTTCGTCCGAGGAGCCGGCGAAGATGGCCTTGAACACGTCCATGGGAGGACGCACCTCCTCCTCCTCCTCCTCCTCCTCCTCGTCCTCGTTATCGTCTTCATCGTCTTCATCCTCCTCCTCCTCCTCCTCCTTTTGCGTTCTGGTCTGTGAGCGGTCACGTGACCCATCAGCTGCAGTCTGAAGCAGGAGGAAGACGAGGAGATGTAAAAGGAGGAAATGATGTTGGAGAAACGAAAACAAAACCAGCCGCTCTGTCTTCAGACATCACCTCGGAAGTTTCAGCAGCCGAAGACGATTCCTTCTTTTGCTGAGAGGAGGCGTGGCTCTGCTGTGGCTCCGCCTCCTGTGGCTCCGTCTCCTGTGGCTCCGCCTCCTGGTCCCACCTGGACTTCTTGGCGGCCTGCGTGGCCTTGGGAGCAGCTGAGGGAACATCCGACAAGGCCGTCAGCAGGAAGTAGGCGTCCACAAACAGGAAGTCAAAGACGAGACGAGCAGGAAGTGGCAACCTGACGCTTGCTCGCCGCTGGCGTTGACTGTCAGGAAGTTGAAGACGGAAAACTTGTCCCGCTTGACTTTGGGGAGGCCGACGGTGGATGACCTGCGGTGTCATCATCATCATCATCATCATCATCATCATCATCTTCGTCATCCCCACGCGCGTGTACGTACCCTGGGTAGGGGTGGGGCACGTTGAACCTCTTGCAGAGGATCTTGTCAGGATGCCACTCAAAGGTTTCCCGGGTCAGCTTGCCAAACATTTTCATCTTCACCGCTGCTTCTTTGTCCGCCATGTTGGCCTCAACACGCACAACGTTATTATAGAGTTATTAAGGAAATAACTCAAATATGACGAAATAACATAAAAACTCAATTGCTTTAAAAACTAAAAACTAAATGGAATGTAAATATTGCCAAAAAGTCTTTTGCTTAATTTTGGGGAAATGAAACCCAAAAGCTGATATTGACAAAAAAGTTGTTTGACAATTGGAGGTTTTTATTATGGCCTTTTTTTTTCATTGATCTATTATTTATTATTAAAAATACTCCATATATTAAAAAAGAACAACAAAATCATAAAAACAAGTTAAAACTAACCAAATGTAAAAAAAACCAGAAGACAAACTAGAATGACAGCATGCCCCCCCCCCCCCCCCCTCCCAACCCCAAAATTACCTCCTGTTCTGGCGCCACTTCCACGTGCTCGTCATCGCCGTCTTGCTGCTTGGCGCGTGTGAAGCGACTGGCCAGCACGGACGAGGTTGGCCGGTACAAGATGGACGCCCGCACAAACTCCTCCTTCTCCCTGCTGCGCTCCCACTCCGTCATGGAAGGGTCCAAACTGCCTTCCAGCGCATCTGGCGCACGCACGCACGAACCTTCGTAAGCACGTGTGTGTGCGTGTGTGTGTGTGAAGGTCGCGAGCGCGCCAACCTTTGTCTCCCACCCGCAGCCGTCCCAAGTAAGTGTCGTATCGGGTTTGTTTGCCGGCGTTCTCCTCGAAGGGCTTGAAGGCTCGCGAGTCGCCGTCACGGCCTCGCCACGCCGCCGCCGCCTCCTCCTGCCGCCGCCGCCACACGGCGGCGTCCGAGGAGGCGGCCGGGGGAGGCGGCGCCGGCGGCGGGTCGGCGGGCGCGCGGAATCGGAGCAAGCGCAGACGGTCTTCGGGCCGCAGCAGCTCCATGACGGAGGCGGGGCCTATACAGAAAGGGGCGGGGCAACACAAGTCATGGCCACACCCGTTTGAACCGTTGGCTGCGTAAACGGCGTTTCCCACCTGGCAGGGCGGCCTCCCCCAGCAGCGCCCCCCGCTGGTCGGAGGCCATGCGATGGCGCCCCGCGGCGGCATCCTCCCGTGGCGCTTGACCTTTGGACGACCTCAGGGCCTCCGCCAAGGCGGCGCTCACGCCCGAAATGTGCGATACGGCCACCGGGGGGCGGAAGTGGTGCACTGGCCGGAAGTGGGCCGGCAGCGACGGCGCGGCAAAAATCTGCAAGGACGCGACATGGAAAGACTTGAGAGACAAAAAGTCACTTTCGATGACGTCTCAACATGACAACAACAGGAATCAAGTCAAATGTTTCCTCTTCATTTTTGACTTTTAAACAACATGCATTCTTTTCTAAAAGTGGTTTGCCTTAAAACAGGAAAAAAAAAAGAAACTTCCATTTGTAAAGAATATTGTAAAGCATCCTTTTTTACTTCATGAAGGAAAACATGAAATGATGATTTTTTTCTTAAGGGTCTCTTTTTGCAAAACCTTCTCCTGTTTTCTTGTCTTTTATTTAAAATTAAAGGTTGAAAATGTCCATCTCGGGTGATTCCCCCCCCCCCTTTTTTTTGTATTCCTAAGATTTTTGTAATCATGTTGATTTGTAACTTTTGACTTTGGAAATGTTGCTTTGTCGCTCGGAGGCCAAAAGGTTCAACTTTTCAAGACGCGACTCACAATTTTCTTTCCTTCTGGGTTGCGAGCCAAAGTGAAGCCTTCCAGGATTTTGCCAAGGTAGGACGCCTCCTTGTGGTCTGCAAACACATTGCAATTAGCGCTTCAACAATCAGCAGCGGTGGCAAAAATGCTCGCCGCGCCGCCGGAAAGCAGAGAAAGCGTTTGCTACGTGTCTTCCTGGAGTTGCCGCGCGGCGCCGTCCAGCCGTAGAGTCCGTCTCCGGGCTCGTCCTCCAGCACCGTGTCGTACTTGGACATGGCGTCTCGATGGTACACGTCTTCGTCGTCGTCCTCCAGCGCGCCCACGCCGAACGCCTCGACGGCACACGCACACGCCACATTACTTGCATGACACAAAGTCGCACGTTCACAAATTCACAAAGTTGGACAGTCGGGAAAATGAAAACTTTCACGTCCTTTCGAGAAGAGTGAAAGTGAAAGTGAAAGTGAAAGTGTTTCCCCAAAAAGTTTGAGATTACAAAAAAAAGTATATATTTATTTGTAAAAACAAAAAGGTTGTATTTATTTCTAGAAAATAACCATTTGTGCTACGCCACGTTTGCGCAAAACGTTGGACTTTGAAAAATAAAGAAATCTTTGAAAAGTAGTCCATTTTCACAAATGTTGTTGTCGTCGATATTTCCGGAGTAAAAAAGTGACGTTTGTGGAAAACGCCAGTGGCACGCGGCGCCGCGGCACGTTCAGGTCGGACGCAATCAACACTCACCTGGCCGGCCAGCGCCCCCCCTTTTCGCGAGCTGCGGGGACGTTCCCCGAAGAGCCTGCTGGTGGCGTCCGAGTGCGGCGAGAACAGGTCCACGTGGACGGCGCCGGCGCCGGCCTGGCCGCGCAGCGCCAGCGCCGGATCCAGGCCGCTGTAGCCCAGGCCCTGCAGCCCCGCCCTCACGCTGAAGTCCACCGCCATCACGTCTTTGGGGGCGAACGTCACATTCTCGGGGGCAAACTCGCCGTCGTCCTCCTGGAGCGACACGCCCACGTCACCCGTCTGCTTGACATTCTCATCTTCATCATCATGAACAACTTTCTCATCATCCTCATCATCTTCATCATCCTAGTTGCTGTTATTGTCGTCAATTACCCTCCTAATCATCATCCTCATCGTTAGGGGAGGGCGTTCATGGAAATGGGGCGGGCCATGTTAAAGGCCGCCGCTACCGGCCATCGACATCAAACTGTCAAGACGTGAAAAGTCGTACTGCAATTGTTGTGTAAAGAAATGCTATCGAACGTCCCTAGCTGCAATCCGTCATCATCGTCATCGTCATCATCATCATCATCATCATCGGCTGACAGACTCCACCCACCTCAGAGTCCTCTGAAGCAGCAGGGGGCGGAGCACAGCCAAAGACTCGAACGCCGCCATCATCAGCTGCAAACAACACGCGTCATGTCAACATGGTGACGGGTCCGAACACGCACCAACATCCTAATTACGACAAATAAAGGTGCGTGCGTGCGTGCGTACGTGCGTGCGCAGGTGCGTGCGTAGGTGCGCCTTGTCGCTGAGCTTTCCTCTTGACACGAGGCCCCACGCCTTGACCCGCCTTCCAGCCCATCCGGGTCAGGAGCTCCACGCCGACGCACGACCTGCCGCACGGCAACAAGAGTAAGCACATGGCAGGAGCGACTTCCGTCCGTCCGTCCGTCCCATTTTTTCTTCTTTGGATCTTTTCCAGGTCATTTGCTTGTAAAATCCACAACGTCATCAAATGTTTGAAGTTGCTTGCATTCAAAAGGTCACAACTCAAAACAATGGCTGTCAAGTTTTGTGTCGCAAAGTTTGTTGTTTGTTTTCAGGAGACCAAAATTCCACTTTAAGATCAATACAAATTTTCTCCTGCGGCCAAAATGGCTTCTGTTTTTTCCCCACGAAAAGTGACGCAAATGCATCTTCGTGTTTTCGTTCGTTCCTTGATTGGGTTGTTGAGCAAATGTCATTCTGCATTAACGCCACTAGAGGGAGCCTCCCGATATTAAAACTGCCGCAATATCATCGTTGACATGTCACGATATTCAAAGCAGCGCATCTGTTGATTTCCATTTGTGCAGTTCTAGCACCCTCTGGTGGCTACTTTGGAGTGCAGTTTTCATGAGGCATGTTTTGGCCCTTCTTTTTGCCAATTGTCAGATGAACGTAAGATGCTTGTGAAGCGAGTCAATATGTGAAGTCAGTGCCTCAACATGAAGTCTTATTAGCGATTGGAGGTTGTTTGTATGCAAACTCTTCTTTTTTCTTCTTTACAATAATGTCAACTTTTTGTCAATATCACCTCCAATATTGTGATCATTATCGTAGCGTGATGTTTGGATGTTACATCGGCGGACGGCGGTCGGCAGACGGCGGACGGCGGTCGGCACGCTGATCTTTCGTCACGATTGTTGACACAATGTCGTGTCTTTGTCGTTACAACAAATGTTTACTCGTCAAAGCCGTCGTTTACTTATTAAAGAAACTGCGCTTTGTTCTTCTGTTTCTTGATCGCCGTCAGCGTTATGGCCCCAAATTTGAAATCATCAGCAACCTCTTGAAAACGGAACTTCAAACACGGGAGACGTTTACACAAGCAAAAGCAAAGCAGCACAAACAAAGGACTCAAGTCAAGTTTTTGTGTGTTTGCGGCACGCGTTGCAAGTGTCACGTCACCTTGCGGGTGCGATGAGTTCATCGAGGAGGTTGTCTCCCGGGATGAGGGTCGTCTGCGCCTTGAGGGCCTTGGCCGTGTCCCACGGCACCGCCGCCGCCTGCGACGCAAACGGCTGCGTGGTGGTGATCTGGGCCGGGGCGATGCCGTGCTCGCCAAGATCCTGACGAAGAACAAAACATCAACCTGGTCGGCATCAAGTGCGAAGATTGGTTAGCAACTCATCCAGAAGAAAATCATCACAACTATTTGCATCATCAAGTCATCGTTTACTGCGCGGGTGTCAAAGTGCGCTACTTGGGCTCCCTCTGGTGGTGTGCCCAAGAATCACCACCAACGCATCTCAGGCCGACTGTCAACGGACACAACTAAAAAAGTGAACAACTCGTTGTTTTTCACACACCAAAAGACACTGAAAATAGGGTGCGGGTTCAATCAATCAGCCAGCTGATTGAATTGGCTGATATGAAACTTTTTTACATTCAGACATCTTTCTGCTGATTTGTGCACATTTCTCCCCAAATCGCAACAGAAAACTAAAATGATGACACCCCCGATGCAGCTATCGTGGCCACGGATTGGCCCCGCCTGCCCCAACGTCCCACGTAAAGTGCACTGGATACGTTCGCAAGGTGGCCTCATTTGGAAACGTTTGTACGCTTGCAGAAATTGACGTGACATTTCAACTTCTTGTCAACAATATTTGGACCCACTTTGGTGACAAACGGCCAATAAGTGTCACTACCTCGTCATCCATGAAGTCTTGAGGCGTGGCCTGATGTTTCTCCGCCTTCTGTTGCCGCGACGACACGAAGGTGGATGGCGCCCATCCTGACGGACAAGATGACAAACGAGGTCAACGCCGACCGCTCACGGAGGACAGGAAGTGATGTCGTCAACCAGGCTGACCTTCCTTGGATCCAACAGTGTTGTAATATCCCGCCGAGAAGCCGCCCGTGAAGGCGCCGTGGAACCGCTGGTACCGCCCCTTTTCATCTCGAACCGTCTGCTCGTGGAGGGGGACGGGCTTACGTGGGCCCTCGTCTCAAACACACACACACACACACATACACACAAGTTAGGGCAGGACAAACACACATCAGGATGTCAATCAATGTAACCAGAAACACAAACACGAGCGTACACGCGCACACGTCATTGCAACGGAAAAACATGAAACAAAAACACAAAACACAACGACACAACAACACACACGCTCACACAAACAAATATATGTGCAAACATCCCCCACGCGCCAAACAAACATATACACATATTATACACTGTTAGAGTACACAATATTAAGTATTGTACTCTTTGCGTGTTCAATTAACTGAATGGTGAGATTCTGGTGAACAAGTCCCTTTGCAAAGGTACTATAATTATCAGAAGCTTCTGATGACAAAAACTGACGACACTGAAGCCGTGTTCCATCAGATTGTGTGTCGTCTACTCCGGCACATCATTATTTATTGAAAAGTGGGTGAATACGAAAAGTCTCCTCCCATCAGCCCACAGTACATTTGTTTACAACTCTGTTCCCATGGGTATAAATACAAGAGAATTCCTCTCTCCTCCCTTCTGCAAGTTCCCATAGCTATAAATCAGATTAGAGAAAAACAATAATCAGCCTGTGCCTCCCTTCCGACAGAGACCGGTACCAGACTTCCTTCAAGATAATACAATTCTATTCATTGAGCCATACTGCTATAACTAAATCCAAAACGGCTAAAATATAAATTGAAACTGAAAAACAATGTTAATAACTCATCAACACATAACACACATATCAGCGCAAACGTAGAAGTCAGTGCAGCACGCGCGCAAACGTCAACACAGCAAAAGACAGCAAAACGTTTGCGTTTGTCGCGCTTCAAGGTCGTGGTTGACACACAAACGACAAATACGTGCGGAACACAAGCAACCTTCTTCCAGGGGCTCCAGAGGAGTCCCGTAAGTCACAAAATCCGTCGGAGTCCGGTCGTCGTCTGGGCAGTCGGCCGCCATGTTGCAGTTACTGGCAGACGATCACGTGACGCTACGGCGGCTTCGCTGGGACCGAAAGTGACACACGCCAGTCTAGCGCGCCCTCTGGCGGCGGGCGTAAGATCACCCTACAACTTCACCATTTTCACTTCCGCATGTGGCAAAACAAAAACAAACAAGAAAGAAAGAAGGAAACATGCCCAGCTATGAAAAATAAAAATAAAATCAGATGTAAAAAGAAAAAACAGTCACCTGAACTGGTATTGTTTCATTTGTGTTGCCCAATGCGGAAATCAAATTCCCGTTATACGTCAAATTAGTCACATCAAAACATGAAACTAACTAATCACATTAAATCCCATCACAAAGTGAAACTTGTCACATCTTGACGTGAAAATAAATACATGTAAAATCGATGGATCGTATGCGTCGGCTCAACGTGAGATCCGCTTACTAAACACTAGAGGGCGCTGTCCGCTCACGCTTCAAGCGGCAACACCGCCAAAGTTTGCAAACGAGTTCATTTCAAACTTCTCACAGCAAAAGAGCAAAAATATTTCTAAAAGAAAATAATTGCTCCCCGTTTATGCAAGCAGACAGATTTTTTATTTATTCATTCATTTATTTATTATCCCAACAAGTATTTCACTGCAACATTCCACACTTTGAACAGAAACATTGCACTTCAGTAAATGTAAGAAATAATACTGCACTTAAATAATAAGGCCATTAATAAAAGTGTATTTATTGCACACAAAATAGTACCGAAAAGGTTTCAAGTGTAATATATGTAATATATATATAAGTGTGAATAGCATTATTTTTTGGGCCAATTTTTGTGCATCTTGACTATTTGTTTGTGTACTTTTTGTGTATTTTGTTCCTCTTTTGTGGATCTTTTATGCATTTTTGAGTGAGTTTTTGTGCGACATTTCTGCCTTTTTCCGTATGCGTATCTTTTATGTCCGTTTTTGTGTAAACCTCTGTTTGCATGTCTTTTGCTGTCTTTTGGTGTCTCGCGCGTGTCCTTGTGGGTCCTTGTGGGTCGGTCGGTGCTGCTTCTGTCTTTTTGTGGCTTTCGTCTCTCATGGAGGCCTCGGGAGTCTTTTTGTGTGTCTTTCATGCATTTTTGCTCTCACATTTTCTCTGCATCCACTTTTATCTTGGCTTGTCTCTCTTTTGTGTCGCTTTTCTTTTTGTGCGTCTTCTGTCTTTGTACGTGTGTCTTCATCGACCCGTTCAATTTCATAGCGACTGCAGCGGTAAAAACCGACTTTGAGATCAAAATCGCATCTACGCAATTTGGATATTGACATGAAAATGATCATTTTCTGAGCAATTGAAGTCAAATCGGATCGTCTTCCTTTGGCGCCCTAGTTGAGAATCACCTTCTTAAAGGGACTCACACACGCGCACGCGCACACGTACACGCACACGTACACGCACAAAGCCTTCAATTGAACTTTGACCCGCTTGTGTGATGAGGTCATGACATGCTGACTTTCTGCTCGCCTTTGAGTTGTTCTTCTTAAAAACGTCTTTTTGTCTTGACATTGAGGTCACGTGACGCCGGCTGAGGTCACGTGATGTGGGCGGGTCCAGCCCCCGAGGGTCCGGCTGTTGCGGGTCAAAGTCTTGCAGCCTTCCAGAGTAAACAGCGAGGGGGAAAAAAAAGAGCAACATTCCCCAGGATGCAGAGAGCTGCCAGTGGGGGAGGGGCGGGTGGGCGGGGGGTGCGGGCTGGGGATGGGGTGGGGGCCTGGTGGGGGTTGGATGCTGGCCCGACCCCAAAACATACTCTGGGGGGTTTGCAGTTTTGGATTGAGCAAGCAAAAGTGAAAAAAAGACCAAACCCTTTTGCACTTTGTCAAGCAAATGTTGGCTGTATAAAAAAAGAAAAGGAAAAAGGATTGTTATTGTTGTGCTTTGGTTCTCATGTGTAAATTTTACGGCGAAAATTCCGACTCCATCGCCAGTGAGACGTTCAAGAAAAATACGTTTGGCAACTTTCCAATTTAAATGTCTTCATCAATGAAAAGATTGGAAGTGATTGTTGGACACACGGAAGACAAAAGTGTCCATCCGACAACGTCGGCCGCAGTTGGATGATGGACTTTGTGGGCGTGTCATCGGGAGGGGCGGAGCCGTCAAGTTAGCGACCATCACCGGCCGCTGGCGTAACGACAGGGAAGATGGCGCCGAGACCCGACAGAGCCTCAAAACGCTTTGCTGGGAACGTCTGGCAGGAGTTTCAACTCTGGCAGAACTTGGCCCACGTCCCGGAGGAGGCGGGGGACATCGGGTCCGAGTGGACATGCTGCGCTCCTCCTCTGGCCGACCGCAGCTGCCTGTCATGGCGGCAAACCTGCAGAGGTGGCAAATCCGGTCCAGGAAGTAAAAAAAACCTGCCACAGTTTGGCTTTAGCCTCAGTTGCTAGTTAGCTAGCTCTCTAGCTAGCTCCCAAGGTGCGCGTTTATCTGCTAGGGAGCGAGCTAGCACTAGTGGCTAAAGCCAAACTGTGGCAAGGTTTTCACTTCCTGGACCGGATTTGCCACCTCAGGAAACCTGTTGGCGGACACCGGCGGTAAGACATGGCGTTGTCCTTTCGGGCCTTTTTGCCTTGTGGGACTCCGGAGGCGGCTGAAGGCTAGCGGCCGGCGTAGCCAAACGCAGCTTCGCCAATCATGGAGGCAAAAAGTGGAGCGTGAGGCGAGATCACGGAAAATGACTTTGAGGGAATTCCGGCGTCTGCAGGCAGGGGGAGCAGCGCGCCGTTATCGCCGCGGAGACGGGATGCGGCCGACCCGCGTGGTCAATCGGTGCTTGGAAGACCTCCGCAATTCCACACACGAGGCGGGCCCTCCAATCTCTGGGGCCAGAGTGGTTGGAAAGCTCCTGGCTTGGAGTTTTGAAAGGTTCTGGAAGAAAAAGTTGTGGATGTTGCGGGGCTGTCGCGGTTGACGCGCCTCGACAACGTGGTGTGGACAACGTGGTGTGGACATCGGGACCTCTGGACTCATGTGAGTCATTTTGATCAACGTGTGCCACCGAAGCTACATGTTTATTAGCATGTTCTATTACGTGGCTAAAGCTACATGTTTATTAGCATGTTGCTAAAGCCGACCATGTGATCCTCCCACGTAAATCCGACTGATGACCAGTTAACCCCCGCGTGAACCTGGTGCGACCCCCGGCTGAACCCTAGCGCATCAGTAGCTAGCGGAGGTGTTAGCGCCTCAGATGAGTCACATGCGGAGGCTGCAAACAAACGGAAAGGTCGCGCTGACAAACAGGCCTTTGTTGCCGGCTAATCGCCCCGCTCGTTAGCCGCACGTTAGCGTGGTTTAAAACGGCCGCCGGGATTAAGATGGCCGCCGGGATTACGAGCCCCGATGCATGCGGACATCTGCGGCCGATCGCCTCAGGAATGTACACGCGGGAGGGAAAGCAGGCTGGCCTAAGGGTACGCCCCCTTGATGACATCATCAGGTGGGACTCGGCGCCGGTCGTCTGGTGCTGGTTTCACCTCCCGTCATGTTGTAAATGATGACATTTATTCGTGCATGTTTTGGAATTGATTCTCCTGTTTCTGGATCAAATTGAGCCAGCGTTGCGTTGCAGGCGGGTTCAAGAGCTCATTTGCATAAATGCCAATCGCTATTTGTTAACGCTCGAACCTAATGGTGAGCCTGTGACCTGAGTGTCTCCTGTAATGGAGCGGGTCAAGTTGACCCATTACGTTTCTTAAGTATTATGTATAATAAACAAGGATAATTATGCGTGAAATAGTTTATATTAAGATTTATATTTCCCCCGAGTCAGACATTTTGTACCACGGGTTCGATTGACCCAGGAAGTCAATGCTGAGAGGAGGATTGGATCAAGGTGGTCCGGTCCGGTCTGGTCCGGTGCCGTGGCGGCGCGGTGCTTGAAAAACGGACAAAAAGAAATCCATGAAAACAGGAAGTGGTTTGCGAGACTTCCTCTGCCAGTCTCGTCTTGTGATGAGCCGGCACGCCGGGCCTCAGCTGACGCCCGCCTCGCCTCACCTCGCCTCGCCTTGCACGCACGCACGCGTACGACATCAACGGCCAAACAAGAAGGCGTCAAAACAAACGACAACAAAAGTGTCGCTTGGCATCATCCTGCCCGGATGGCGCTTAACTGCCGTCGGGCAAGAAACACGCCAGCAGCAAAAATACACCAAATTTGCAGTCATGCAATCAAAAGTCAAGTCAAGTACTTGTTTTGACACATAACATTTCATAACATTAAAACAATATATATGACAGATTGTTTTAAAGTCCAATATAGCATTTTCCCTTCAAATTGCATGAAATAAATTTCAAGTTTTTTTGACATGAAAACAATTAGGCACCAAATTCAATGTGATTTTTTTTCTTTTTCACAACATTTTGTACTGTCAAGTAAATAAATGTAAAAAAATGTTTTTTATATATATATATACATATTTTATTTTTAGAAAAAAAATCTTTCTGGCTGCATCTATTAAAATGAAAATAAATGTGTTTGTGGGTAACAAAGCCATAAGGAATGAAATTTCATTTTTCGTGAAAGGCGTTTTTAAACAAATGTAAAGAAATGAGTTGCGAGCTAACATTTGTTTGTTGTTGAAGACAAAAGTTCGAGTGTGAAGTTTGCGACCAACAGATCCCTGAAGGTGGCGGCGTTGCATCGGTGGCTGCGTGACGGCCGTACGCGCAGGTGAGAAAAGCGCCAGCCGCTGGACTTCTTCTTCTGTGGTCATTGTCAAAGGTTAGCCAAGCGTTACGGGATGCGATTGGTCCAACAGGAAGTTAGCAAACGCCGCTCGTTAGCGGTGAGCTAAGAGGATGAGCTAAGAGGATGCGGCGGCGGGTGCTACGAGTTACGTCAGGCCTGTCAAAGGGACCGAGCGGCCCGTTGAGGGACAAATTCCCTGCACAAAGGAAGTGTTGTTGCTCATTTGATCCCCTAGAGGGCGCGCAGACGACCCCTTCAACGACAGTGGGAAATTGTTTGCAAAGTTTATGCCTCCAAATTTCGAGGCAGAAAATTCACAAGAGTGCCGACGTCCTCCGTCTCTGTGTCCACCGGCTGGCCTTCAAAAGCCAATCCGAATGTTGTCCAATCATATGGCGGCAGAGGGCTGGGGAGGCGGAGCCTCTTGTAATGCAGCAGATGGCTCAAATGATTTGCGGCAAGGTCATCTTCCGCAAATGTCAAAGATGGGACACCTTTGTTGTTATTGATCACGTCCTGCTTGAGATCACATTGAATGGAGCCCCGCCCACCCGGGGCCCCGCCCACCCGCCACTCAAACGACTTTGACAGGCCTGATTTATGTCATCCGCCAAACGTGCTAATGCTATTAGCGGCCGTCGCCATTTTGCTTCAAAGCCGGAATTAAAGAGCCAAAGTCCAAACCCGCGCTGCACTTTTCCCACGATGCCGAGTGTGTGTTTGTGTGTGTGTGGGGGGGGGGGGGGGGGGGGGGGGCATGCGCAGGTCCAACCTGTCGTGTTTCAGTTTTGTCGAAGTTTTGTTTTATTTTGGTGAGTCTGTTGTCTTTGTCCAGTCCATGCGGGATCATGGTTTATGTCAGCGCCACGTTTTGAAAGCCTCGCGTTTGTCTTTCGTCCCCAGCCAAGCCTTGTCACAGTAAGACAGCTTTTGTCTCAGTCCAGTCGTCCACGTCGTAGTTACGTCTTCTTTGTCACGTCGCTGCCGTCAGCGTCCAGTCGCCCTCGTTTCCTTCAAGTTTCCCGTTCTACAAACTTGTCCACGTCTCCTTCCTGTCTCCGCGTTCGGCAAAGTTCCGCCTGGTTGCCCCGGTCGCAGTCGTGGGAGCCGGTCTCCACTCGCTCAGTCCGGTCATGGCGACCCGTCTGTCCCGTCTTCTCCAGTCCTGGTCATCCCCCCTGTCCCCTTTTGTTTCAATAAAGATTCTGTCTTCGTTCCCAATTCCCGCCTCCCTCCTGTTTCTCCTCGCCTTTGGCTCCACCCACATCCACGCACCCCTTATCATGACACAACCACATGCTGTGAAGAGTTGAGGGCAAGGGGTCAAAGTTCAGAATCTGGTCACGCCAGTATTTGCAGGTGTGGGTGTAAAAACAAAAAAAACATTTAGAACAACAATCAAGCTGCACAAAACACACCCAAAAAAATCAATATTCTTTTGTTTATTATTATTTTTTACATGCCATGTATTTCGATTCATATTCAGCACATTGTATTTAGCTTTTACAATGGCCTTTACCGATTTGATATTTATCATAGATTTTTTTTATTCATTGTTTACTTTATTGAACATTTGAGTTGCTTATATTTTGACTGTCTGCTTTTTATTTGTATTATTTTCTATTTCAAATCTTCTGTTTAATTTTATGATGTGTTCACTGAGCAACAGGAGCAACAACAATTTGACGCGAGGAAAGCAAAATATCCAAAATGGAAGGAAAAACAAACAATGACCCTCATCATGTCAGGAAGTTGCCACCTTCGTTTTGTTAATTGCAATCAAGTTAAAAAAGCAACAACGTGCTTTGTCAGGAGGTGACGTGACAACGCGCCAAACGGAGCATGTGGGCGGGGCACGTGGGCGGAGCACGTGGGCGGAGCACGTGGGCGGAGCACGTGGGCTCCGGCTGCGTTGTTTTGCCGCCAGCTGCCGTCCGTCATCTCAAACGGATGGACCAGTAGCTAGCATGTTAGCATGCAAAGAGGTCAGAGGTCAGAGGTCAGAGCGGACGCAGCTAGCGGCTAGCTCGCAAGCGACCTGACGCCAAACAGGAAGTGAGGCCGAGCCGTCTCTGGCCCGTCAGCTTTTTTCACTTTTTCACTTCCCTTTTCCCGCTCCGACGCCCCGACTGAGTCACCGGCAAAGAAAAGCAACACAAATACGCGTTTGCGCTTTCAGGATGATTTCTTTGCGGAAAATTGACGTTTTGACGAGCGCCACATTTTGGCGCTTTGACCAGCCGGCGACAACCTGAGATAGGAATGCTGCCGTTTAACGCCGCCGTTTAACGCCGCTTGAGTCTCAGATGAAGCTGAACGCGCCGCAAAGACGATTTGTCTTTTTCCAGCGAGCAAGCACACAAGCCAGCAAGCGCTACGTAGCTTCATGCTAACTAGTCATGGACGGCCTTGCAAATGCTGAAGCGTCCTTTTGCAAGGCGGCTTACAAACACACGCACGCGCACACACGCATACACACAAATAGTCCAAGAAGGACATTCTGCACACGCGCATGTACACACAGAAAGAATGTGCGGTTACACCCAAGCGACCTCCTGCAGCGGGAGCGACGATCACTACAAGATGATTTCACTCGCTCAACACGCTCACCACACACGCACACGCACGACCCCCCCATCTTGTTCCCAGGTGGGATTTTGTGATTTATGGTAATTACACAAATTAAACTGAAACGGACACACCGACACCGCATGTGTTTGCTCACCATTGTGTGTGTGTGTAGATGTTGGATTTGGACCAACAACAGCAAGCATGAAGATTGTTGACTTTTCATTCTCCTCCGCAGCGCAAACACACAGCAACTACTTTTGTTCTCCTGAAGGAGGCGCTACACGTGCTCTTCTTATTCTGACACACACTTACAGTCAAAAGAACAAACACACACATGAAAAGTTTTTGTGTGTCTGCTTAGTGCGTGTGCATTCTAAGAATGTGTTTAATGTGTGTTATTGTTTGCAACGTACGTGTGTGTATTTGTGTGTAGCGCGTGAATGTGCATGTATTCATATTTGTGTATTTTGTATGTTTTTTAAAGAGTGTGTGTGTGTGTGCGTGCGTGCGTGCGTGTGTGTGTGTGTGTGTGTGTGTGTGTGTGTGTGTGTGTGTGTGTGTGTGTGTGCGTGTGTGTGTGTGTGTGTGTGTGTGTGTGTGTGTGTGTGTGTGTGTGTGCGTGCTGAATGGGGTCTGGCGGTGGCGGTGTTGTGGGCGACACGTCGCGTCGCGGAGAGAGAAGTGAAAAAAGAGGAAGTGAGCTGTTGCAGGGTGCGCAGACTTCCTGTGGGGGGAGGAGCCTCCTCCGCTGCTGTCAATCACACCTTGTCGACTCTGCTCACATCATCTTATCTCAACACACATCTGCCTATCTCACACACACGACGTGTGTTTGTTTGTTTGTGGCCCGTGTGGCCTCAAAATGTGTCTGTTTGTGTCTTTTGAGTGTGTGTGTGCGTGTGTTGAATGGCCGTTATCCGTTATCCAACTGCCTGTTGAAGAGGAAATGATGTCAACAAGTCCAAGCCAAAGTCCCGCCTCCGACAGCTCATGTGACAATGTCACATGACGTCACAAATTGTCAATGAACACAAATCTTGTCCATAACATAAACACACGTGTGCAAGTGTTGCGTTTTGAAGGTGGCCATCGTTGTAGTTTGGACCCGAATGACGAGGAAGTCACAAAAAAAACGAAATATATAGATATAATAATTATAATAATAAATGTCTTCCCTTCTCAAAAAGAAAGCAAACGAGCCGCGTGGACAAAAAGTTTGTCATTAAAGTCCAAAAATGACAAAAGGACAAATATGAAGTAAGTAAACATTTTTGCAAAAACAGTTGAACGGACTTGTAGCTAAATGCTCAAATGTAGCATTTTTTTTCGAGACGAGCGACACGAGGTGCAAACACCCCAAAAAACAAACAAACAGCGAGACACAATTTGTCACAAGAAAAATAAACACGACTGTAAACAAACCATCATTATATTTTCTTACCGGAGTATTGAATGCATTTTATTTTGAAATTTGCTTTGTAAATCGCCACTTCCGGTTTTGGGCTCATGCTTTTGTTTTGAAAAGTTCCTTTCGTTTTGTACTGAAGCTAACTTGATAGCGTGAAGCACGCTGGCGGAATGTCCTGTTTTATATTTCTTTATGCTAATGCTGGGCAACAAATCGAATGATTTCGATACATGGTCAGTTTGTCTTATGGATTATGGAAAGCTGTCGTTCTTATGTTGTGTTACACTCAGAGGTTTTTGTTAATTGTCATTTTTGCACAAGTGGCAGAGAATGTTGCTTTACAAGACATGAAAGTTAAGTTTATGTTCAAACTCATTTAGAATCAGTATAAATTATTGTTGTTTGAACATTTTGAATGACTTTTAAATAAATGAAACCTGACAATTTATTAGAGCAAAATGGCTTTAAATGGTCACCGTCTATTCAAATTGAGATGTTATTTTTGGGTCAAATCGCACAGCCCGAATTAGCATTTGTGTTTTTTACATGTACACAATTTTTGATTATTGCTGGCATGCTTGAAATATTTTTTCTTTTCCTTTTTTGCTCTTGCAGTGACTTACGGTGATTGATGACGATTCATGGTGATAAAAATCAAATCAAGCAAATCATCAGTAAACTTTCATCCTTGTTCGGGGCGGGGGGGCTGTTAATGACGTCAAATCAAACAAAATGTAATCCAAACCACTCAAAAGTTGACCTGACGGCACACACGGAGGACACGGAGGACACACAGGACAGACGGGACAGACGGAAGACAGGCAAATTTCCCAAAACATTTGTGAAGTCAAGCTAAGCTAACGGCGGCGGCCCAGACAAGCTTGTTGCGGCGTGTGCGTGAAGCAAGAGTGGCGCTGTCTGCGGGGCCACGCCCACTTGCGCCTCATCCACAAAAACCACAACGCGTCCCGGGACGGCGCAACAATGGGACAATGGCGGTCGCGGCTTCAGCGCCAGCCGGCAGGAATTCTGCTAATTGCCGACCAAGACGCCTTTCACCACAACGCGCACGCACACGCACACGCACGCACACACAAGATGCTGACTGGTCTCCTTGTGCTGAGCCGTGTCTGCAAAACAAAACAAAACAAAGCAAAGCACGTGGTCCAGTACAAGTGGACGCAGGACTGTCAAATCCAGCAGGTCCAGAAAGTCCCAATCCCGCCAGCGACTGGCTTTGGCCACGTGAAGGTGTTTCCAACTCACCTGGCAGGTAGACCAGCTCGTCTCCACCTGTTGATCAGTAGCACTCTTTCAGGGTTTGGACTTTCTGGACCTGGATTCTCTAACCCAGACCGGACGTTGACCTCCGAGCATCAATTTTCCTCATCAAAGCCATTGATCCGTTTTTGCCCCCCCCCCCCCCCCAAACAAAACAAAAAACATTTTGTGACGTGTGTGAAATGAAGAAAGATGAAATTGTCTTTGGTTTATCCCGGAGGTGTTCCCGGGTCATCCCTAAATCCTCTTCCGCTGGGACGCGCCCAGAAGGAAGAATTCCAGGAGGCGCCCGGACCACATGCCTGAGCCGCTTTACCTGCCGGAGTCCAGATCATTGCAGACGTTGTGCCGGTCCACTTGTTGACCGTTGGCCTGAACAAAACCCCCAGAGACCTGAATCCGCCTCCTATTGGGACAGAGGACAGCCTTCTCCGAGCGCGGCCCACGGTTTCAGATCGGGATGCGATGATGTCACGCCAAAGGCTTCACACTTGGCTGCAAACAAGTCCAGTGAGAGTTGAAGCAGAAAAGTCAGCAAGCTGGACCCCGTCAACGTCTCGGCCGCGTCTACAAATTGTGTCCAAAAAGGTTATCCGCGTCATCGGTGCCAAAGGTCACCCTTGGCGGGGTCCAAGTCCTTCAGAAGCGGAGCAAATGCTGACAGCGGTCGTATGGGGACCCAACGGGCCGCACGAGGGGGTCCAGACTCCCATGGATGAAAGGAACGAAAACCCACAGCAAGGACGAAAACCACTACACGGCTCCTCCTGAGTCCAAGGACGAAAGGGGAGTGTCACCGTCTCGTTCTCCGCAATCACTGTCCCCGATGTCCATGTCATGTTGTCGAGACGTGTCAACCGGCAGGACGACATTCAGAACCTCGAGGACGTCTGCTGGGGAGCCTTTTGAAACATTTTGGCGACTTCAACCTCAGAGAAGGGATTTCCCGCCTCAGGGTCCGCAGACTTCAAAGGAAGGCGCGTCGGTGGAATTGAGGAGGTCAGAGGTCAGCACCAACGTCCGGAGTCCATGTCAGCTTTGCCCCATACCCACGATGGACACGGGACGTCATGGGTGTCCAAGCTCGGTCCTGGAGTCCAGAGGTGGCAAGTCCAGGTCCAGAAAGTGAAAACCCTGCCACAGTTTGGCTTTAGCCCCTGATGCTATCTAGCTAGCATGAGAGCTAGCGAGCGAGCACGAGGGGTCACCTGACCGCTAATGTGGCTTAAGACAAACTGGGGCAACTTTCTGGACCTGAATTTGGCACATGCGCGTGGTGGCTCGTCAGTGGAGCACGCGCGTGTGCACGTGGCGGCGCGCGTGAGTGACTTTCAGCGCCAGGCGGCCAGCGTGCCGGCGTCGGGGGGAAAGTCTCGCGCCAGAAATCTGCTTAGTGCCCGCCATCGCTCAGACTTGATCCCGCTCAGGCCGCCGCTGACGTCCTGTCTGGACAGGAAGTGGCACGGCTCCTCTTACGCAACCGGACGCCGTTTATACACGCGGGCTTCTGATTGGACACGTGATGATGTCATCACTTGGATGCTGAGTTCTGTGTGAAACTCCAATGAAATGAATCTCTGCGTGGAACAGGACACGCACGCACGCACGCACACACATGACCAGTCCGACACAAACGCAAATGCGGTCCAGGCGGACGCACACATTTTGTGTTGCTGTCATTTGGTCGCGTGGCGGCTTTCAGTCGGGCCGCTCGTGCGCGCACACGCACCAACATGGCGTCGCCCGATGACCACTAAAAGTTGCTCGTGGGAACTCTGAGCAGGATGGACTTTTTCAAACTGCGATTTTTCACGTCCATTCCAAAATCTTGCAAACGTAAACATGGATCGGTCGCTTGCCGATATTTGGCCAGCAAATCTCTTCGCTCTGTTGAAATTCATCAGGCCGAGGCGGCCGTGGGCGGAGTCAGTCAAACTGACCAATGGCTTCAAACACGCAGATGTTTTTCTAGCGTGTGGAAGCTTCTTTGATTGAATTGAATGCATTTCATTCCGCCAAGCCTGAGATCGACGCCAGATTTACGATGCAACGATCACGTTATTATGAACAAAACGTTCGACGGGTGCCGGCACGGAATTGTGAGTCAACATTTGATAGAGTTGATGGCGAGAAAGTGTCGGAAGCTCTGCTTGGTTTTCGGCTTGGATCACCTCGACCTGACAGAAGAAGCAGCAAGAGGTGGTGACCCGGATGTGGAGGGTCAGAGAGAATTTAGCCCGTCCTTGTTTTGTTGTACTTCAGGAGTGACAGACGACATCACCATCTGACGGTTGTGCTCGGGTTCGCTCTTCCTTTCCAAAGCGGACTGCCACAAACCAACGCAGGACCGAACCCGACTCAACAGCTCAGCAGTCGACATAACGACCTGCGATGATGATGATGATGATGATGATGATGATATCAAACCAAGTCAACGTTGGCCACGACTTGACAGCAGATGTTATCACATGATAGCAAACATGACAGGAGAGTCAAAACCCGGAAACTGTTTGGCTTTAGCCACATTAGCCACATTAGCCACATTAGCCACGGGTGCTTCAACTCACCTGGCAGGTAAACCAGCTGGTCTCCACCTGGACGCACCTGCACGTGGCGAAAGGCAAACCACTTTCTTCACCTGCTGGATTCCACAAACCTGGAAGTCGATGAGAGTGTGGCCATTATGTCACATGCACAAAGGTCAAAGGTGAAAGTCTGATGAGCTTGAGTTGTTTGCGGTCAATTGTGACCTCATAGCAGATCACCAGCGTGCGTGCGTATGCATGAAGTGGTCAGAGTTCACTTGTTAGTTTGTTTAGGGAGGGGGCTCGGCTCGGCCCGGCTCGGCCCGGCCCGGCCCGACCCGGCTCATACAAACACGCTCTCTCTTTCATGCACACACAAATGTGACATTTTGTCGCATTTTTCCACCTTGCGATGCCATCAAAGCGCTTTCCACAACTTCTCTTTCAACTACTGATGACATCATCAGCATCAGGAGCAGCTGAGGCGCTTCGCTATTTTTGCTCAAGCACACTTTGACATGGGATCGAACCCACAACCTCTGAGTTGTGAGACAGCCACTCTGCCACTGAGCCATGCCGCGCACACACACACGCAAATATACACACACACATGGTCAATGTTTATTGCTGTGTGCATTTAAGAGGCGGGGCTTCATGAACGTGGTTTGAAGCCTGCAGTCAGTCAGTCAGTCTCCTCCATGCTCCTTGTGAATGTTGTCATTTTGGACCGTTTGTTAAAAGTGCAACGCGACACTGGCGCTCCCAACAATGAAGCCACGAGGACACAAAGAAAAGGCGGGAAAATTCAATCCAAGCCATTGACGAGACGACGGGAGACACCTGCACAAGCCGATTGGTTGACCCAAGGGACCGGCTTGACGAGCACAGGTGGACACGATGACCTCACGCGGCATCTTTTGATTGCCAGCTGAGACGCACGTGAGCGAGCCAACGCGTGCGCGTGTGCGCCAAGTGAGTGCACTTCCTGTTTGATGGCGTGTGTCGAGTCACGGCCGGGAAGACGCCGCTTACCGCTTCCTCTTTGGTGGCTGCCCGCAAAGCAAACACGCGCACACACTCACGACCCTTGGGTGACCCCACTTTCGTGTGATGTCATCAAGCGGGGGCTGAGATGACATCACGGGTTGTCAGGGTGATGTCATCATAAAGTGGCACAAAGCAAACTTACACTTTGACAAACATTCCCGATTACGTGCGAACAAACGGACAACAGCAAATAAACGTCATTTCCACGTTTGTACCGTCAATCCAAAATGTTCTCCAAAAGTCGTGGGTTTGCACCTTGTTCCCAAAGCGTGCTGCTGTGCTGCGTCACCATGTTTGTTTACCTCGACTTGTGTATTTGCGGCGCACGGCTGCACGTGGCATTTTCACAAAAGAAATGTATTCAAGTTGGGCTGGCTTAGCGAGTGGCAACGTAAGATGGCCGCCGCACCAACAAGCACTTCCTTGCGGCTGGAGCGTGTGGAACGCAAACCGAAGTTGCTTTCAAAGCACGCGTTCCAATCGTGCCGACCACAAATTGGGCTTGGACAGAGGTCGTATAGGGGTCATGTGGACCTTTTTGTGTGCTCGTCTTCGTCGACATCGTCTTTCAAAATACCCACATTGGCACTTTTGTGATGGCATGTCAACGTAGTAAATGAGCGCCACCTAGTGGCTGTCCACAATGACGAACGCGTACGATGAAACCGTCTTTTATTGTCATATTTCACTTCAAATACATATTTGATGACATTTAGGGTCAACTAGAGAAATTCTGCACGTGTGTGTGTGGTCTTGTTTTTCTGACATAGTGGGCCGGGCTTTCACAGTCCATGTGGGGCCATTTTGCTCAACCTCTTTTTGAGGGTCAAGACTTGGTTTTAGAGTTTAGGTTTGAATTGGGTTGGGGTGAGGTTATCATATTGGATGGTTGGGGTTAAGGGGGAGGGGCTAGGAAATGCATGATGGCAATGAGATGGCCCCACAAAGACTGTAAATCAAACGCGCGTGTGTGTGTGAGAGAGCGAGAAAGCGGGAGAATCGTGCTTGTGTGTGCGTTTGACGTGTTGCTGTGCGTGCCTTTTGTGTGCTTTTGAGGAAGGCAAGTCTTGCATGTGCGCGCCATTTGGAGTGGCGGGTGACGTCATCGCGGCTGATCACGTCGCCGTCACTTTGTTTTGTTTTTGCGTGGCTATCGATGACATCACCACGGGCAAAGTGCAGGCACGCACGGTGCATGGAGCGCGCACGCTCGTGCTCCCTTGTGGCGTCCTTTTGGGTCTTTGGTCCGCTTTGGGGTCCTCAGCTGTGGACGTGCGCCCTGAAGCGGGCGTCGGCGGCGGCGTGCTGCTGCTGCTGCTGCTGCTGCTGCCGGAAGACCCCCCGCAAGGTGTCCAGTTCCCGGCTCAGGTGGTCCACGCGGCGCCTTAGTCTGTCGTTGTCGGAGCTGAGCTCCAGAACTTTCTGCTGCGTCTCCATGTTGCGCATTTTGGCTTTGTCGCGACTTTTGCGCACGGCCACGTTGTTGCGCTCGCGCCTCAGCCGATACTCGGGGCTGTTCTTGTCCACGTGCTTTTTGGTCTTGCTGGCCGCCGCCGCCGCCGCCGCTGCCGGCCTGTGATGATGAAGAGGATGGTGAAGGTGATGCTGATGAAGGTCGGGGGGCAGGTGGAGGGCGTGGTGGTGCGGGCTGGGCACGGGGGTGGGCGGCGGCGTGGGCTGTTCCGGCTGCAGGTGCACCGAGGTCTGCGCGCAGTGGGCCACCTGGTACTGCAGGTGCGGCGGCGGGGGCGGCGGCGGCGGCGGGTAGTGGTGCGCGTGGTGCTGGTAGGCGGCGGGGGCGCGCAGGAGGTCGTTGTCGCGCGGCTCCTGCTTGATGGCCAGCGGCGGGCGCAGACGCGCGTGCTCGTACGCGTCCTCCGCGTCCACCTTGACAATCGCAGCAAAAGTCACAATTATGAAAGGAAGTCAAAAAGATAAGCACAGCGTCGCTGCCAAAGGCGTGCAAAAAGCAGTGGGCGGGGCTCAAATGGAATTCATTGACAACAGGGAAAAACTTTTCAAATCTTACTTGTGTTTTGAAAAAGCGAGTGATGCTTTCAAATTTGTCATAAAAAATAAATCATGCCAACAAAAACAACGATGTTGGCGCACGTGCCTGCCGTGGGTTGCTTTTAAAAAAAAAAACCGCTTTGGCCACCTGTGCTTGATGCACGCAAGCGAAGGAAGCATTTGAAGCGTTCCCGCCTTTTTGTCACCATCATCAACGCTCACGTGTCGCAAGTGCACGGAGACAAACGTCAAAAGAAAAAGAAAACGTGACGTGGCTTCACCACCGCCAGTCGTCAGTTTCACTCGGGCTGACTTGCACCTGTGAAAATGACGACAGACGCACGCACGCACGCACGCACGCACGCACGCACGCTGTCCACGTGAAGCCTTTTCAACTAGGGGGTGTCAAAGATACGACCCGTGGGCCAAAAGCAAGGCCGTTGGATGCGACCCATGTGACCTCGTGATTGTCCAGTGATTCTATGTTGGGTTGATTTGATGGCTCAATAGCGCCCCCTCTCATACGCTGCTTGTGTGGCGGTCTATAGCCACTGGAGCTCGTTAGCCACGATGCTAATGTGGCGAGCTGCCTTTTATGCCGTGCATACACAAACACAAAAGTACAAATCCTCATCGCTGTTGTTGTACATGTTGATTGATCGTAGGTTTAGCAAGCTCACTTTTTTCAACATTTAACTACAGCCATATTAAACGCACAATTTCAACTTGAGCATGTTCCAAAACATTTGCAGTTTTTCCACATTTGCCGCAACTTCACACTTTTCAGCACATGTCGTGTTTCCTCATTCAGGCTTCCCCTTCACAATTGCAAAGGTTGAGCGCATTTCATTGAGCCTGACGACATTTGTCAACACGCGGGACCGGATCGCAGACGAGCTCGTGTCCACCGAACACTCCGTCCGCTCGTCACGTCTTAAAAGCGCATTTTTCAAACACGTCGGCGAGCAGGAGGCAAAAAGAACAGCAGCAGACCCAAGACTCAACGTGGGCCAAACGGTTTCCTTTTGAGGACCACATACAGAAAAATGCAAGGATTCAGATTCCTCAACTTGAACGCACTCAAATCAATCAGGGTTGTTTATTTTCCAATTCATTTCTGCGAGAAGGCGAAAGCTTCAGCAAGATTTTTGTCTGGCCAACAATCAACATATGGAGGGAAATGTCGTTGTTGTTTTGCATTCAAACAAAAAAGGGACTCGAAATGGGGGGAAACATAATTGCAAACAAAAATGAAACGATTTGCAAACAAGACTATTATTTCCAAACATTAAGGTTTTGTTTACAAATTTAAAAAACATGAAACTGTAAATCTTGTTTGTACATTCTGAATTTTAGTTGCAAATTCTGCCATTTATTTTCATGTTTATTTGTAGACAACACCAGCACTTTTAAGATTTGGGAACTAGAGTCTTGTTTAAAAATCTTTTTCTGTTTTGTGTTTAGCGAGCGGCCTCTCATCTCATCTCCACATTCAAAAAGGATCAAGAATGTTGTCATGTTCATGAGCAGTAAGGAAAGAAATCATTTTTGCTTTTTGAATCATCTCCCCCCCCCCCCCCACTCCGACCATCTGTAAACTCTCGGGTTGTTCTTAATGTTTGGATAAATGAGACTTCATGAGGATCTTGTTTGAATTTCCATTCAAACAAAGAGGAAAAGCGGGATTCGCCTATTCTTTTATTGGGGGGGGGGGGGTTAACCCCCTAACCCCCGTTTTTGTTGACTGTGCGTCCTCGCTCACTCAAGAATTTATTGGGTTCAAATGGACTTTTTTTTGAAAAAAAAAAGTTTTTTTAAAACATACAAATACAATTTTAAAAAACATTTCAATGCGGTGTCAGTTATATGCGGAGTTTGGCTATTCGCGGTCCGGCTGTCCCCCGCCCGCGAAGAGCGGGGGTCCAGCGCACTTGAGTTTTGGACCGTCCCGGCCGCAACGCGTTCGTCGGCGCTTCCGCGCGGCGGCCGACAAGTGACGAACCTTGAGCACCTTGGAGTCCAGGACGGCGGCGTCCATCTTGGCGTACACGTGCGGAGGGGGTCCGTGCGCGTGCTCGTAGGCCGCGGCCGCGCGCAGCCGGGACGGGTGGTGGAAGAGTTCGGCCAGGAAGTCGTCGTTGAAGGCGGACGGGTCGATGTAGGCGCTCAAGTCCACGGACGTCTCCGCGTCGCCCATGTCCCCCCCGCCGAGGTCAGCCAGCGCGCACGGGGGGCCCCCGGGGGCCGCCGGTTCGTACAGCAGGTTGTGCAGCTCCATCTGGCGCGGGATTGGCTAAGCGGCCGCGCGCATGCCCGCGTCTCGCGTGTCGGTGCGTGGAGCGGACCGAGTGGCCCGAGCGAGTCCAGGTGAGACGGTCCTCGCTCACGTCCGCCAGACGCGTGCCGGTCGAGTCAAGTGTGCAAAGTGGCAAAGGGCTTTTATAGGAGGACCACCGGGTGGGCGGGAACACGCTCGCTCGTGACAAGCGCGCGCCCGTGCGCGCCTGTTTGACTTGTGGATATCTGCGTTGTGTGCGGGAGACTTGGGTTGGGGTTGAGACACTGGACGCGTGTGCGTGTGTGCGCGCGCGCGAGAGAGAGAGAGAAGTAAAGAGAAAATCGAGAGAAACAGAGCGAGAAGAAAAAGAAGAGCGAAGATTGAGACAGAAACAGAAAGAGAGAAAAGGAGAGCGAAAGAAAGAAAAGTCGAGAGAGACGACTTGTGGATGTCTTTATGTGCCGATGTTGACTATTTGTCAGATTTATGTACGTGTGATTTGTTTGTGAGACTTGTGAATGTGCGCGCGTGCGCGTTTTGGACTGGTTCATGTGACGTGTATGCATGTGCATGTGTGTCTTTGTCAACTCTACAAACTGTTCTGCGTTTCTTTACTTTTCACCTCTTCTCTTCTGGGCCAAAATAAATGCGACGCACGCACGCACGCACGCACGCACGAGAGAGAGTGAAGAAAGTCATTCTTTAGAGCGGATGGCGTTGAGGTCAGGCCGCGCGTCATATATACATACACATATCTATACATATAATAATAATCCCCCAAAGTGTCAAAGGTCGTGTAGGTTGACGTGCGTGGGATTGCGTGGGCTGCAGCGCCCTCTGGTGGAAGCGGATGAAGTCCATCCATGAATGAAAGTCGAACTTCATCCTTTTAGCTTGATACGAATGCAATTGGAATTGTTTGAACCCTCACACACGCTTTTAACACATTTTAGGTTTTAAAAACATGTTCTTCAAATGATTCCAAGCTACTTTTCCCTGAGCAGTCACATTCTCGCACAATTCTCCAAATAGAGACAATCGTGTTTATTTCATTTGTCACTCTTCGTTGGTGTTTACTGTCAAACCAGAGAATTTTTTGTCACCAAATGTTCCAACAAAGCTTCATTTATCCGCTAGCTTACGAAGCGGCAACGATAATTAAGCAATGAAGCGACGTCATTCCAAGCGGTGTTCCCAACAAAACCAGAGGCCGGGACTCGAGGCACAAGACTTGGACTCGAGTCGCCTCAATTAGCAAATTTTATGACTTGAGACTTGCTTGGCAAAAACTTGTGACAGAGTCGACTTGAAGTCCGGGACTTGACAAGGCATTCTGTTCACATCTTTCTCGAGTAGCGTGTCTTTTGTTTTGAAAAGAAAAGTGCCTGGACTTTTTGCGGTGCATTTGCGTGCCACCCATCTGGCAAAGACCCGGACGGCCAACATGCCCCCCCGGCCGGCGATTGTCACCAAAGATGAATTCAATTTTTAACATTTGGATTTGGATGTGATGTGGCAGGGCCGCTTAAACGTCCACTTCCTAACGTGAGAACACACATACACTTGTATTTCATAATGTTAAGTTGTTTAATTTGAATGAAAAGTTTCATGTTTGAACTTGACAAGTTTCCTATTTTTAGGGCGCTACGTTTCACATTTAAACCAATTCATAAACAAAGCCAAGCAATTTCTTCCGGTTCAGGTCACAGACGGCTATAGATGTAGGCTATGACGCGTGTCTCCTTTTTAAATCGGTAAATGTAACACGTTACAACAACATGCTATCATCTCGTTAAAAAGTGACCTTTATCATGTTTGATATATTTTGGTGTGTGTGGCAGTAATACACTTCCACACTATGAATATTATTTTTGAAGTATTTTTCGTGGCTCGGTGTCTATCGTTTCGATACATTGCTTAGTTGGATACATATTATTTAAGATTGCACTTTGAATGTATTTTGGACGATCCAAATTTCCTGGTGGCGGAGGGAGACGTCGGAGATGATGAGGTCACGCGTGTGTCAGCTCATTACATAAAGCCAAGCCGCCAATTGGTTCAACGACACGTCATTCGTAGCCAAGCTTGCGTCATATCGAGGATTCTCCGTCGCGATTGGCCCAACTAGCGAGCGGGCGGGTCTCGGTCGCTTGTGATTGGGCGTCACCAGACATTGCCCTACATGGCAAAAGAGATTTCGCAATCGGCTCGTGTTCATGTTGGAAACCAAAACAGCCCGAGCACGCACCGACTTTTGGAACAAAACAGGCGGAAACTTCAGTGCCAACTTTGTCACCGGTCACCGCTTCTTCGCGCTTGTGTGGCCCCGTCAAGGTAACGTAGATTTTCGAAGCGGCAAACAGTGGCCTTAGCCGTTAGCGCGACATGCTAAGAAGCTAGCCTGAGCGTCAGCGTCAACATTGACAAAGAGCGCGAACAAAATAAGATCGTTCGACGCTTTGGCGTTCACGGAGCGACTCGGGCCTCGAGTCCACTTTCACATCCTTTACGTCATGTAGTGGGCGCTCCACGACGAGCTAAAGTTACACAAAGTAGTCCGGAAACGCCAATCGACGCGACGACGGCGCACTCGTTAGCATGCTAGCCGAGCGTGCGCTCCTGTTTGTCCTCTTTATGTGTCATTTGTGCGTCATTGTAGTCCGCTACTTGCAAGTGAACGTGGAGTTCCCCTCACTAAGATGAAGATGAAGATGAAGACGATGATGCAACACCAGGCAAGAAGACGGCCGCTGCTTGTTTCCACCCGGAAGCCTTACGCATGCGCACCGCTGCCGACAGACTGCATAGCAACGCGCCGACCAATCACAGCAACGATGCTCATTTTAATATTTTTTAAAAAACGTCTTCCTTTTTTTTGGTTCAATTTAAGATACGATAAGATATTATGTTTTAAATCGTGATAAGTTGTCATGTTTGAACTTGACAAGTTATCACGCCCAAACGTGACAAGTTTGACTTCCGCCTCCTGCAGAACGAAGCAATTTCTTAATTGGCACACTTTGTGTGTGTGTTTTATAAATCAAAGTTACGCTACGTAATTACGCTGCTCTTCTTTATTACGGTTAAAAAAAAAAAGATTTGAAGAAGAAGACACCGCCAGTGATTTGAACTTGAAGGAATTGCCCTGGTTTTCGCCCCCCCCCCCAACTTGGCACATTTTCACCTGACACAATTGATCACATTCAAATGTGAAACTTATCACATCATAACGTGAAATGTATAACATAATGACATAATGATCCCCAGGGCAGCTGTGGCTACTTAAGTAGCTTAACGCCACCACAGTGTGAATGTGTGAGTGTATGAATAATGTATCCGTTGCATTGTGAAGCGTCTTTGAGTGTCTACAAAAGCGCTATATAAATCTGATGCATTATTATTATTATTATTATTATTATTAACTTACCATGTAGAAAAGTACAAATGTATTTATGATGTCATAATGTGATACTGATTTTCTTTTTCTGGTATGGTAACAGTATGCTGCCTGTAAATTGTGCTTCCCGCGGTAATAAGACGTAGCACGGATGTATGTCAATTGCAAGTGAAATAATTGATCACAAACTGATGGATTGTCAAATGAATCTATCGTTATTTTGTGAATCGCTTCCTTTGTTTCATGAAAATTGGACAAACCCTCCGAATGGAGCCTCTCGCGGTCTTTGCGTTGGTTCAAATGAAGTGATTTACAAATGTTATTTTTGAAAAGAACAACGGAGTTCTTGGCGCTTTTCTGACGGATAATCCGGGCCAAACCCATAAGGGGATTCTAACGAATTTGCGGCGTTGTCGTCCGTCAGGTGCCCGACTTCACTTCCCGGTCAGCGGTCACACAAATGAGCCGGCCGCCGCAGCCGAAAGTCACATCGTCGGACCACAACGGCGTGAGCGTCATCCAGAGTCAAAACCGCGCCGTCGCCGCTTCCCGCACCTCGGCCGCCCCCGCCCCGCCGCAGCAGGTGCCTCAGCTGGTGCCCGCTCAGCCGTCGTCCCCCGGCGGCGAGGCCGCCTCCCCCGGCAAGATGAAGAAGGCGCAGGCGGAGAAGGACAGCGACGAGTACCGTCAGCGGCGCGAGCGAAACAACCTGGCGGTGAAGAAAAGCCGCCAGCGCAGCAAGCAGAAGGCCATGGACACGCAGCAGCGCGTCAACCAGCTCAAGGAGGAGAACGAGCGGCTGGAGTCCAAAATCAAACTTCTCAGTAAAGAACTGAGCGTGCTCAAGGACCTCTTCCTGGAACACGCCCACAACCTGGCCGACAACGTGCAGCCGCCCTCCGGGAACCTCAACGCCAGCCCCGCCCCCAACAACCAGTGAGCCGCCGCCTTGGCCGGGCGGACGGATGCGGACGGACGGGATGCGGACGGACGGATGCGGACGGACGGGATGCGGACGGACGGATGCGGACGGACGGGATGCGGACGGACGGAATGCGGACGGACGGATGCGGACGGACGCTCGCCGGTCGCTCGCCGGTCGCTCGCCACCGACGCTGAGGCGGGACCTGCCCACTTATCACTTTTTTTCCACTGGAAAACTTTTCACGCGCCGCCGCTCGGCCATTGGAAGAAAGCGTCACATGACACTGGCTTCCTTTTGGTCACTGTCAAGTTTGGACTCGTTTCAGGTAAACTACGTCCAATGGTTTTGACTCTGGATTCTTTGCGGACATGTTGAGTGTGCGGATTGTAGCGTTTGAACTCTTGACCTTCGACTCCAGATTCTCGACTGGCAACTATTGAGTTTGCTCTTCTTGGCTCTTAACACTTACTGGTGATTGTGCACTCTTAACTTCTCCAGACTGTGGATTCTGGCCCCTTGTCTCTCTCGCTCTCTTTTTTCTTTTTCTTTTTCTTTTTCTTTTGCTCTTTTCTTTCCTTTTTTTGTACAGTCAACACGAGTCTTGAAGCTAGCTTGTACAATCTAGAGTTTGGACTCCAGATTCTTCACTGTTAAGTCTGGAGTCTTGACTTGTATAAGTTATTGAATCTGTATTTAGGATTCGACACTCATGACGTCACGGTGGTTGATTGTGGAATTGATATTCTGGCTTATTGATTTTGCACTCTTGACTGTAGACGATTGATTCTCGTTCCCGGAATGTAAATGCGACAGTCTTCATTTTAGACCCTGAAATTGAGACTTTGTTTTTTCCTTCTTTTTCAGGACTCACACTTGAGACTGTGATTCTGAATTTTAAACTCTTGAGTGCTTGTGTTGTGCGCTTGTTAGCATTATTCATTGCCTGTGCTAAACGTTTGTTAATTAGCATGCTTACATCATCTGTTAATTAGCGTTTCTTTTCCAAACCGCAGCTAAATTTCAGTTTATTAGCATGTTTATTAACATTAAACATTCATTAGCATGTTCTTTTACCTAGCATGACTAGCGCTAAATGTGATGTGGTGTTTTTTGTGGCAGCAGGTTGGCTAGCTGCTCGCTAGCAAGCTAGCTAGCTAGTTAGCTAGCAAGGTTATGATGTCTTCCAGTTGACTTGATGCTGGAACCCTTTACAGTAATGACCACCGATCAGATCCTTGTCAGGCTTTCATGAAATAAAATGCGCAGAAATTGGACCAACAACATCAAATCTTATTTATTTATGCTATTGGGGAAAAAAATGATTTTATTGGATATTTTTTTCTCATTGATCATTTTGTGCTCTGAGTGGAATGATAATAAAATCCTGTTGGATGGACATTTGCATATTTCATTTTCTTTTTCGTCCTCTTCGCATCCGACATGACTGACATTTCCCAAGTCAAGCTTCAGACAGCTGAAGTAGAAGAAAAAAGCACATTTGGGGAAATGTGCCATCTTGGTTCGAAAACGTGAACTTCCGGCACTCGAGTTGCGCTTCCGTAGACTCTTGATTCTGGAATCAACACTGGAAATGTTGACTGGAAACGAGGCCAGTTGTTGTTTTTTCTTTTTTGGTGTGATCGCCCTCCATGGTCAGAGGTGGCAAGTGCAGGTCCAGAAGGTAAAAAGCCTGCCAGAATCCCGTTTAGAGTCTTGATTCTGGACTCCAGACTTTTGACTGTTAGCAACGGGGTAGATGCCACGGACTTCCGTAAGTCACACACGTAAGACGCAGGCCGCGTCCCAACACTCGCACCCCCACCCAACCACGCTCCGCTCTCGCTCCACACTCGCACCCGTCGACGGGAACGCGCAACCGAGGGGAGGGGCGCGAGGGCGGAAGCGCAAGCAACGGGACGCGGCCCACACGTCGCAAAACAGCAACCGGAAACGGCGCCCGTGTGTGAAAGCCGGAAGTCCCGCCTCCTCTGTGGATTCTAGACTCTTGACTTCTCCTAACTCTGGATTCCGGTCTCTGAATTAAGGCTTGAGGGTCCACGCTCACTTTCAGGACACTAAAAGCCAAGGGTTTAGACGTGAGACTTGTAATTCTGGACTTTAAGCATTTGACAGAAGGCTTTTGACTCTAGACTGCAGTAACCTTTGATTCTGGACTCTGGACTCGGGACTCGGGACTATTGGCTCCAGAGTCTCCGTTGTGGTTGTTGACTCAAAGCTCTTGTAAATCTCTCAAATTGTGACTCTTGTTTCCAAAGAGTTTTGATTCCAGATACTTGTCACTTTTGACACAAGGCATTTGACTCTCGACTCCAGAACGTTGGCCTCGTCGCCGGTTGCCGGTTGCCGTCGTTTGTTGACGATGCCCGCGTGCTTCCGCATATTCGGCGAAGCCTGAAATAAAAACACCCACTGAAGCACGTTTACGTCCGTCGGTCGGTCGGGGTGAGGACAGACGGTCGCCAAACGTGCGGAAGCACGCGCCGCAAGGTTGGTGGGCATCGTCAACGACGCCAATCGACGGAAGCTCCCAACTCGTCCTCCATTCTGGATTGGAAAGGCAAAATCGTTTCTTTTGGACTCTTGACTTTAGACTCATGACGTGGCTTTCCACAAGTAAATGTGAGGCGCTGCCACTTCCTGTCTCAACAGGAAGTGCTTTTTAGTGGAGCCCAAAATGCTCAGACTGGACGGGAACGGCGGTGGCGCTCCTTCACAATAATTGACGCCAGCCAACAAAAGTGGCCAACGTGCGTGCGTGTGTTGGAGTGTCAATATTAAAGCTGCGCCGTCCTTAATGCTCCTGATAGGCTCACCGGGGCCAGGGGGCGTGGCTCGTCTTTGTGCCTCGAGTGTGCTCTATCGCCAAACTTCGGCATCCTGATAACACAATCGCTGCGCGCACACATACACACGCACACACCCTCTTGTTTGAGGTCACATGGGCACAGGGTCATCCAGTGTGTGTGTGTGTGTGTGTTATGTTTGTCGTTGTGTGTGTTTAACCTGGGTGTGCGTATAGAAGGCCTAAATGTGTCTGTGTGTATTTGCTGTGCGTGTGTAGGTTTAATGTGGCCGTGTGCGTTCATTTATGTATGTGTTTGGTTAAAGTGTGTGTGTGTGCGTGTGTGTGCGTGTGTGTGTGTGAGAGAGAGAGAGAGAAAGAGTTGAATGTGTCTCCAGGGAGCGGCTGTTGCCAAACGCTCGACATGCTTCATCTTGACTGTTCCACTATTTGGCAGGCAAATGTCACCTCACTCAACTGTGTGTGTGTGTGTGTGTGTGTGTGTGTGTGTGTGTGTGTGTGTGTGTGTGTGTGTGTGTGCATGAGGGTGCGTGCGTGCGCGACCTGTGTCCTGGTCTAGTGTGGTGTCTGGGGGTCCTCGCAGTCCTGTTGGGCAAAATGCTGACTCAGCTCCAAGGTCAAAGGTCATGTCCTCAACGTCTCGTGTGAGATTTGATTCTGCAGTAAATCACGCCATGTAAAAATTTGGAGTGCGGGTTTTGTGTGCATGTTTTAAGAAGCAGACAGTGTCCTCTGCTGGCCAGAAAATAAAATGAAAAATATTTTTTCTAAATATGGATGGATGTGCCTATAATCATTGTTTGCTTTTTTATTGCAACTTTGTCCTCACTCCAATAATATTATATTAAAGAGTCAACTTTAGACTCTAATGATAAAATGTCTCCAATGATGAAAGAAATGACTGGAATGACTGGAGTGAGGCGACCTCTGACCCCCGTGGACGGATCGCTCACATTCCAGATGAAGATAGATTTTGTCCGTCCGTCCAACGATGTGACTTAAATCGATCACAGCGAAATTGTTGATGACGCATGTCAGGTCAGATTGGTTTGGCAGGGTGGTCACTATTTTTTAACAAGTGGATGGTATGTGCTGCTTTTTTTTATCGCTCAGTTCCTTCGACTCCAATATTAGATTTGGCAAAGGCATCTTTCGTTGAATTACAGTTATCATTCAAAAAGTTTCCTCCTGTAAACATCATTAAGCATATCATTTATGCATGTATTTAAGGCAAGTTGTAAAATGTCTGAAGTCCTCTTGTTTATGTTGAACAAATTGAAAACATAATTCATGCTGTTTCGATTAAGTACCGTCTCAAATGTTCTCCAATTTGGATATGGAAATGTATAGGATTGTATGCAGAGAAAGAGTTCTTGGGAGGAGTAATATGGCGGCCTCACGGCTTCAAAAGTCTTGGCCTATCAGCTATCCGGTCGTATATACATTGATGAGCGGTTTAGTGACAATGAAACGCTCTTTCTCAGATGAACCTGTTGGCGGCATCAACATTTGGCACCGAAACGAGATCATCATCATCATCATCATCATCATCATCATCATCATCATCACGTGACCACTGGCAGTGTACGGAACTGACCGCTAGAGCGCGCTCTCGTGTAACTTTAGGTCATAGCAGAAGGCAGTATAATAATGTAAGCGAAGCATTTTGTTGTTGTGATGTCTTATCATTTGTTTCCAAATAATTTGCAGTAGTTTATAATCCTTGAAAGTATCGGCAAGGAAATCTCTTTAATTTGAAGTACAACAAATGTGCATTTTGTGCCGGAGACATCGAAACAGATGAACACGACTGCAAATTTGTTGATGCCTTCAAGAAGATTTGTATGACTGGCAATTCCCTAAATTGCCCAATCTCACTATTCTGACAAAAGAAAAAAAGAGTCATCCTATATCTTAACGTTCATAATTATTGGGGGGGGGGGGGGGGGGTTCACACAAAACAGATCATCCAAAGCGAATTTCTATGTTTTTCAAAATAACTATGTCATTAGGTTTCATCCTTGAAATGTGTGGAGAAGAAAAATGTAATGAAATTGTGTAAATTAGTAGAGGAGCTTCTCTCTCCCGCCTCTCATATTTCCTCTTTGCTTTTTTTTATTATTTGTATTTTTTTGTCTTTATTCTTTTGGGACGATTATTTATAGGCTTGTCTGTATAACAATGTCGTATGCCAATATGGTTTCTACATTTGAAATGACATAATAATAATAACTATAATTTCAATAATAATAATAAAAATAACAAACAAAATAGAATTTGCCATCTGAGTACTTCCGAAAACATGTATGTCTGACTGTCGACTCTTGGATAACCCTTTGCAAGTAAACTTGTTTTTGTTTTGTTGAGTTCTGCATTCAATGTTTCTTTGTTTTCATCGAAAAGTGTGAAATAAAAAAAGATTTAAAAATAAATCGGAGTGTTTCCGGCATCACCTTGATGACGTCATATTGGTGCGTGTGTGTAAACGTCTCACCTGAGTTGTTGCCTTCACAATAAATGTATATTTAAACAAGGTTCGGCGTTGAAAATGAAGTTTTCCCTCTCACGTGACAGGAAGCGACGCATTACAATGATGCACAGGCAGTTATTTGTATTTTGGAGATCAACAAATAGTTTAGGTTGGGTTCGGGTGTGTTTACTTTTGGCATATTTTGAAAGTCCAGGGCGGAAGTAGTTGTCCTTACTGCAAGACGCTTGAGCTGCGCTCATTTAAAAGGCGCGGGCGCGTGCTGGCGTGGCTTCATTTTCGCACGTTGACGCTCGAGCTCGTCAAGCATGTCCGCGGTCACTTGCCTGGTCCAGTTCCTGCTGGACCAGGACCCTTTCATCTGTACCAACTTTCCGGAACCTCGGCGGCCTCCCTCGGTGGACGTGGACGAGAACGCGCCGCTCAGTCTCCTGGTTCCGGTCGTACATAAACTGCTGGACGCGCCCCTCAAGGTGAGAAATGAAGGCGACGTCACGTCAGCACTTGCTCGTGTCCGTCGACTAATGACGTCGTTTCGCGCGACCTCGTCACAGCCGTGCCCGCGCGCGCGACCGGCGAAGAGGCCGCCGTTGTCCAATTCTGTTCGTAAAAACTAAACCGAAGCGCTCAAGTTGGCCGAACGTCGCTCGCTTTACTTGTACTTTCTTCCATGGCGTCTGCTCAACGTATTTTCATATTCGCGAGAAGGACATTTGAATAAACAAAAACATATCATTCATTCGAAATGAGCGAGAACGCAGCTGTCATCATGTTTTGTTCACTTTCCATGAGACTCCCCCCCCCCCCATGCCAATGTCAACCTCAAGTATCTCGGGGTCTTGTTGACGAGTGAGGGCAGGATGAGATCGTCTGCAGTGTCGCCCACTCGGTATCGGTCCGTTCGTTATCGGGGCCGAGTCGAAAGGCGAAGCTCTCGATATGACCGTCCCGACTCGTCGCTGTGGGTCGTGACCCGAAGAACAAGATCCCGGATACAAGCGGCCCAAATGAGTTTCCTCCCTTCGAGATCGGGCGCGAAGCTCGGTCATCCGGGAGGGACTCGGTGTCGAGCCGCTGCTCCTCCGCGTGGAGAGGAAGCAGTCGAGGTGGCTCGGGCATCCGGTTCGGATGCTTCCTGGACGCCTCCCTGGGGAGGTGTTCCGGGCATGTCCCGCCGGCGGGGACGGCGATGTGGCGCTTGCCGCACTTTCCTGCCATCGCTGGCAGTAAGTGATGTGGGTGCCAATTTGTGGTCCAAAGGAAGTAGAAAGACGAGACGCTGTCGTTCGACAAAGAGATTGTTTCACATTTGGACCTTTTTGTTGTGCTGTTTGTTGTTTGCTTTCTGCTTGTCAGCCGATGAAGGTGCAAAAATGTTGCCATCAAAGGCGTCACTTGCTTTCCATTTGGTGTTGTCAGTTTGACCTCAAGACGTCACATGACCACGCATCATGTGACGGAGGCCACAAGATGGACTTTCCTCGCCGTTCCTCCCGACGCTGTTCGCATGTCGAGTGAGACCGATGTTGACTTTGGAGACGTCCGGAGGATGTCGAGGACGAAAACGGCTTCTGCGGGCGGGGGATGTTTTTGCGTTTTGTACAAATTGTTTGGAGAAATGTTTGTTTGAATTCTGATTGGAGAAAGCCAGCAAATAAATCCAATTGATTGGATCAGTTGGTCATTTCAAAAACGTGTCCATTTGAAAATGAGCTCAATTGAGGTACGTGCACTTTGTTGTTGTTGTTTTCTGCTGCTGTATCCAAATTTGAGGTTTGAGTTTGCTCAAGTGTCACAATCACAAAACTTGATTTTGGGACGCTACAACTTGGGACGATTTCAAATCAATAAAAGTGATTGTCGTCACAGGATTTATTTTGGACTTCCTTTCAATAAATGTTTGTTACATTTAGGACTTTGATTAAAATCGAGATTGAACTTTTTTCTTTTTGTGGGGGGGGGGGCGCGTCGCCCATTCCTAATTGGCCCAATTTTGCACTTTCAAGTCGGTTGCAGTTGAACCCGGGTCAGCGGGAAGTGGAGCAACTTGATCTGGATTGTAGCTTAGCAATTAGCATGGCGTCTCCGTCTTCTCGTTTGCGTCTGGTTGCCGTTCATCGAGTCGCGCTAGCTAGCCAGCCGACAGCGGTCGCTAGCTCGCCGCTATGGCGTACGTACGTAGCAGCGAGCTAGCCGCAGGACGGCTGACAGTCGGTCGTGGGCGCCGCCTTGTTGTGTCGTTTCAATTTGTGAGATTTGTACCGGCCCAGCCGGGTCAGTGCCCATCAAATGGCGCCGTGTCCACCTGCGACCAGCGCACTCGCACTTTTGGGGAAACGTCTTTGCCGGTCACAAAATCCGAAAAGTCTTTACTTGTCACTCTTGCTCATTCATCTGTCGCATTGAAGCGCAACCTGAACATTTAGAATCGCAAACTGCCTTCTGGAATGTTCGCGTTTGGTTCGAAACTTCAACGGCACTGAAACTGTCCTCATTCCAAGTGTGTGCGTGGGGTCGGGCTGCGGAGAAGGAAAGGGGCGGAGCTTGCAAAGAGCGTGTGCGTGTGCTGATAAGAGCACCGTCTTCCTGTCACCGTGGCGACAGGAAGACCTTCTTGATGGTCGTCATGTGCAGCAACTTCAAGATGGCCGCCTAAGTCTTTTATTGTGAAAGGTCGTTTGAGCTCTTTGAAGAATGTGGATCGACCAGAAAACTTGAACTTCCTGTTCCACACACACTGGAACAAAACGGCGTGTGTGTGTTTTGTGCTGCTGAAGCGTCGTGTCGTGACGTGTCGTGTCGCGACCCCCACGTTGTGCTGTTGCGTGTGCTTTGATGTAGTTGCTGGTGGCTGTGGTGACTACGCCACAGCCTGCCTCTAATGTGTGTGCGTGTGTGTGTGTGTGTGTGTGTCAGTTGGAAGAGTGCACGTTGCAGGTGTGTCCTCAGGGTTACTACCTGGACTTGGACTCGTCTCTGTCGGAGCAGCGCGACGATCTGGAGAACTTCTACCAGGATGTGACGTAAGAAGCCGTCGTCACGACAGCGCCCGCAAACCTTTGATGGCGCCGCACACACCTGCCGATGACGTCATCTCGACAAACGAGAGTTGCCTCAACTCGCCAATTGGCAGCTTTTCCACATTTTTATTTTGCGAGCTCAAATTGTTAGCAGCAAGCGACGCGTGACGACCGCGACGGCAAAAGCGCAACACGTCCAACTTCAACACTCGTCCGTGCGCGTGCGCGTGCGCGTGCGTGAGAAAATGTGGCGACTTGCTCCTGCAAACAAACCTTCCTTCTTCTCCTTCTTTCTTAAGCCCCTCCCACTCCCGCCCCCGTTTCCACATTTGCACAATTCCAAGTTTCCACGTTCGTTTCCATGCCCTCATCCCGGCACGTCGGCGTCATGGCACATTTTTAGAACGAGAGCCGAGCGCGGGATCGACACGCGCATACTCAAGAGTCCAGTTCACAAAACACGCACACGCGCGCGTTAAAGCGCCTTCCAGCATTGGATTACAGACACACAAACGCGCACACACATTGGCACGCTCACATGCTGAACAAACTTCGAGTTCGTAGTTGACACACAAATGTTGAAGGTTCTTGCAGTTGATGCGCATTCTTACTTACTTGCTCACGGACGGACGGACGGACGTGTGTATGGACGTATGTATGTATGTATGGACGGACGGACGGACGGACGGACTGAATGACCGTCAACATCCTGAATGCGTTTGATGCTGAGCCACATGAAGGTGATTCCACTCAACAGGTGGAGACGCGCCGGTTTACCTGCCAGGTGAGTCCAAGCCGCTTCATGTGGCCAAAGTCCACCTGTGGCAGGATTGTCACTTTTGGGACCGACCTGCTGCCGGACGGCGCCGCCCACATCACGGATGCCTCCAAAAGACACCCACGCTCATAATGTTAAGCAAGTTTCTTGCTCAAAGTTTTGGCGCGCACGCACGCACGCACGCCCGCGTATCGTAACGTTTGTCATCTTTGAGTGTCGTTGATGTTGAGAATTGAACTTTGGTCCTCCCGTCTGACTTTGGCGTGTCACGTCCGTGTGTGTGTTTCCAGGAAAGGAAAGAAACCCATCTTGACCTTGAGGACACATTTGACTGTTCGAGTCCACGCCATTTTGGGTAAACATCATCATCATCATCATCATCATCATCGTACTGGTGACATTTTGCAGTCGCATGGCGAGCGAGCGTTTGTTAGCGTCCGCGGCTCGCGCTCAACTTGCTCCCGCGACGCCATTGTGGCGTTTGTGACGCGTTGGAAGCCGTTCCCCGAAATTCCGCTTGCTTAGCAGCAGTCATCAAAAAAGTGCAGCCGACGTTTCCGAGTGGACTCGACTGACGAGTTCACGTTACCGGCACCGGCACCGGCATCGGCATCGGCATCCGCTTGCTGAAAAGCGTCTTGACTTTAACCGGCCGCTAACTTGACATGAAAGTTAACACGAGCAAGAAGCGTCGCTCACTTTTTGCAATGAATCCGGCTTGATTTTGTTTGACGCGTCACGTGACGACTTTCCTTTTGTCATCTGATGCTTGATTTTCGTTTTCTCTCAAAGTTGTCGATGTCTTCAAATCCTTCTTTTGCTCGTCTTGCTTCAACTTCCACTTTTTTCTCTCGACTTTTTTTTCTTTTTTCCTTTTTGCCACTAACAGGAAATACCAGGCTCCCTTTATCGGGACCACTTCCTGTCTACGCACAGCTAACGAGTGTGCGTGTGCGCGCGCGCACACACACACTCGCCTGTCGCCATCCTGTGTGTCACACACTTCTCGTCAGCGGGTGTGTGTGTTGGCGTCACAAAACCATTTCCAAACTTTTCGACGTGTCACGATGATGACTTTGCTGGCGCGTGCGTCGGGAACGGATGAGTCGCGTCCGACCCCCGACGCGTTCCCGCAAGCGTTCGGCTCGCTGAAAAGTGACGATGGAAGCGAGTCGGCCACGAATCCTTCAAGTGGACACTCGAACCTCAAAAAGAAAGACATTTATTCTGTGTGTGATTGTTGGCGGGAGTGTTCGGCAGGATTGTTGTCACGTATGAGTCACAAAGGTCACAAGGTCACAAGGTCAGACTTGAAGCCAAGTCATGAAGTTGCTCAACGCAAACGTTCTTATTACAAATGCGTACGTGACTGAAGGAAAAACAAACCGTGTGCTTTGGCGCCGGAGGTTCGCCAATCAGAGGACTTTTTCCATCATCTGCAAAACGTTGATTTTCAAGAATCAAATAGTTGGACTCGCTGGAAATCGTTTGCGAGTCCACAAAAATCGTGTCCGCTTGGAGTGCGACATTGCAAGCCGTCTTTATTGTCAACATTGCAACTCAGTTGCTCCGAGAGGGAAACGCTCACACTTGCCAGCTGAGCAAGAAAAAAAAAAAGAGGATGCAGCTTCTTAAAGGGGAAGACGCACATTTAACTGCCCCCCCCCCTCCCATCCCAGCACAACCAGTACTCAACTCTTGAATACTCAGAGTACAAGTACCGTAGTACTTTGGAGACATCCAATTTGCCCCCCCCCACACGTCAATGACAGACATGGTGTATATATATATACACGATATCGTTTTTTTCTTTTCATGTGTAGTTGCTGATTGTAAAAGTGCTGCAAGATGACACGTCGCACCTGATGATGTCATCATTTCTTCAAAATGTCATCTAATTTGCACTGAGCTCAATTAAGAATGTAATAAATGTCCTCATTTTGCCCGTAATGTCACCAACAAATCCTTAATATACCTCATTACATTATTGAGGATTTATTACACTTTCACTTTTTTCTCCCGCCAAACTGATGATGTAAAAAATGTGTCACATGTTCATTTTCAGTCCAAAGCTCTGCTTTTTTTTGACCCTCTTCTGTACCCCAAAAAATGCGAGTGTTTACATTTTAGTGTTCAAAGTTGATTTCAACGCCCAAAGTCTTTGTTTTTCTTTTAATAGTTTCTTTTTAATTTGATTTTTAACACTGATTCCATTGTAGACAAGAGTTGATTGATTTAGTGTTAAATCTTCAGAGTTGATCAACGTAAGCTCCGCCCACTCGATCAGAGCCGCCCTGCTGCAAAGACTTCTGGGATATGATCTTTGCTTTGATTCCATTTTGGATGGACGAAGTGCACATTTTCAGGCCTTCTTCCAAATTCAGAAATTGAAAATTGTGAAATTTGGAATTGTGTGTGCGAATTTTTTGGTTCGAGACCAGAACGCGTTGTCGTCATTTGGATGTGAAACGATGATTTGCGTCAGGGTTGACGTCTTGTTTGTTGCCGTCGTCTTGCAGAGAAGTTGTACAACAGTCACGGGCCGGAGCTGCGCCGCTCGCTCTTCTCGCTCAAGCAGCTGTTCCAGGTAAGGCCGCGCCCACTCCCGTGATGTCACTTCCACATCACGGCACAATTCCCCCCCCCACAGGACGACAAGGACCTGGTTCCCGAGTTTGTGGCGTCCGAGGGTTTGACGTGTTTAGTCAAAGTCGGAGCCGAGGCCGACCACAACTACCAGAACTACATCCTGCGAGGTTACACCTGCGCACCTGCGCACCTGCGCACCTGCCCGTGCGGCGTTGCCATGGCGACCGCATCCTCCTAACGCATGTGCGCTTTCAGCTCTCAGTCAGATCATGTTGTTCGTGGACGGCATGAACGGCGTCATCAACCACAGCGAAACTCTGGAGTGGCTCTACACCCTAACAGGAAGTGAGGTCAGTCGTGTGCTGCACCTTGACGGCGTGCGTGCGTGCGTGCGTGCGTGCGAGCGAGTTGGCCAACGCCAACGATGGTTGCGGCTTGTGTGCCTTCAGTCTCGTCTGCTGGTCAAAACCGCTCTCAAGCTGCTCATCATCTTTGTGGAATATAAAGAATCCAACAGCCCCGCCCTCATCCGCGCCATCAACGCCGTGGACGCACGCAGAGGTACGCGCGCACGCACACACCGAAAAGTAAATGGCTTCTTTTCACATCCTGTCATCTTGCCACGAAAGAGGGTTCGAGTCAGTAGAGAGAAAAAAAAAGTTTGGCAGGATTCTCACTTTAAAGTGACCCTTTAACATATCTTGCATCTGTTTTTTTATTTGAATACAAATACGTTCACACCGCGGTTTGAACGGAAGCCATTTGCCATGTTTTCATATTTTTCCCACCATGAACGCGAGCCGCCAGCTGTCACACAAAAAAAGTTTCTGGGTTATTGCAACGTGCAAAGCGACGACGCCAGCGGGCCGTTTAATGTTAGCCGCAAGCTAACAACTTGAGGCTAACCGCCAATGGCCTTCGAAGATTCACGTCTGCAGCGCTTGCCAAATATTGACAAAAAAGCACCAAGAAGATCCCAAATCCACTTTTACGTTCTATCATTCAACATTTGAAAGCAGGTTTGAAAGAAGATTTCGGAAAAGTTCATCATGAAGACGGTTTTCAAGCTGGATTGAACTTGAAAGGCGTTTACACTTGAAAGTCCGTTTTTTCCAATCTGGATTCAATCCAATGACGGTATTGTGATGCACGCACGTTCTACTCGAGTACAACGAGGAAGAAAGAAGCGTTTTTGAGAGCCGGCTTCGGTTGGTACGCCAGTGCGTGTTTTGTCAGAACGTGATTGGTCGCTGGATAACAAACGTCCTGACGTGACTTGACCGAGAACACGCCAGCGCTCGCGCATGATTCAACAGACTGGCCGACATTTGTTTGTTTCAACACGAGTTGAAGAAGCGTGTGCGTGTGTTAGGCGTGCCGGCGTGGTCGTACGTGATGGACATCCTCCACGAGCGGACGGGCTGCGACGGCGAGCTGCTGGTGTTCGCCATGACCTTGGTCAACAAAACTCTGGCGGCGCTCCCCGACCAGGATTCCTTTTACGACGTCACCGACTGTCTGGAGGGTCTCCGCATGGAAGACGTCATCGGCAGGAACCTCGCCGGCGCCGACGCGCAACCCGACCTCAGGGCGCAGTTCAACATATATGAGGTAGGACACGCCCCCTTTGCCGCGCACAACATGAGCTTACAATCGGTTTTCTATCTTTTTTTAATAAAGTAAGATCAAGCACAATTGACTGCTTGACTTTCCTTCTTCATTTCAAGAGTTCGAATATTCATTGATCAAAACAAAAATAATTGTCTCTATACATCCAACCTTTAAGATGTTAATTTTTTATTTTTTTTGTAAAGCATTTTCATTCTATTTCGTCAACACAATTTTTGGTTGACTTTTGCTTCTGTTGTGATGACCCGGAATGACCTTTTGCATCGCGTCCAGACGGCCTTGCGACACGAGGACGGCGACATCTCGGACCCCTCCCCTCACCTGCGAAAAGAGCGTCGCAAGATGGCCGCCGGCGGTGAGCCGGAAGGCCGCAGAAGTCGGCGCTCGTCCAATCAGAACACGGCCGAGCCGACGACGTCCTCGGCCGGCTCCTCCCCCTGCGCGTCGTCCTCCGGCAGCCCCGCCCTCTCCGCCGCCTCCAGTCCCTCGGGATCCCTCCGAGGCTCGCCGACTCCTCCGTCGCTTTCGCCTTCGTCGCCTGCCTTGACCCCGCCCCCCCTCCATCCCCATGACGACGATGCAAAGACGTAAGTGCCTGACGCCATGGCCGCCGCGTGTTTGCGATTTAGAGTAAACCACTGATCCGAATATATGACTGGAAGCTGATGGGCCGAGACTTTTGAAGCCATGAGGCGGCCATATTGCTCTTCCTACAACCCCCCCGCCCCCGCCCCCGCCCCCGCCCCCGTCCCCGGCCTTATACTAACTGCCTATGAGCTGTACGTATACTGAATCATTTATACAGTAGTCTGCTCGTGAGATGGGAGGAGCAAGATGGCCGCCCTGTGACTTCAACAGCTAGCACAGGCGTGTATGGGCTATCAGTCATGTATTCAAATCGGTGGAGTAAACAAAACGCATACGGCTGCCGACCTCTTCACCCTTTTGGCACACGTGGCTTTCGTCCTCATCTGTTGTGTCTTTTAACCACTGGTGCCCCCCCCCCCCGTCCCCCCCCCCCCCCCACCCTGGTCCGTTTTTGTCTTTCCTGCGCGGTGTCGGCAGGGCTAGCTCTTTCCTCAGCCACCACATGTCCTCTTTGGGTGTGAGCAGGAAGTCCAGGATCTTCTCCAAGGCCCAAAGCCAGGACACGCCCACCGCCTCGCAGGACACGCCCGCTTCCAGGTTTGTACGTGCGCGTGCACTTCTGCAATACAAAACGGGCCACTAACGTGCGTGCGTGTGCGTGTGCGCAGGTCGCCTTCGGATCATCCGAGCACCAACAAGACTTCTTTTAAGTGAGTCCCGGAGATTGAATGTCAAGTTGGCATGGTGACGGGTGGGGGGGGTGTTATGTTGCCATGGCAACCAGGATGCTTAACTTCCCTGAGTTTGCAAGGGTGCGTTTGCTTGAAAACTTTTCTTTCCTCACGCAGCGAGGACGACGTTTTCCACTGGTGAGTATGCCCCGCCCACCCCTGACCCCTACTTCCTTGTTTGTGACCTCATCGGTCATGCGCCACTGTTGTGCCACTGTTGCCGCGGCAAGCCAAAGGTTAAAGTTCAAGTACCACTGACGGTCACAGCCACCTATTGGTGGGGCGACATTGCTTCTCTGCATTTGACCCCACCCCTGAGGGAGCGGTGAGCAGCAGCAGGGGCTGCGCTCGGGAATCATTTGGTGATCGAACCCCCCAATTCTAACCCTTAATGCTGAGTGTCAAGCAGGGAGGCAAATGGGTCCCAAGCGGGTTTGCCTGCTGACTTTTGGATGAGGCGTGATGGCGACACGCTAATGTCATGCATATGCTTGTGTGTGTGTGTGTGTGTGTGTGTGTGTGTGTGTGTGTGTGCGCGCACATACATGCACGCTTGTGTCTCTCTGCAGCCCAGATGAGTGTAACACGGACAGCAAGCCCGTTCTCAGGAGGTTTCAGTAAGTCCTGATGCATGCTGGGAGATGCATGGGCGTGGCTTAAGTGAGCAACTTTGGGACGTGAACGCGTCTTCCATTTGGAGTCGGTGTGTGCGTGCGTGCGTGCGTGCGTGCGTGTGTGTTGCCGAGCCAGCCGGTGTTGGTGTGAGCCATAAAATGAAGGCTGGTCTAATTGCCGGTGTGGGGTTTTGATAACAACCTGATTTGAAAACAATCAATTGATCAATCAAGTGACATATTTTCCACTGTCCCGCCTCCTCCCCTTAATTGTTTTTCACAATAAAACCTCCAAGAGATGAAAAAAACGAGACGCTTGTCGTCGTTGACGGTCAGTCAATTTGATGGGAGGAGCCATCGAAGAGTGAGCGGAGCCTGATGGCCTGGTCATGACATCACTTCCTGCTTTAACATTTGACTCCGCCATCTCACAGAGACAACTTCCTGCGCAGTTTGGCCGCCACCCAATGGGAGAAGAAGAGGCGGAGTCAACAACTGAGCTCCTCCAATCTGTCCTCGTCTGATGATGTCATCACACAGGGACCCGGGCCAAATGAGGACAAGGCCAGCAATGGAGGACTTCCTGCCAATGGTACCTTTTTACAATAAAAGCCTCTTGATAACTATGGAGACATTTAAATATTAATTTTTGTATTTTCGCTTTTATTTTTTGAATCTTTTCTTCTTTTTTTTTATTTCCCATACATGTGTGTGTGTGTGTATATATATATATATATATATATATATATATATATATATATATATATATATATAATATATATAATTTTTGGACGTGGAGAGAAGTAGACTTGACTTTATTGATCCCTTTTGAAATGACTCCCTCTGGGAAATTTACGTTTCCAGCAGCAATAAGAACAGATTGGCATGCAGACAAGAAAAAAATGTAAAAAATGAACACACTCAATAAATGAGGTTATCGCACATTGAATAAAGCATTTGTGAGCAGTGTAGCGTGTCGGTCCGACACTTGGGGAGCAGGTTCAGTCTTCTCCGGAACCTGCTGACGACAGCGGCGTGGTCCGTAATAGGCAGCAGTTTGTCCAGAGTCCTCATCTCTGCCACCGGCACCACAGAGTCCAGTTTCATGCCGACCACCGAGCCTGATGAGTTTGTCATTTGTCCGGAAATGTTTTTTGGTTTTTTTAGACCTTTTTTTATTTTCGCTCATTTTTTATTTTTTGGGGGGACATTTTTGGTCCTCCATAATTAATGAATCCATTTTAATACAGGTGCGCCGTGCCCCCCCCAGCGCGGCCCAGGTGAGGGCGCTCACTCGGCCTCGAGCGCGTCATGTGACATGCGTCCGGGCGGCGTCCAGCGTCAAGTCAGCGCGCTCTCCAACGACAGGAAGTTCTTTCTGGACATGCTCTTCTCCAACGCCTCGGCCCCCGCGGCGCCCTCCGCCACGCCCGGCCCCGATGGCGGCGGCGCCGGGGAAGATGATCGCTTCCTGCCTGGTGAGGGATGCCCCGCCCACACAATGGCCGCGCGCGCTGGGAAAGGAATGGGAAACAGTGACGGCAAGTTTGCGGCGGCAGTTTTGTTGCTGGAAGTCGTCGACTTTGGCGAACGTGGCGGCTGACTCGAACGCGTCTTCTTGCCTCAGGCGAAACGCAAAGACAGCTTCCTAAAACACCACAACGAAACGTTCATTCTGTAATGGAGTCATCTGTTGATGATTCTTTTTAATTCATCAATGAATTGGATTTAAAAATAATCATTTCCATCCTTTTCCCCCCAAAACAAATTGACGGTTCGGTAGCATTTGTCAGAAATTGGAGTTGTCAAGTTGGACAATTTTACTGGAAAAGATCTAAACGTGATCCAAAAATAATGATCTATTCATTCTGACGCTCTTTTGACGCAATCCCGACGGAAATTCTGCTCTCGTTGGACTCGCTCCTCCTGATGCTGGCGCTTCGAAATATTGACGGCCGTCAATAGCGTTGCGAAGTCGCGTGGCGGCCGGCGAGTCGCAACGTGCGGCGCGGCGGATGTGTAACGTCCATCTTTGTTTTCCCGCTCAGGCGACGGCGAGACGGGGGGGTCGCGAGGGGGTCGGGTGCTGCAGCGCCTGTCCAGCTTCCAAGCGCACTCGCTGGAGTCCGCCGCTCCGAGCGAGAGCAGCGCCTCCCGCAGGGCCGAGCTGGAAGGGCTGGAAGGCTCCGCCCAGGTGGCGCTGGCGAGGCTGGCGGAAGAGAAACAGGTGCGTGCGTGTGCGTGCCTGTCTCTTTTTTTGTTGTGCTGTCTTTTGCTCATGTCGCCTCCTGCTGGTAAAAGAAAGTGTTATTGATGGAGTCCTACAAGAATGCTGCTGATTGGCTGTGTTGTTTGTGGGTGTGGCTAATTAACATTGTGTGTGCGTGTGTGTGTGTTGCAAAGCGTTACGTGCGCCAGCAGAGCAGCGTGGACTTGGAGGGTCCCGCCCACCGCCTGGAGAGCACCCAGATGACCCCGCTGGGTCCCGGGGACGCGTGGGACCACCTTCAGCCGAGCGGCGCCAGCCTCCGTATCAAAGACTTGGACTTCTCGGACCTGCTGGACGAGGAGGACATCGACGTTCTGGACATGGACACCTCAGACTCCGCCCCTTCCTGCAGTTCTGCGCCGGCGGCCTTAGGGGGGGCTCCTCCTCCTCCTCCTCCTCCCCCGCCCCCACCCCTTGGAAGTACTGTCCCTTTGCCGCCGCCCCTCCCTGGCAGCCTGGCACCTCCTCCTCCCCCTCCCCTCCCTGGCGGTCCGGCACCTCCTCCTCCCCCTCCCCTCCCTGGCAGCCTGGCTCCGCCTCCGCCGCCCCTCCCTGGCAGTCCGGCACCTCCCCCTCCTCCCTCAACCGGGGCGACATCGCCATTTGGGAAGAAGAAGAAGAAGACGGTGAAGTTGTTCTGGCGCGAACTGAAGCCGACGGAGCCGCCGGCCAAGTGTCGCTTTGGCCGGGGTACGGTGTGGGCGTCCCTGGACAAGGTGCAAGTGGACACGGGGCGGCTGGAGCACCTGTTTGAGTCCAAAGCCAAAGAGACGCCCATTGTCAAGGTGAGCTTGGATGTTGAATTGGCTTCAACTTGATTTCTTCCTGGAGGTTGCGGAATTATGGGAGAGAATCGGAATGGCGAAAGATCAGGGTTATTATAGTTTGGGGGGGGGGGGGGGGGGGGGGGTCTGAATCGTTTTTTATTTTTTTTTAATTGGCACTAAGCAACTTTGAAGAGGATGCTAAGAACATTGGCAGGCAAAAAAACGGCAAATGTGCCGACTGCTTTATGGCACACGTCGTCCCTTTCGCCATTCGTTACCAAGACGGAAGTCCGTTTGAACGTCGACGCACAATTACTACTTTCCTGGCAGAAGCTGCAAAACAACTGAAAAGTTTTGTCCGAGAAGACAAAAAAGGGAAGCTCGCCGGTTAAAAGGACAGTCGAGAATCAACATTGGTCCGGATTTCCCTCGCTGGCATGAGCTCAAAAAGGACACAATGTGCTTGTCCTCATGGGAAATGAAGTCTTCCCTCAGTCAACTGAAAGTGTTGCTTGAAATGAAAAAGTAGACGAGCGCCGCTATTTATTGGAGCCAAAAGTCGAGCACGCAAAAGGAGCGCCGTCATCTGAAGGTGTTTTACTTTTGGCTGCCTCGAGACGACGTCACTTTCGTGTGAAACATTTTCCAACATTCGGTAAATAAATATCTTTCGCATCATCCCCAAGAGCGCATTTATAAAACGAAGGACATTTTCACTCGAATTATTATCGTTAGTTCTGTGAACATAAAATGTCGTCGTTTTTATTTGATGGTTTTCTTGAATTTTAGTCCGTTCGTTTCCGTTCACTAAAATAACCTCGTTCACGATCGAATGACTTGATGAGGGCCTTTGGCGGGAATGCGGCCTTCCTCTCTGATCTCAGATCGAGATTTGGGTCTGCAGTCCCAGAGCAAACGCTGAACCGCCATGTCAAGAGGACGAAGGCGGGACGAGGGCCGTCCCGGGCTCTTCTTCTTCTTCTTTGGCTTTCCTTCCCGTTTGTTGCCGTCTCCACTTTGAGGCTCGTGTCATTTGTGCGTAGAAAGCGGCGGAGAGCAAGAAGTCTGAGATCCTGGTCCTGGACTCCAAGAGGTCCAACGCCATCAACATCGGGATGACGGTCCTGCCCGCCGTTCACGTCATCAAGGCCGCCATCCTCAACTTTGACGAGTTTGCCATCAGCAAGGAGGGCATCGAGGTATGTGCCGTCTCCGCTCGCTCATCTGGGCTGAGAACGATCTGAGCTCGACTCGAGCCAAAAGTCAAACCCGCCAACGCCGAGCGGTCCGTTCGAACGCGCTGCACGTCAGAGACGCAAATTCCAGCAGAAGATTCAAGAATTATGAATGAAGATGCAAACGGAAATCATGCAAACGTGACGACGGAGCGCTTGCAAGTGGGAGGGGCACCAAAAAATCCATTCTGCCACGCCCTTCGCACTGACGGCCAGCAGAGGGAGCTCTCACACTTGCCATGACGAGGCGGGGCCACTTTGAAAATCCAAGTCAAGGGGAAGAAGTGCAAATGGCGAGCGTTGACAGCGTTGGCCTTTTTCGCATTTCTTCAAAATCAAAGCTGAAACAATTTGACCTTTTGCGTCTCTTTTGACCTCGCGTGCGGATTGGAAAGGTTGAGCAAATTTCAAATGGTGGGCGGGGCAAGGCCGACTTCTTCCTCTCCGGTGTTGTCGTTAGAGCTCGGCAGAACTTGGAAAGCAAAAAAAGCCCAAAAGCCCAAAAGCCGGTGCGTGTCATTTACAACTCGTGAATGCAAATGAGCTCTGACCCAAAAGGGGTCAAATTGACCTGCGTGTGTGTGCGTGTGCGTGTGCGGAGCAGAAGATCCTGACCATGACGCCCACGGAGGAGGAGAAGCAGAAGATCCAGGAGGCCCAGTTGGCCAACGGCGACGTCCCGCTGGGGCCGGCCGAGCGCTTCCTCGCCAGCCTGGCCTCCGTCAGCGCCTTGACCCCCCGCCTGCAGCTTTGGTCCTTCAAGCTCAACTACGAGGCTCTGGAGAAGGTCACGCGCGGGCGGGAAGCCGCTTGGGTCCAACGCATCCTCGTTTGTCGTGTCGATGCTGACGTGTTTTTTGCGCGGCAGGAGATCGCCGAGCCGCTGTTCGACCTGAAGCTCGCCATGGAGCAGCTGGCCGCCAATCGGACCTTCGGGAGGATCCTGGCCACGCTGCTCGCCATCGGAAACTTCCTCAACGGCTCCCGCGTCAGCTCATTTGCATATTAGCACGTTTGCTTTGGCTTGGCTGGACTCGACGGCGTCTGATGCGTGCGTGCGTGCGTGCGTGCAGGCTGCGGGCTTCGAGCTGGCCTACCTGGAGAAGGTGACGGAGGTCAAGGACACGGTCCACAGGCAGTCTCTGCTTCATCACACCTGCAACTTCATCACGGAAAATCACCCGCAATCCTCCGACGTCTACTCCGAGATCCCCGCCGTCACGCGCTCCGCCAAGGTCAGGCTGGTCGCTCGCTGCTCGCTTTTCTCAACTTTTTCTTTTTTGGGAATCTCTTTTTTGCCATTCCTCATCTTTTTGCCCTTTTTTCATTTCCTTTCGTTTGTGACGTCTCATTGAACCTCCTTTTTTCTTTTTCTTTTCTTCTTTTTCATTTCATGTCATCTCTGTCTCATTTGTCATCTTTGTTCGTTCCTTCTTTTATTAACTCATTAACTGGCAGCCATTTTGACTGAAGCCACCTCCTTCGCTCCCGGCTGTATGACTGGATTTGGACTGATTTTGCCAGGCCCACAGAATATTGTCTTCTATTGCTATCGAAACCAAAAGAAAGATTACAGTCGGTACATTTCTATCTGTTTGGCTTTTTCAGCGGTTCAGAAATGAGCTAAGTTTCATCATTATTCACAAATCCGAAAAGAACTGTTTTTTTTTCAACATGGCCCTGGTTGATCTCTTATGCTCTGCTGCCACCTGCTGGCCGTTTTTGTAATGACGACATTGCTTTAAGTGACCTCTTCAGTTGAGGCGGCATCAAAGCCTTCAGTTGCGCTCCAGCATAAAAACATCAAACCGCTTCGCATGAATGCGTTTTTGGGCGTTCATGTCTTTTTTTTCATTCTATTTTGGATGCTTTTTTTTCCCCCTCTTTCATTTCATTGAACGCATCTCTAACGTGGAATCGGTCCCTGACGGGGTCTTTGTCCCGTCTGGCCTTTCCATCCTGTTGGCGTCCTCGTTTGAAGCGGTTTTGTCCTCCCCAGGTGGACTTTGAGCTTCTGGCCGCGAATCTGGTCCAGCTGGAGAGACGCTGCAAAGCATCCTGGGAAAACCTGAAGGTGGTCTCCAAGCACGAGACCAAAAGCGCCCTGAAGAACAAGATGGCCGACTTCCTGAAGGACTGCACGCAGCGGATCGTAATCCTCAAGGTGGTCCACAGGCGAGTCATCAACAGGTGAGCAAACGCGCCGGGAAGCAAACGCGCGCATGCTAATGGTACGAACGAACGGAGACGCTCAGAAGAGTCGTCCCGGGAAGGCCCGATGGCTGCGGCAGACATTTTGAACATCTGGATGCCGTCCGTCCCTCGCACCTTTTCCGTTGGCGTTCGCCCGCCTGGACCTGAAGGCAAAGAAGAAGACAAATTCATTTGGTTCGATTCCAAGTCCCCCGAAAGACAAACTTGAACCCGGCGCTCCGCAACTCCTCAAGCGGGTTTTCTTTTCTTTCCGTTAGTTTTTTCAATTGCGGTCAAAGTTTGACGTCGTAATCTGCAAATGCAACATCGTGCGCTTCCTTGACTCGGGGAAGAGCCCGACTTGGGACTGCCGTCGACAATTAGCATTAGCGTTAGCTGCAACCTCCATCGGCCTCACATCAGCCGCAAGCGTGTAACTGTTGAACCCTGGCAAGGAGATGATGATGATTCGAAATGAGCATTCGGTGGGGAAAGCGAATGTTAGCATCGAGTTCCCGTTGCAGGGAAGACGAATGCTAACGTTAGCGTGGCGCGCGCGTCCGTCAGGTTCCACTCGTTCCTGCTTTTCCTGGGTCAGCCGGCGGCGGCGGCGCGCGACACCAAGGTCACCTCCTTCTGCCGCATCATCAGCGAGTTCTCGCTGGAGTATCGCACCACGCGAGAGAGAGTTCTGGCGCTGAAGAGCAAGAGGGACAAACACCGAGAGAGGACCAAGACGCGAGGCAAGATGATCACCGAGGTAAGCGCGCCTGCGTGCGTGCGTGCGTGCGCGCGCATTCACGTGCGTCTCCACCACTCGTCACCACGATGGGAAGTAACCAAGTACAAATACTTTGTTACTTACCTTAGTGTTTATTTTTTAGAGTACTTTTAAAAACAGTATCTGTACTTTTGACTCCATTTTCGGGGGGGGGGGGGGACGGCACGGCACGGCGGTCACTAGGGCTGCGTATTTGCCAACAACCTCACGCTAGCATGCGTATCACCATACAGGGCTCACGATACGTATCGCGATACGTATCGTGTCCCGTCGCATGTCTTTTTAAGACGTGTCCCCACATTTGACATTTCTTTTTTTATTATAGGAGCCATATTTCGATCTAAATGATGTTTATTATGCTGGATGTCAAAAAAGCTCGTTGACTCACCGGGAAACGAGTAGAAATTCAAGCATTCAAATGACAGCTTTGAAATATTTGGGGAAATAAAAACATGTTTTTTTTCATATTTGGTTTTTGAAAATGGAAACACGAAGAAACACGTTAAGTTCAAGTCGATCAAAAAATGTTGCTGGTCTTCCAGGCCGTGTATTCGCGTCGCGGCGTTTTTTGGGAGATCTTTTTCCCGCGGCTTGCGTCGCCATCCGCGCGTGCGCCGAATGTTTGTCATCACAAACCAACGTTTGTACAAACTGCGGCCAAAGTCAAGATTTCTTCGGCGTCCGTCGGCCAACGACGTTCGGCGTCGTCCTCTGCACTCGATCACATACCTCAAGTTGTTAAAAAAGAAGACAATAAAAGGGGCGCGGATGCGTTTGCATGCCGGGTTTGTGTGCGTGCGTGATGAGGGTGAGGGTGCGAGAGCGTGGGAAAAAAGGGGATCAAAAAAGAAGTCAAGCTTTTGTAAGATTTGGTATTTATCCTCTTTGGTGTCCTCTATGCGCCGTTTATTGACCGTTTTCAATGTGTGCGCTGACAGCTCTGATCCGCATATATACAGATCGGCGGCTGACAGTCGGTGCTTGTGTACGGCTAACTACTGCCACCTAGAGGCTTGGCATGCATCTCAGTGGAAGCGACGCTCGCTGATTGGGGAGGATTTGTTGTCGGAAGCGTTGCCACCTTAAGGTCTGGAATCGTTGTGAACGTACTTAAAGAGGACTTTCTACATTGGAGGATGGAAATATCCGTTCTTAAAAAGAAGCTGCCAGTGTCCAATCACTGGTGATTTCATTTGTGGGACGCCTTCACGTGGCCACTTTTTTTCAAGATGAAGTCAATTGTGTGCACCCGCGTCTCTTTTCCGCTGCAACGACGTGCACTTAATTGAAGCAATTCACTTCAGAGGCGTTGCAAGCAATCGGTGCTGAACTGCTTAAATGATGCGCAATATCGATTGTGACGATCGCGTATCGCAACCGTTCGCGAATTGCAAAGAACCCGCAACGACATTTGGGATTTTTGGAGCACAACCGCCCCAAACTTTGACTTTGGCCAAAGTCATTTTGTATGCGAGTAATTGTCCATTTACTCAAGTAGCAAATGTCAGCACTTTTCCCATCTGTGCTCGTCGCAGACGGAGAAGTTCTCCTTCTCCGTGGCGCTGGAGGCGGAGTCTGAGCAGGAGGCGGAGCACCACAACATGACGCAGATGCTGACGGAATCCGATGAGCGAGCGCCGAGACGTTCGCGCACCGCCCGCGGTAAGAACACATCGAAAGCAAAGCCACGCTAATCAATCGGTCCAGGTGCAAAGATGTCATGCTAACGAGATGCTAACGAGAAGACCGGCAAGTAAACCGACAGGTCGCTCGATTCCACTTTCTGATGAGCAATTCTCATTTTGGGCTGCGGATTTTCTCCATCGCATCCAAATTTGGAGCGCTCGTTTTCTTCCAGAAATTGGACGAATCCTGCTGACGGCCGCGCACCGATACCCGGCCTTAGTTGCGGACGTGGATACTCGCGGAGGCAGCCCTCTTGTGGCCACTTTAACATCGGGAAGTGCAAATGAGAAGAATTGAAATTGATGAGATTTGAAGGGGAAAAAAAGTTTTTCATTCTTTTTTTATTTTATGCATCAAAAGTACACGCGGGATCAGTACTTGCTCCCAGTATCGGTGACTACTCAAGATTCGAGTACTTGTCCTGGTATCGCTATGCAAAAAAAAAGAAAAAGTGGCATTGAGCAAACCTTCAAAATTGCGCTTGTTTGATCAAATGCGGCAAAATCTGAAAGAAATGAACACTCGTCCATCTTTTCCAAAATGGCGGCTGTTGCGTGCAAGTCGTTGAGTTTGTTTGTTTTTGTCTCAACTTGATGCTCATGAGTTGAATTTCGTGGAGAGAAAAAAACAACCAGTTGCAATTTTGGAATCGGCCTCACTCAATATTTGATTGGAACCCGCCGTTGCTGATTTTTTCTTTTCGTCACAAATCGAATGCGGTTAAGCGGAACTTTCACTTTTCTTGATTTTGCGCGCGTCAGGTTGTGCGGGTTCGAGTGCGGGCCGCCAGCGGAGTCCGTCTCCTCCGTGGCGGTCTTCGTCGCCTCAGGATGAAGACGACATCATGGAGCGTCTGGTCAAGTCGGTCACCCGCAACCCGTCGGCCAGGGCGTCCAGTCCCAAAAGCCGCAAGCGCTCCCGACTCAACAGGAAGTCCAGTAAGTGAAAGCGGAGAAACGCCGTCCTCCGTTGCTGCCTGTCAAGGTTATCTTGTCTTGTGCTCCAAACACGCTAATCCGCGCTCAGCTGATTGCAATCGCAAGTGAGCGCCGGCCATCGCGGCGCCATCGCGGCGGGCACCTTAAGTCTGTTTGACGACAAAAAGTCACCACACAACTCCTCGTATGGCGCACGCACGCACGCACGCACGCACGCACGCACGCACCAATCTCAAAGACAGCAACAGATTAGCAAGCCGCGGTCGGCAGTGGCAACCGTCAAGATGGTTCCTCAAGCTGCAGTGGCACCATTGATTGATTGATCGATTGATTGATTGAAGCGGGCCGCCGTGACTGTTGACCCGAGTTTGCATCTGCGAGCTTGAGGCGATGGCGCTTGCGGCGCTTTGTGACGACCATCCCAGCTGGCTTTGATGACGCAATTTGATTGCAAATCATCTTTTTCTTCTTGAGCTTCGACTTCAAACTTTTGTTGCACTAAAATGCACCAAAATTCAACCCAAAAAGTCCACGAAAAAGAAGAAAAAAAGAAAAAAGCTACAAACTCACCGAGCTGCCGAAAAAGCTCATTAGAAGCAATTCATTAAAAAAAGAAGCAAATTTCCAATTCAAACTCTTCTCACCACACGCGCGCGCGCGTTAGCGTTAGCATGCTAATGTTTGCATATGTGTGTGCGTGCGCGCAGTGAGGAGGACCCTGAAGAGCGGCGTGAGCGTGGACGTGATCCAGGCTTTGGGACTCAACAAGAGCGGCGCCGACGTCTGACGTCCGACGATGACGTCCGACGACGACGTCTGACGTCTGACGTCGCTTCAACAAACGTTTTTTCAACAGCCAAACTTTGGCCTTTTTGCTTTTCTCAACTTTCTTTTGACAAATGTCACGTTTTTGTGTCACTCCACGTTCACAAGCATGTTTCTAAACCTTGAACCTCAAGTCATCACTTAGCTGATGTTGCACAGGTGTGTGTGCGTGTGTGCGCACGTGTGTGTGTGTTTATGCAAATCAGCGACCACTTGGATGTTTTTTTTTTTGCTTGCTCGCTCACTGACTTGACTTGATGTTTTTTTGTTCCACTTTTCAACACTTAAGGAATTAAAAAATATGTATTTTTGTGCAGGTTTTTAATATTTTTAACTTAAATGAAAGTTTGTTGTTGTCAACATGCAAAACGTACAATAAATGAATTTGGAATACTTATTGGCGAGACGCGTGAATGTTTTTATTAATACGAGCTTACAAAAATCAGGAAGAAAATGAAAACCACCTTCTACGCAAACATTCCAAAAGCACCGCCACTCGGAACACAACCCCCCCCGCCAACACCCCCCCCCCCCCCCCCCATCTCCCGTGTCGGCGCAAAAAGAACAATTCAAATGTTCCAAATTGACGAAATGGAATCTTTCCATGCTCGTCCTCAATATCGATTTGATAGCTTTGAAAAGAAAATGTTTTCTCCCGAACGGACTCTTTTCTAATGCGAGTCGCAGAAATGAAATCCAATTTGCATTCGAAACAAACAAACGTTCGAAAACGACGTCGAGTCCAAAGAGTTGACATTTTCTTCGTAAGCGGAACATTGAACGAGTTGAAAATGCAACTTGAACAAGATTTCGTCCCGAGGTCGAAGATGTCCCGCCATCACGTGACCTCACTCGCATTTGTCGCATTTATTTTCCAACCTTTTCACCATTTTCAATTCTTTTGATGTTTGATGGACGCAAACGGGAAGTTTATTCGTACCTTCATTCATTTTGGGAATGTTTTTAGACGCCGCCTTTTGCTACTTGTGCATGTTTGAAGGTGCATCATTGTGTTACTTTTTTCTGCGAACGTGCGCGCGCGTATGGTTACAGGTTCGGATCTTCCTATGCCGTGTGTGCGTGTTCACGCTTCCGTTGACTGGAACGTGAAGACGCGTTTCGTGCGCGAGTTCAAACCTGGCGTCGAAATGAGTGCGAGAAGTGCGACAGTCGGGAAGGCGCGCTGCCGGATTTGCGCGCCTGGCTGTGACGTCACGGGCTGGGCAGGACGCGGCCGGCCCACGTGACTCGTCGGCCCCGCCCCCACCTCTGCTCACCGGTGGCTCGCGTTTATAAGCGCCGACGGCGGCGCCGAGACGCCCGGACGTGGCGGGAACATGCTTGCGCTCGAGCCCGTGCGCGTGCGCCTCATCGCGCTGCTGCTGCTGCTGCTGCTGCTGCTGGCGTGTTCCGGAACCGGCACCGGAACCCCCGAGGAGGACGGCAAGCACGACCACAACGGCGGCGGCGGGTACCGGGTGGTCCAGTGGGAGTGGGCGTACGTGCAGACCCCTTACGTCATCGCCGTGTGGCTCCTGGTGGCCAGCGTGGCCAAGATCCGTGAGTACTTGCTGACGTCACGCAGCATGACGTCGACATGGTCCGAATCAAGCGAACTTGTTGGGGTGACGCGTGATGAGTCATGTTTTCCGGTTTTGGGCTTGTTGCGGTGCTGGCCACTTGATTAGGTACACCTCTCCCGATTCGGTCAATTCGCCTCCTGCCTTGTCACGTGACGCCGCATCCCAAAACTCCACAAAGAGCTCAACTTGTCTGATCCGGGTTCAAACATGACACATTTGTCTTTTTCTTCTTCTTCCCACGCGTTACGCGTCGCGCGCAGTTGTTGTGTGACGACAAAGAAGAAGTCGACATATTCCAAATATGCGTCTCAACCGATTTACATATTCATGAGCCGCGTTGACACCTCGCTTTTGGGGGCGTGGGTGTGTTTGTCACGTCACGTGACTCACATGTTTGCATAAAAGGACAGGATGCCAAAGAAAAACAGGTGGCGCTGTGGGCGCCAAATACGTGGAAGGGCGAGGACGCTTGCTGTGTGCCACCAAAAATGCAACAAAAAAACATCGCTTTGTCAGTAGCAAAAATCTGCGGCTGATTATAAAGTTCGAACTCCCTCCAAAAACAAACAAACGTTTGTTTGTCTTTTTTCAATTGCAACAACGATTCCAAGGTGAACGTGTCGAGACGCCTTGACACGTTGTTTTGCTGTCTGCCGTTTGTGGATGCAAAAGTGCTCACAGATCCCTCTGGTGCATTGCAACAACATCGTGAGGCTCCCCCTAGTGGCAAAGACGCAGAAGAGCCACATTTGCCAAAGACGCCAACAAAACAAAAAACTAAAAATCAATTGTCATTGAAGAGGAATTTGAAGCAATGGAAGGAAAATCCTTAAAGAAGCACAACATTGAAATTTGCATCTTAAGAAAACATCTTAAAACTTTATTTGGGACAACAATAAACGGAAAGATCAGAAAAAGATTTGATCGTTAAAAGGAACATGACAAATGTGCTCTGTATTATTTATTAGCTTGTTACTAACGTGACTATGAGATTCTTTTTTCCAAAATCATTTCCAGGCGAAAACATTTTGTAGGTCGTTATTGACGTCACGAGGCGCTCCACGCGTGGAATGGCGGCCGTTTCTCCGCCGAGCAATGTGACGCGTCTCCAAAGAAAGCAAGGTGAGCCTCCGTCGCGTTCCTAAAGGGACGATTGAAACTCGCCAGCCGCCGTTGGACGTCACGACGCACTCAATGCGTCGCCGCGTAAACAACAATGGCGGCGTACCTACAAAATGTATTCAACTGGAAATTTGAAAAATGAATCTCATGTTAGGAACAAGCAAATAAAGAGCAAAGAGCTTTTATGAAGATTTTTTTTTTCTTCTTAGAAACAATTCTGACCGTTTCAAAGATAACAACTTGTGGGAATGATGAAAAAAGGAATTGATTTTCCAAATGAAATTTGGTGTGGTGCGTATTTTTCCATTATTTAGCAAATATTCTCACATTTCTGGCACATTTCCAACCGCGGGTTCAACAAAACGCGCACGCCGACCTGCTGAGGGACGCTAGCTAGCGAGCTAGCGAGCTAGCTAGCTAGCTGCCTCCTGACGACGACGATGACGTTGACGACGACGTTGACGATGACGATGACGATGATGAAGATGACGATGACGATGATGAAGATGACGATGATGATGATGAAGATGATGACGTTGACGATGACGACGACGATGATGAAGATGACGGCAATGATGACGATGACGATGACGACGACGACGATGATGAAGATGAAGATGACGATGATGATGATGAAGAGGACGACAATGATGACGATGACGACGACAACGACGACGACGACGACGACGACGATGACGATGACGATGATGAAGATGACGCCAATGATGATGCTGTGGCGTGTCAGTGTTCCACCTGCCGCAGCGTTTCACCGCGGTGGTTCCCGAGAGCTGCCTGCTGATCCTGTTGGGCCTGGCGCTGGGCGGCCTGGTTCTGCTGGCCAATGAGAAGCAGCTGTACCAGCTGGAGCCCGCCCTCTTCTTCCTCTTCCTGCTGCCCACCATCGTGGGCGACGCCGGCTACTTCATGCCGGCGCGCCTCTTCTTCGACAACCTGGGCGCCATCCTCACGTACGCGGTGGCCGGAACGCTGTGGAACGCTTTCTGCACCGGATTCGCACTTCACGCCGCCAACCTGATGGGGCTCATCGGTCAGCCGCCGCCGCCGCCGCCGTGACGCAGCCGCCGTGACGCAGCCGCCTGCCCGCTAATGTACGTGTGTGCGTGTACGTTGTCAGACGAGCGCGTGCAGGCGGGCCTGATGGACTTCCTGCTGTTCGGAGCGTTGATCTCGGCCGTGGACCCGGTGGCCGTGTTGGCCGTCTTTGAGGAAGTTCACGTCAACGACATGCTCTTCATCATCGTCTTCGGAGAGTCGCTGCTCAACGACGCCGTCACCGTGGTGATGACACGCACACACACACACACACACACACGCGCGCGCGCGGGCGTTTGTGACGTTGACGGTTTGACCTCGGTGCCTTGTTGCGCCGCCGGCACGGTCGCCCCGCCCACTTCTTGTTTGACTGTAATGTAATGAGCGCTTTTTATTCATCTTTTTCCTGGCCGGCTTTCCTGTGCGAAAGGTCAAAGGTCTTGCTCCCCATCATCAGACTTTGCAGTTGATCCAGAATGCCGGTTTGAGGCCGACCCGCAAACGTTCCGGAACGTTTTTTTTCTGTGCGGAACGGCTTCGCCACAAGTTTGTCTTGTGGTGCGCGCAAGCATTTGCCGCCACATGGAGGCGGCGTCGCGATCGGGACTTCCGAGGACCTGGTGCAGACCCGGAGATGTTCCCGGTTCGAGCAGCACGCGAGGCCTCCGGGAGAAACCGGAAGCACAAGCAAGCAAGTCAGCATGTTAGGATTCCGTAGCAACCGCGACCTTTCCGTCAGCGGCCTTAAATCCCGGTGACCATGGAAGAGCGCCAGGAATGTACGCGGCGCCGGCGACCCGGACCGTGACATTCTGATGGACGCTTTGTTGATTTCACCATCCGTCCATAGCCGACGTATTTATTAGTTCTTGGAAGAAGTCCTCTACCTCCCGCGGGACTTGACCGTCTCCCCGCTGGGAATGCCAAATCCATCATTTTCTTATTTGGAAGTTCTTTGCGTCGCACGGAAATCTGCCAAGCGTCCCGGCAAACACTTAATGAGGTCCTAGTGCAGATGAGATCAGGTTTCAAGGAAGTCTCCGGTTTTAACCTTCGAGGAAGACGCAAATCATTTTGTCTCAGGAAAAGTCCAATTGAGTCCAAGCGAGTCCAATCGAGTCCAATCGAGTCCAAGCGAGTCCAAGCGAGTCCAATCGAGTCCAAGCGAGTCCAAGCGAGTCCAAGCGAGTCCAACCTTCTCAATGCGGTCTTGCACTTGGCGAGACAGAAGTTTGAATCGATTCCATGTGAGGTCAGTGGCTTCCAAAGGAGACGGAATCCGGCCATAGTTGAATTTGAAGAGGAAAACAGATGTTGTCCCCGCGGACCGGATAACCCGACGATGGCCACTCGAGTCTCCGCTTGTTGCACGGACGTCCCCACGCCGCCTCGCAGTCCTTTCACCTGAGACATGGCGGGACGTGACCTCCGAGTAACGAGGCAACATTTGAAGCGCCGCGTCACACAAATGTGACTTCAGGGAAAAACGACGTCCCTGCGAGACGCCGTCCCAGTGAAGTCAACATGTCCATAAAGGGACTGGAATGTCAATGTGGCGTTTGTGTCCCGCTTTGTACGTTTGGCGCTCGTCCAGCCTTCCTCCATGGATTGCGGTCCGGCTGTTGATGAAGCGGACCTCCTTGAAAAGGGAGGACCGGCGCCTGCGTCCGCCAATCCCGGGACTCTGTCCTGCATTTCCGCACCATTGAACACTTTTATCGGCGGCCGGGCGTTTAACGATTAAACTTTTGAGCAGATTAGCCGCCCGTCGCTAATCCTCATCAGAACTCCGAATATGAGCTAATCCCACCAACAAGTGGACCAGAGTGACCCGACCCACAGCGGCTTATGTCAAGAACCAACACCACGCCTGTCTTTGTGATTGGACACACTTCCGTCCATTGCTGCCAGTGACGACGCCCACCTTTCGGTGAGTGCGCAATGACGGCGAGCCTTGAAAAAAGACGCCCGCGGAGCAGCGAGGGAAGCGCGATTACTTCTGTCGATGGCGGCGAGGACATTCGCTCCTTGTCGTTCCGTCTTTGCGTTTTCGTGAGGCTTCGCATGATCAAGCGGCATTCGCCAAAAGGTGGGCGTCGTCATTGACGGGAGGTGGCGATGGACGCACCGAAGTGCCCGCCTGGACACATCAAATAGGAAAACAGCGTTAGCATAAGCATTAGCGGTTTCCTGCTAGCAAATAGCGACGACTTATTGGTATGACTTGAATTGTGATCGTTCTTTCTTGGCAACTCTTTGTGTCGGCCTTCATTTGTGTTTATTCGTTGTGTACTTGCCTTTGTTCTTTTTTGTTTGTGTTACTTTGTGCGTTAATGTTACTTTGTGTCTTTTTGTCCTTTCTTCAATTGTGTGTCAGGTGTTGTACAAAGTTTATATTTCCTTTGTGGAAGTCGGAGTGGAGAACGTGCAGACGGCAGATTACTTCAAAGGAATCGGTGAGAAGAAGAAAACAAACGAGGCCGCCGTCCGACCGCTTCAACTCATTGGCCCGGGTTCGGTTTTTGTTTCGCTAGCGTCCTTCCTGGTGGTCAGCGTGGGCGGGACTTTGGTGGGTCTGGTCTTCGCCGTCCTCCTGAGCTTCATCACGCGCTTCACCAAAAAGGTTCGGATCATCGAGCCGCTCTTCGTCTTCCTGATGGTCTACCTGGCGTACCTCACCGCCGAACTCCTCTCGCTGTCGGCCATCTTGTCGTAAGTCAAAAACACTTAGCAGCGCCACCTTGGCTTGACAGTTGAGGCGGAACTTGATCTTTTTTTCTTTGTAAAAGTTGTAACAAAACACATGTTTTTTTGAGGGGGGGGGGTACGGGGGGGGCGTGTCTGAAGTGGAGTAAAGCCATTTCAGTTTATTTCAATGTGGAAAATGAAAGTCAAGGTTTGGCTGTCAAATTGAAACTGTGGGAAACTATTTTGCACAGCGTCACCTGCTTTATTTGACTCAACCACAAACAAGAAAAAGTTGCTTGTGTAGGAAAGAAAGCTGCCTTGCCTCGTGACTGCTAATGAATGCTAACCACCGGCGACGCTGACGACCGCTAATTAAGGGCCGCTTGTGACGCTAACGTCCGCTAACAGTAGCAGTAGGTGAGCGCTAACAAGCGGCGGCGACCGCTCGTGACAAGCGCGGTTAACGCTCGCCGGTTAGCGGCCGCTAACGCGTCGCCGTGAATGCCAATAGCGAGCGTGAGCGACCGCTAACGGTGGCTAACGAGCGCTAAAGTAGTTGCGGAAGCAAAAGTCGGAGCAACTCGGCCCGCGCGGTCTGACGTGCGCAACGCGATTGGTTGGGCGGGCGACCAATGGCGCGGCGTCCGTGTGCTGCAGAATGACGTTCTGCGGCATCGGCGCCAACAAGTACGTGGAGGCCAACATCTCGCAGAAGTCTCGGACCACCGTCAAGTACACCATGAAGACCCTGGCCAGCATCGCCGAGACCCTCATCTTCATCTTCCTCGGCATCTCCGCCGTGGACAAGTCCAAGTGGGCCTGGGACACGGGCCTGGTGGCCTGCACCCTCGTCTTCATCTTCATCTTCAGAGCTGCGGGTCAGTGCCCCTCCCCCGCGGCCCACTAACTTCCCGCCTCCGGGGCTGACTTCCTGCCGCGCCCTCAGGTGTGGTGGGTCAGACCTGGGTCCTGAACCGCTTCCGTCTGGTGCCGCTGGAGAAGATCGACCAGGTGGTGATGTCCTACGGTGGCCTGCGGGGGGCGGTGGCCTTCGCTCTGGTGGTCCTGCTGGACGGTCAGCGCGTCAAGGCCAAAGACTACTTTGTGGCCACCACCATCGTGGTGGTCTTCTTCACCGTCATCTTCCAGGTACCGCCGCACAAACAGGAAGTGGGCTGAAGCGAGCACAACATGACAACATGCAAGCAACACGTCAAGCGGGCACTTAACGCGCGCGCACACGCCGCCAACAGACGACGTCCGACATGCGGGCTTATTTCAACATCAGCGCAGTCGAAACATCCCGCTCGTTACCACGGCGACCTCAATGTTGTTGTTTCTTCCTCCCTTATAAGTCCGTGTGTGTGCGTGTGTCGTAGGGTTTGACCATCAAGCCGCTGGTCAAGTGGCTGAAAGTTCCTCGCTCCACCAGCAGGAAGCCCACCATCAACGAGGAGATACATGAGCGGGTCAGCGTGCGTGCGTGCGTGCGTGCGTGCGTGCGTGCGTGCGTAGATGGCGGAAACTGCCGTTGTGGAGGAGGAAATTTACTGGCAATGCCTTGAAAGAAATATGTGCAAACATATTTGCAAATGTGGACTTGCAAGTACGCTCCAACGGACTTGGAGGCTAAATGCTAAAAACATAGCATTTGTGCTTATGGACTTGCACCTGAGTCCAAGAAAAATGCTTTTTGTTGTTGTTAGCATGTTAGCTTACATGAAAGCAACATTTTTTATTAGTGCTTTTTGTCTTCTTGTGTCAGCATTTTTCCCATAATTCCACCGGGTATGCAAATGCGCACGTCATGACGTCGTGGCTTTGTGGGAAAACGCTACGTTTTTAGCATTTAGCCTACAAGTAGCTTTGAAGGTATTTAAATATGTTTTAACATATTAGCCGGGCCAAAATGTATTAGTTACTTTAAAAATTGTAAATATTTATTCATAAACATACCATTTCTGCGTTTATAAAAACTATTTTTGTTCTTTTGTGATCAAAAGCATTGATGTAAATCTTTATTAGGCTTTTTTGTCAATCATTTTCAAATAAACTAAAATTATAGAAACTTTGGATCAATCCGTATCAATTTCAAACTAAATTGTTGTTATTTTTTCAATTTCGTAATAATATAATGTAATGAGTCATGTATTGATGTAAGCCCCACCCATAGTGTTAAGCCACGCCCACCCCTGGTTAAACCGCGCCCATTCTGGTTTATGCCACGCCCACTCCCAACACAGATACAGATCGTTTAGATGCTCATCCCATATTTTGTACTCCACGTTGGCAGTTCCGTACTTCATAATAATAATAATAATAATAAAAAGTAGTGCTAATCTGTTGTGCGTGACGCGCTCAGGCGTTCGACCACATCCTGACGGCGGTGGAGGACATCGCAGGCCTTCAAGGCTACCACCACTGGAGGGACAAGTGAGTGACACGGCGGCGCGAGAGCCGGCGCGAGAGCCGGCGCCGTGATGTCATCTCGCCGTCATCGGCAGGTGGGAGCAGTTTGACAAGAATTACCTGAGCAAGCTTCTGCTGAGGAAGTCGGCGTACCGCAAGAGCGAGCTGTGGGAGGCGTACCAGAAGATCAACATCCGGGACGCCATCAGCCTCATCGACCAGGTAAGCGGGAGGGCGGGCCGGGCGACCTCCGCCTGACCTCCGCCTGACCTCAACCTGTGCGTGTGCGTGTGCGCGCAGGGCGGAAACCTCCTGACCTCGGCCAGACTCTCGCTGCCCTCGATGACCAGCGGCGCTTCCTTCCCGGACGCCTCCAACGTCACCAACTACTTGTGAGCCGCGTGACCTCCGTGCGTGTTCTTTGTCAGCTTCAGTCAACCTCCATTTTTAGGAAACAACGGACACGGAAGAAAGACAAGAGACTTGGATTGTTTTCGCTCGCGAGGAGAACGGACGGAGTTACAATCTCGAACCCGCACGCTCCGCCGAGCGCTCGCTTTTCATTTCCTTACGTGGCGTTCCAACAACAAAATGTTTCGGACCTTATCTTGTGATAAGGGCACAGTTCTCATGTTTGGCAATACTCGAAGAGTAAATATGGGACAACTTGTACATTCTTGTTCATGAAAACTGACATAATCAATCCAACATTTTTTTTTTCTTTGTTGTTTTTGTTGAGGCGCGAGAACGGCAGCGGCGTGTGTTTGGACCTTCAGGTCATCGATAACGTTCCTGGTGGAAAAGTGGAAGAGGCTGTGGAGACTCATCACGTCCTGGCAGAAAACCTCTACAAACCCAGGAGACGGGTGAGGCACTTGCGCACGCACACGCGCACGCGCACGCGCACGCGCACACACGACTGCACGCGTTTGTGTGTGCGCGCAGTACCAGTCGCACTACAGCCGTCACTTCATGGCGGCGGGCGAGAAGGAGCGTCAAGATCGCGAGGTCTTCCAGAGGAACATGAGGAGCCGCATGGAGACCTTCAAGTCAGGCCGACACAAGCGGCACAAGAAGGAGCGAAGCGTCAAGAAGGTCAGGCTGAGGTCCGGGGTCGGGGCTCGCCGTCCTCACTTGATCAATGAATGACGTCGGCTGATCCCGCAGCGCCGAGCTTCCGACGCCAAAGACGACGGCGGGGACAAGCCCAGAAGAAACATCAGCTGGCAGAGCAAAGGTAACGGCCGGCGCATCAACCTCCACAGGTGTGGCAAACCCGGGGGTCAGGGGTCAGGGGTCATGTTCAACCCAATTGGACCTCAAGTGGGCCAGTGTATTGCGGGCTGCATCATCTTTCATCAAATCGAAAGCACTGATTGATGCTTTGATTTACATCGTGATGGCCACAAATCGGTGACACGCGATCTCAGAGCAACCATCACAACCGCAGCCGTCATTAGTCAGCGATGTCTTGATTTATAGCATTAGGCGAATATATGTAGACGTGTGATTTATGACCCCAGGACGCCCGTCTGGGTCGATTTATGACCCCGCGCAACTGTCGCCGTGGGCTTGTGATCCACCAGCAACTATCATTGATGTCTTGATTAGGTATACGTGTTTACGGTTTATGGCCCCAGAACACCCTCCGAGGGTCGATGTATGACCCCCAGGCAATTATGGACTTATGATCCGCCTGCATCTGTCATTAGTGACCGACGCCTTAATTGATGTCATTCAAAGTTAAAGGCTTAAAGTAGCACTCGTTGACACCCGAGTCGGGCCAAGTTGCTTCTTCACATTTGACTTCAACTGAAACACTTTTGTTGTGTCGCTGTGTGTGCGCGTGCGCACGTCAGACCCCGTGGTGGTCCCTCTGGGCTCAGACGAAGACGAGGATCAAGGCGAGTGTTCAGACGCTGAGAAGGAGGAAGATGTCGGTATCACCTTCATCGCTGTGAAACCGGAAACTCCCAAACAACGACCGCACTCAGGTACGCGCACGCACGCACGCGCACGCACACGCACGGTAGCGTGCACGGTGGCGTGCTATCAGGCCGAAGCGGGAGCAGCAAAGGCCACACCATGTGTGTGCGTGTGTCCTCAGTGGCGGTGACGGCGGCGCCCGCCGGCGGGGACGCTCATCTCCCGTGGAAGGGCGTCGGCGTGCTGTGGCCGCCGCCCTGCGTGTCCCTGGAGGCCACCAAGGTGATCCCGGTGGACCTCCAGCAGGCGTGGAACCAAAGCATCTCGTCGCTGGAGAGCGTCTCGTCGCCGCCGTCCGGCCCCGCCGAGCCCGTCCACCCTCGCGTCGGCGCCCTGTCTTGGCGGACCGCCCCTCGCCCGGTCTCTTACACGCCGCCTGGCAGCGCCACGGGCAGCTCCGTCTCCATCTCGGCCGCGCCGCTGCCGGCGCCGGAGTCCGAGCGCGTCGCGCTGGAGGAGGACGAGGAGGACGAGATGAGGCCGCTCATGCCGTCGCCCGGGCCGCCGCCTTTGCCGGGCGTGACCGGCGCCGCCTCGGGCAGGCGCAGGAAGCCCTGCGTGTACCTGAGGAGCTTGGTGACGGCGCCCCCGCCCATCAGCGAGGAGCCGCGCGGCCGAGGCCCCACCCAGCTTTAAGCCGCCGGCAAATGGGGAAGCCCGGAAGCGCGCCGACGCCCGCTTGCGCGCTTCGCGTCTTGGTCAAAATGTGCTCCGATCATCGAGCGGCAGCTGCGTCGGGGAACGCCGCACCTCGCATTGCGCAAGCCTCGCCTGCCTATTGCCGCCAATAAAAAATGTCAGCCAGTCCCCCAGGAAAGTTCATCGTTCTCCACAAGATGGCGGCCAAGCACACAATTTGGTCTAAATATAGATGAGCTCTTTATAAAAACAGAAGAAGAAGAAAAATGGACACATTCCAACTCCAGACACACATTGAAACATTCCAACATTTCCTCCCTCAAAGAAATCTTATTTTTGTCCATTTTTCTCTGTTCAACAAATATTAAAGGACAAAACAATCAAATGTTTTGCCCGTAATTCACATCTTTCTTGTTGTGCAGGTTAAGGAGCCCAAACAAGGGATTTTATTCCTGAGCTATTTTCGAAATCAATTTGCCAATTCATGTGTGATGGGAATTTTATTCCGCCAGATATCGGAATTGGCATCGGCCTCAAATAATCCACTTTGCTCGCTCGGGTCCGACTTTGTGCATGATGAGTTTGTGCCGCAATCCAATCGAGTGGGCCGCTCCTTTTGGTGTGCGTGCCTTGGCCACCAGGAGGCGCTACTTTGTAATGCACTCATGCACACACAAATGAAGACGAATACAAAAGTGTCCTATTTCTCGTTTTTCAAAGAAGATCAAGAATAGATGCTAACGTTAGCATGCGAAGGGCTTTCTTTCATGTTAGCGTTAGCCTAGCTGCCTTGTTTGTTTGAAGTACGCAAAACATTTGCCAAGCTGCTGGCGGCGCACGCATCTCAAGTCAAAGCGACAAACCGGAAGACGCGGCTCACTCGTATCTCAAGGACGTCCCACAGGCCGCTCACGCTTGTCACGTCGTTCCCGTCCCGCTTGCCGCGCGCGTTTCGGATGTGATCAGACACACGTGCGAACATAAACGTGCGCGTGCGAACATAAACGTGCGCGTGAGGACATGTCGTCATCAACACAACGCAAAAGTCGTCCCAAATAATCCCCCAAATTGGCAACATTTTCTACCGGCGACCCGCAGGCGCCCTCTAGTGGCCAAAGGCCAGAGATGAAAATGCTTCTTAACATTCTGGGTTCTGTTTCACCAAGCAAGATAATCCGGATCAGCTCGCGATGAGCCCGACTTGATTTGGAGCCCACAAAACACACAACGGAAGCACAAACGTGCTTTCAATCATTTCAAAAGTTCCATTTATTATGTTAGCAAGTCTGCAAATCCAACAACTGCCGTCAAAATTGGCAGAAGCACGAACGGACGGACGAGAGAGACAATTGTGGATATAAAGAATATGAATGAATGCATTTGTCATGTGACGTTTGGCCAAACTTTTGTTTATGAATATTGTATGCGGCAAATTGCGGATCTCTGAGCTCCCAAATTTCAGTGAGTCGAAATGAGAAGAGAAGGGAAGAGAACTTCTGTTATGTTCTGCTGCTGCGCTTGCGTCGCCCAAGCGCGTGACGTCACGTCTCCTGATGCTGCAGCGCCCCCTGCTGCTCACCCCAAAGTCGAGCGTTGTCGTTGGAATGTGAGCAGGAGCGGAAAGGAGATGACGTCACCGAGGGGGGAAGAGAAGGACAATTTGGGAATGCGTGTCCTCGACTCAAAATGCGACTGAGGCTGAATTGGCTCGTCACGCTGGCGATTGCGTCACGCTGGCGATTGCGTCACGCGCTCGTGCGGCAGCATGTGTCGGTGTGTCGCGTGCGCGCGCGTGCGTGCGCCTGCTTTCATCCGAACAATGGCTATCATAAAAACACACTTACGAAAAGAGACGGGGACAAATGCTGCCAGTAATTGTTTTACAACAGGAACCTCCAGTAACCTCGTTCTCTCCAGATGTATTCTCGCGGCGTTTGTGAGTTCACAAACTCCCGAGAATCCATCTTGTATTGATTTCCACCGATACGAACGACCAATCACAGAGCGACATTGTATTTGGGGGCGGGACGAACACAAGGAGCGCCCAAGCCGTGGGAAGAAACCAAACAAACATGGCGACACCGGCGCACGAATGCGTGGACGCTGCAATGAATTCCGTTCTGGCTGAATTGGTCTCTTGTATCCGCTTATCAAAAACCGACAACAAGTCGACGCCATGATGTCAGAGTTAAAAAGGCCAGGTTGAAGCGTGTGTGAGGTTGCAGCGCCCTCTGTTGGTCAGTTTATTGGCACCATTTCAAGTGGAGTGAGGCGCGTGCTCGGCTGCTCGTTAAGACCGACGCGAACCGGCAGGCAGACAGACAGACAGACCAGGTTGCTCGCTCTCCGTTCAGGTTTTGCTACAAATCTTGCGTTCTCAATGTGTGCCTTAATGTCCCGTTTTCAGTCATTCTAAGTCGCATGTTCATTTGAGTTCGTGAGCCTCGTCCTATTTTGGACTTTTGTATCTCCAAGTCGCTCAGCGAAGTCGCATCGTATGTTTGCCACGCGACGGCTCCTCTTGGATTTCTACCGTAATGTGTTTGCTGTGCCGAGGACGTGAGATGGAGTCCGGCCTTGGGCCTTGTTGGGTGGCGTTTGCATGTCCTCCCCGTGCCTCCTGTGTGGCTTTTCTGCGGGTTGGTCTGTGTGTGGCCTGCGATTGGCTGGCGACCAGTTGAGGGCGTACCGGAGCCGGCTGGGATAGGCTCCAGCACCCTGCAACCCTAAAATGTAAAAAAAAAATCATTATTATCTTTCATGAAAGGGACAGTGTGTAAAAGTGCACCACTAGATGTCACTATAGCACAGAATGCAGCCGACGCATTTGGAAGCACGTACGCTACGTGGCTTAGAGAAGCGGCGGTCGATCGTTGGTTCGACACTCGATGCCAGCACCGCCGGGGCTTCATTACGTTCGTTCGCCAACTTCTGTAGCAGGAAGATGAAAGATGTCAGCCTCTTGTAAGGTCATGTCAGGTAATTAGTGATGACGAGATCAACAATTGTGAGTACGCGTTGACGTGATGGAACGTATTGGAATGAATTATTAGTTCACCACGAGATGGCACTTAAAAGTACGCACCGTCACCTGAAACATCCTTCCATCCATCTCTTCATTGTCTTAACCGCTTTTCCTCACACAGGTTGCTGGAGCCTATCCCAGCTGGCTTCGCAGTAGGCGGGGTACGCCCACAACGGGTCGCCAGCCAATCGCAGACAAACAAACATCCACTCACAATCACACTTATGGAGAATTTGGAGCGCTCAATTAAGCTGCCGTGCATGTCTTTGGAATGTGGGCGGAGCCAGGAGTACCCGCAGAAAAGCCACACAGGAGGCACGGGGAGGACATGCAAACTCCACCCAGCAAGGCCCAAGGCCGGACTCCATCTCACGTCCTCGGCACTGTGAGGCGCACGTGCCAACCGGTCCGCCACCGTGACGCCCGCTTGAAACATATTTGTTGCATTTTGCTGCGGCTTTTACAAGAATATCAAATCGACGTCGTTTTCTTGAGTTGCTCTCAAAAACGCTTTTGTTGTTGTTGTTCTTTTGTTTGTTTGTTTGTTTTGACCTGGTTCACGTCTCGTTCCGGGATCAGCGTCATGGCTGAGGAGCACGACAATCGACATACGGAACAGAACGCGTGGAAGTTGGAATGTGTGTCACGTGCACGACCCGGAAGCGAAATGCGGAGAAAGAAAACGTCGATGGCCACTTGACTCAAGTCAGCCTTTTTGGAACCATTTCAAAGTCTGATCTGGCTGCTCAACAATCCCACTTCATGGCTGCCAACGGTTGTGTTTGTGCGCGCGCGTGAAAGTGGGTGCGCCCGTCTGTCTGTCTGGGTGCGCGTGTGCGCGTGAGAGAGAGAAAAGGGATCGAGCGGCGTGAGAGAGCAGACAGAAATTTTGTCAAGCAGCTTTTGTGTGAACACATGTTGCTTGTCCCTCGCGTGTATGTATGTGTGTGTACGCGCGCGCGTGTGCACGCGAGCGAGCGCGCGCGTGTGGGCCGTGCCATGTTTGGACCCTTGTTGGAATACTTTCGGAGGATGAGTCGCTGCTAAACGGTGAGTTTCCTGGCGAGAACGTGAGTTTCATGTGCAAACATGGGCGACACGCACACGCACACGCGCACGACGAAGCAAGTCGGCTCGTGTTTTGTGTGTGCGCTGACTGCATGATGGCGTGTTGAGCAATTTCTCGCGCCAAGTTGTTCTTTCGCTCAGCCTGCCCGGAATTGTTGGAATGTTGCGTCTTCTTTTTCCAAATCTCTCAACTTTTACTGAACAATCGCGCGCACGGCGAACGCACGCGCGCACGGGGGCCGAGCATGCGCAGTGGGGCGTGTAAAGAATGCCAGCGGGGTAATTAGCCGGAAGGGGGCGGAGCTTGTGCAGGTGGCGGCCTGTCCGTGTGCGCGCGCGCGCGTACGTTGCTTATGTTCGTGTGTGTTCGCTGCAGGCAGAGGTCAAAAGTCAAGAGGAGAAATCGGGAGTTGACGTCGTTCTTTTGGACTCGTCCAACACTCGACATGCTTGGCCATCGAGTTTGGGTTTTTGGTTTTGCGTCTGTTAGTGTGTGCGCGTGCGCGTGTCTGTCTCGTCTACTTGTGGTGGTGTTGGGGGGGGTTGGGGGTGGGGGGGGGGGTCCAACGTGTAATCGTCTTTTGCTTTCAAATGCCAGTCAAGCGTTTCGATGACGATGGCGGCCAAAAGTGGCGGCTTCCGTCGGTTTTGCTTTTCCTGCTGCGACAAGTCGAAGTTTTCACACGCACGCCTCCTCTTCATATGCAAATGAGGTGATGCCGACGTCAAAGTTCTGCTCGACTTGGTCGCGTGTTGCGACACGCAAGCAAAATCCAAACCTGGCTAACATCGTCGCTGCACAAGTTAAAAAAACAAAATCCTCAGAAAGCAAATACGACATATTGCAACGCACTTTCACCAAATTTAGGATGACAAATATGTTTATTTGGACAAAAAAAAAATTCTAACCATTACTCGTACAAGTACTCAACTCTTAAGTAGCCACCGATACAAAATATGAAGTACTGATACCACTCATACTTTTGATAACATTTGTCGGGACGTTTCGAAGAACTGCCGATCATTTCAAAGCGTCTTCATCATTTGCGGACATTTTCAGACATTTCTGAGAGACGCTGCCAACTTATCGTAAACATAATTTATTGCGTAATTCAAACGAGCATCATTGAAAATTTCCAGCATTTCAGATCTTGTGAAATTTTGGAAAACTATCGACTTCTTTGAAGACGTGCTGACGAGTTCCTTCAACTTTTTGTTCTGATTTAAAAATGGACCAAAATGTTTAACTTGAGATAAAAAATAAAAAAAAACTTTCAACATTTTGCAAATCTGAAAAGTTGTTCACTAAACACTTCAACAATAATAATTGTCAATAGCGGGTTTATTAAAAAAAAATATTTTTTTGCTGCCAACATAAATGAATATCGGCTCCAAATATCATTTGTTGTTCTTGGCTCGTCATAATCGGTATTGTTGCCCTTAAGGAAAACTTATTGGTCCGTCTTTAAACCAAAAAAGAGGATTTTCAAGAAAGACCTTTTTTCTAGTTAGCATCGTCTTCAAATTGCATGAAATCAATATCAGTTTTTTAAATTCATGATCGTTAAAGAAGTATTAGTCGCAATGACCAATAACTTGAGATAAGGCCTGGTATCGGTGTGATACCGATATCTGGTATCAGCACTCGCCCACCCGTAGACAAAATATGTGTGGAATTGACACCCCCCCCAAAAAAAACATTGAATAATGTGTCCGCCCCCAAATGCTGCAATATGCTTTCCCACCCAAAACCGGTCTTGCTCTCGGTCTTGTGCGGTCTTGACCGCAACGCGGGAACAACCTTGTGACGAACGAGCCGAGCTCGCGTTCGACGTCGCTAAGTGGCCAAAACGGGACAATTGTCTCCATGAGTGGAAATCAGATGAAGCGCTGCAAGTCGCGCCGGCGGAATCCTTCTCAGGACGCCGCCGCCGCTGCCGCCGCCGCCGCAAGTGTCCGTTCCGACCGCGCTCAACATTTTGGGGCAATCTTGTCACGCTGCAGTTGCTTTGGCAATCCTGATAAGCACAAACGTGCACAAACGTGCACAAACGTGCAGAAAACATTTTCATCTTTGCCTTGATGGACGCCTGAAAAGAAAATGGCCGCAGCGTAAGCGGACATTTTCCAGACTGCCGCTTGGCGGGCGCTCACATAAAGGTCAGCCACGTTCCAGCGTGTGTGTGTGAGGGGGCGTGGCTTAGATCATGGATGCCAATGACGGACGGCGTGGCAGGAAGCAACAAGTGAGCTTCAAAACAAAAAAAGGACAACCACAAGAGACGAGTTGTCCTGTCCCGATGTGACTTTGGAACGAGGGGAGATTTTGGTGCCGGTCGTCCCCAGCTTTCGGGTTTTCCACTTTGAAAGCTCGCACGCCCGCCGGCCTCTTCCGAGCGGCCGCGTTGATGTCAGCAGGAGTTTATTTTGCAACAACAAGAACCAAAAGGCCGGTCCACTTGGACGTCAGGCCACAAGTCGGGCAGAAATCATGTGACAGAAGCCAGAACCAAAGTGGAAGGAGCCGCGCTCGGCCATCCTGAAAGCTGACACCTTGGCCGACCCCCGTGCCCCCCCCCCCCCCCCCCCTCTCGGTCTGGGAAAGCACTCAACGGCTAAAGATGTCAAGGACCCCCTCGGGAGCCCCAACATGGCCGACCTACCTGAAGACGGCTGGCTCCGTGTTGACGTTGACGTTTGGACGCGTCTCAACTGCACTTGATTGGATTTGCAAACAAGAAAAACGCAAAAGTCGAGTGCTGCTTTTCTTCTTTTGGTGTGAGTTGACGTGTCCAAGGTGAGACGGCGCTCCATGTTGGGTTGTGCTTGTCCTCAGTCCCGGACGCCTGGTCCAGTCTTGCGGCCCCGTTTGTCTTCAGCAAGTCATGGCAAGACATGGTTTGTCCTCATGGAGGACGTTTGTCCCTCATGGAGGACGTTTGTCCCTCATGGAGGACGTTTGTCCTCATGGAGGACGTTTGTCCCTCATGGAGGACGTCTGTCCCTCATGGAGGATGTTTGTCCTCATGGAGGACGTTTGTCCTCATGGAGGACGTTTGTCCCTCATGGAGGACGTTTGTCCCTCATGGAGGACGTTTGTCCTCATGGAGGACGTCTGTCCCTCATGGAGGACGTTTGTCCTCATGGAGGACGTCTGTCCCTCATGGAGGACGTTTGTCCTCATGGAGGACGTTTGTCCTCATGGAGGACGTTTGTCCCTCATGGAGGACGTTTGTCCTCATGGAGGACGTTTGTCCCTCATGGAGGACGTTTGTCCCTCATGGAGGATGTTTGTCCTCGTGGAGGACGTTTGTTCTCATGGAGGACGTTTGTTCGTGCACACAAACTGCCGGAGGTTGGACTTTTCCAAGCAGAGCTGCCGTCCGCTTTCCTCTCGGGATCTCCTTCATGGTTGGACGTCCCTTTTGGACCGGACATTTGTCTGTGGAGGCCTTTTCGCGCTCAACCATCAACCGCGACGGTTAGGAGAAGCCGCGTCTCTTGTGCGTCTCGGGCACGATTGCGTCGGGTGGGAGGAGCAACTTGGCCAGCAAATTCCACATTTTGCTCCATTTTGTCTGCCAGCGGCCGACTTGCGTCCTCCGCCAACTGGAGACGTTTTTGCCGACGCGTCAGCGCAGCACAAGAGGAATCCTGTTGACGCGGGTCACGTGAGCTCAGCCCGAGTCTCCAGTCCGAGCACCGTCGTGGAGGCTGACCTGAAGTTCGCAAATGAGTCAAAGTCCAGCGAGCGAGCGTCTTTTTCATTTCAGCGCTCGTGCGTGCAAAACGTCTTTCTGTGAACTGGTCTGCTGCTTTTCCACCTTGGAGGGACGCGACGCCTTTTGAAGTCCGCCTCTTCCTTCAGCAACGGTCGGCGGCCGCAGAATCAAGAGCGTCTGGGGTGGCAGGATCTTGCTCAAGGGCACTAAAAGGCTGAGGACGGAATGGGCAGGCCGCTTAAGCCGCGCCCCGTCCGCCGCGCCTGACGGGCCGCCGTCCGTCCGTTTGGCAGCCCCGAAGCCGTCAAATGGCCCGAAGGCTCTCGACGGCGTTCGCGGCCGCTCCGGCATGTTTTGATTTTGTCACCATGACGACAGGTGTCAAGGTGAGACCGAGACGAAGGGAGCGAGGACAGGTGATTTCCCGCCGCCGCCCGCCGCTATTCATGCAAACCGGCAAAACCGGAACGACGGCCTGATGGATCCGTTCGCGCACAAACAAGCCGTCCTTCATCATCATCATCCTCCATTTGACATGTTGGAGCCGGGGTGGGCAAAGTGCGGCCCGCAGGCCACAAACGGTCCGTTCTTGAATCCGGCCACCGAGAGAGAAAACGAGAAGAAGAAACGAGTCACACATGTTTTGCTTTTGTGGCGCTTAAAGGACGACAGCAACGCCAAGTTGTCCTTTCTGTGCAAAACACACTCCGATTTTTCAAATCGGAAAAGATTGTTGATTTGATTCAGCGGCAACACGTGGAGGTACAAAATCGGACATTGAACCGTTGTGTGTGTGTGTGACACCGCGCATGTCAAGATGTCAAGAAGGAAATCTCGCGTAATCAAATACGATTGAAGGAAAACCAAACGAAGCCGGCAACTCGTCAATCGGCGTCAATTGCAAGCGACGGATTTTGATTTGTCAATAAAGCGATGGTGACAAAAAGGATCCGATTCATCAATGAATTGAAACAATTATTGACAGATGAAAGGATCGTGCGTGAGAAAAACAAAACAAGGCTACCAACTAACCGCCATTTGAATAACGGAGCGACAAGTGGCGACGGTGTTTGCGTGACTTTCACCTTTAACCTCCGAAGTCCGCAAACCGTATTCGATGCGCGTTTAAAATTCTTTCAATCCAAAACTTCCCAGCGGTTGAAATGTTACAAATCGCGGCTCATTGGATCCGATTCATTTTCAAAGAGCGAATGGTAGCTTGGCCGACCCACAATGCACCGCGCCGCGGCCCACAATGCACCGCGCCGCGACCCACAATGCACCGCGCCGCGACCCACAATGCACCGCGCAGCGACCCACAATGCACCGCGCCGCGACCCACAATGCACCGCGCCGCGACCCACAATGCACCGCGCCGCGACCCACAATGCACCGCGCCGCGAGATGCGCACTTCGCTACTTGTTATTAATTCAGTCGAAAACTTGACTCGACTCGGACGACGCAGTCAAACGTCTTTTGTAGCTTATGGAGTCACGATCCGGTCCAGGAGGGCCCGAGTCCGGCACGCTGTCCGGGTTTCTCTCCTCCGACGCACCCGCCGATTCAATGATCAGGATGGTTATCGGGCTCCTTCTGATTGCGTTTCGATATCAATCAGCTGTGACTTGAGCGTCATGACTTTATTGATCCCTCCGGGATGCCGTCCTTCTGGGAATTGGACTTTTCCAGCAGCAATGAGAACAGACGGGCACGCAGACAAATTGAAAAATAAGTAAAGTGCCGTTTCTGAGCAATGTAGCGCCCCCCCCCCCCCCCCCTCCAGGACCGGACTTTGACAACACCGGCTTCGAGGTTCTAGCTCGTAAATGTAACAAGTAGCAAATGTTCGTAATTTAGAACATTCTGGTGATGAAATAGCAAAATCGAATCTCATTTGAATGCTTTTGGACACGAAACAATGGCAAGAAGACGAAGTTGCTCCACACGCGTGCGATTGCGCTCGCTGTTTGCTGTTTCTACGAACACGCCGCGGTGCGACCCCCCCCCCCCCCCCCCCTGCCAGCTTGATGACTCGCCAATGACGCCCGCACGGCGCCCGGACCGCTGGCCGTCCTTTTGTTTGACGTTTGTGTTGGTCACGGACTTGATGAGTCACTGGATGGCAGCTGTTGCGCTCCGTGCTAACTTTAGCCTCCGTGCTACATCAGGCCGCCGCCGCCGCGGCGTGTTGCGCTTGATTGATTGCTACGGCTGCACAAGCTGTCGGAAGCCGGCCTGATATTTTTACCCGGCTGGATCTCGGCCGCCGGATCCGATTACCCGCGCGTCTCCATAGCGACGCCCTGCAAGCGCCCCCGCGGTCATCGGGACCGTCCGGCGTTTTGGGCGAGCAGACTGTGACGACGCCACAATGACGAGATCCACATGAAATCCATCTTCACGCATTTGATGAATTGTCAACGACATGCGCGCTGCGGGTGTTTGTCCTCATTTGTGTCTAAATGTTTGTCCTCTCGTCAGCGTGACCTCTCGTGGGCCGAGCCGGGCCGGCGTCCGCGCCCACGTGACAAGATCGGAGTGCGCCTCAGCCCTCCCGGAGATTTCTACTGCCTTTGTCCTTCCTGGCCGGCCGTCATGCGGAGCCACAGGAGGCGTCCCCGCTAGGAGTCTCTGGCATGGCCTGGCCGGACTCCGCCAACGGGGACAGACGGCATCGAGAAGTCCCCGCACTGGAACGCTGCCTCCTCGCCGCGCCGCCAGACGTCTCCTGGGAGGATGTGGTCCACCCGCACTCGGGACGCCAACCCGGGACCGCCCCGGAGGACGTCCCGCAAGCGTCTCCCAATCCTGCCGGGGACGCGGGAGTCCAGATAGAAGCTGAGCGATCGGGGGCCCACGGGCAGGGGGGGGAATCGGAGGACGGGGATCCGACAGGGATGACGCTGCCCAGATTCTCGCCTCAGAGAGGATCCTTGACCCAGTCCATCAGCATGAGGAACCGAGCCGCGCGCGCCAGTCGTCGCGCTCCTACAGGCCCACTGCCGAACAATCGGGTCGCCTCCGCTCAAGAAAAGGACAAACAGGAGAAGCTGGTGCCACCTGGTCTCACGGCGGCGAGTAGCGGCGCAAATGCGGCCCAAAGACGTAAGCGCAAGGAGGACGGGGACCAGCGCAGACAGGAAGAAGAAGAAGAAGAGGAGGAGGAAGTTTATCATATCGGAAGGTTAGCGCCTCGCGCGGAGCACAACGAGATGGCGATGGGCAGAAAGTGGAAACGGGAGGAAGGACGAGACGACAAACGAGGGGACGAGGATCGGCATGACGAGGAAGGACGAGACGAGGACCAAAGGGAGGACACGTGGCGAGGCGAGGAAAGACGAGACGACAAACGACAAGACGAACAACGGCATGAGGAGGACGGACGAAACGAGGACGGACGAGACGAGGACCGAAGGGACGACGAAAGACGGGACGACAAACGAGACGAGCAACGGCATGACGAGGACCGAAGGGATGACGAAAGACGGGACGACAAACGAGACGAGCAACGGCATGACGAGGAAGGACGAGACGAGGACCAAAGGGAGGACACGTGGCGAGGCGAGGAAAGACGAGACGACAAACGACAAGACGAACAACGGCATGAGGAGGACGGACGAGACGAGGACGGACGAAACGAGGACGGACGAGACGAGGACCGAAGGGACGACGAAAGACGGGACGACAAACGAGACGAGCAACGGCATGACGAGGACCGAAGGGATGACGAAAGACGGGACGACAAACGAGACGAGCAACGGCATGACGAGGAAGGACGAGACGAGGACCAAAGGGAGGACACGTGGCGAGGCGAGGAAAGACGAGACGACAAACGACAAGACGAACAACGGCATGAGGAGGACGGACGTGACGAGGACGGACGAGACGAGGACCGAAGGGACGACGAAAGACGGGACGACAAACGAGACGAGCAACGGCATGACGAGGACGGACGAGACGAGGACCGAAGGGACGACGAAAGACGAGACGACAAACGAGACGAGCAACGGCATGAGGAGGACGGACGAGACGAGGACGGACGAGACGACGAAAGACGAAACGACAAACGAGACGAGCAATGGCATGACGAGGACGGACGAGACGAGGACCGAAGGGACGACACATGGCAAGATGAGGAACAACGGGACGAAAATCGATGGTACGAGGAGCAACGTGAAATGGATCAACAAGACGAGGAGCCAAAGGACGACACATGGCGAGATGAGGAAGGACGAGACGGCAAACGACGGGACGAGGAACGGCTTGAAGACGGAGGACAAGACGAGGACCAAAGCGATGACAGACTAGGCGAGGAAGAACGGGACATGGATCAACAAAGAGATGAGAAACGGTGGGACGAGGAAGGACGAGATGAGGAAGGACAAGATGAGGACCCGAGGGACAACGTACGAGGGTACGAGGAGCAGCGTGACGTGGATGGACGAGACGAGGGACGGCGAGACGAGGAAGGCGTGTCGAAAGTGCAACCGCAGCAGGAAGTTGAGCCGAGAACAGCAGACTCTTATTCTGAAAAGATGTCAGCGCCACACACGCGCGCTGAAAACTCTTACTCTGAAAAGCTTCCACAACATCGACACCATGAGAAGTTTCCCGTAGAAAGTCACACTAATGGCTCTTATTGTGAAAAGCCTGCCCAACAAATACACACTCCAGGCTCTTATTGTGAAAAGTTGACGCCATACACACACAGCCAAGGCTCTTGTTCTGAAAAGGTTCCAGAACAAATACACGCTGAGGATTCTTATTTTGAAAAGCTTCCCCCACATATAGAGAATCCAGACTCTTATTCTGAAAGACTTCCAGAACAGAATCACACGCACACAAAGTCTGAAGAAGAAATACGCGCTCCAGATTGTTGTCAAAAGTTGACACATGCACACACTGACGACTCTTATTGTGAAAAGCTTCTAGAACAAATGCACAACCAGGACTCTTATTGTGAAGAGATGACGACACCACCACACACACGCACGCAATACTCTTATTCTGAAAGGCCTGCAGAACAAAGACACACTGACGACTCTTATTTTGAAGAGCTTGCAGAACAAATAGACAACGGGGACTCTTATTGTGAAAAGATGATCCACTTGTACACTACGGACCCTTGTTCTGAAAACTTCCCAGAACTCATTCACGCTGTTGAATCTTATTGTGAAAAGCTTCCAGAACAAATACACAACCCGGACTCTTTTTCTCCCAAAAATCCAGACCTAATAGATAACCGGGACTCTTCTTGTGAAGAGATGACACCACCACACACACGCACGCAATACTCTTATTCTGAAAAGCCTACAGAACATATACACACTGAGAACCCTTATTTTGAAACGCTTTCAGAAGAAATAGACAACGAGGACTGTCATTTTCAAAAGATGACTCTGCACTCTTGTTCTGAAAAATTGACACAGCAAATGTACACTACAGACTCTTATTGTGAAAAGCCTCCATTACAAATGCACGCGGAAGACTCATTTTCTGAACGTAGCTCTGCTCAATGCACTCGTGGCGGCAGCTCTTATTTTGAAAACAGCTCGGCAGTCATTTCAGTAGCCGTAGATGCGGCTAACTCTTATTGTGAAAGGCCCGCTGAATACTCTTATTGTAAAAAGCTTCCCGAACAAATAGACGACTCTTATTCTGAAAGCTGTGCTAACCGCTGTCCTGCTGACGACTCTTATTTTGAAGATTCAATATGTGTTGAAGACTCTTATTGTAAAAACGGTGTTGCACACATCAGCGCTGGTGACTCTTATTGTGAAAATCTCGCACCACACATACGCACAGAGGACTCTTATTGTGAAAGATTTTCACAACAGCTGCTCGATACGGAGGACTCTTATTGTGAAAAGCATCCACATCACATAGACGCTGAGAAGACTTCCTGTCCGACGTCCCCTTGTGAAGGCAAATGTCAGCCGGCGGACTCGCACCTAAGCCTGGTTTCCTTCCGCTCTGACTTCAGCAGGATGCTCTTGCACTCTGGAGTCGTCGCCTTGCCTGGTAAGCACGCACGCACGCACGCACGCACGCACGCACGCACGCACGCACGCACGCAAACGCATATGCACACACAAACACACACACGCTTGCCTCTTGTATGAAAGCGACCAGCGTTTTTGTCTCCCCCATGTGGCCGATGTCGTAAGTGCACCATTTGCCCCTCGGCAGGAAGTCGCGATCGAAGCGGGCGTTCCCTCCTGACGGTGGACGCCGGTGCCGACGCCGTGTGGTCCCGCCCCGAATGCCGGCCTGGCGAGCTGCTACGCCTGATGCTCTACTACGTCTACACCCTCGGGTACCGATGATGAGGATGATGAGGATGATGATGAGGAGGGGGAGGAGGGAGAGGAGGAGGATGAAGACGAAGATGAGGATAAGGATAATGAGGATGATGATGAGGATGAGGAGGAGGAGGAGGAGGAGGATGATGATAATATTGATGATGAGGATGGGGAGGATGATGATGAGGAGGAGGAGGAGGAGGAGGAGGATGAAGATGAAGATGAGGATAAGGATAATGAGGATGATGATGAGGATGAGGAGGAGGAGGAGGAGGAGGAGGAGGATGATGATAATATTGATGATGAAGATGAGGATAAGAATGATGAGGATAATGATCACAATGATGATGATGAGGAGGAGGAGAATGATGATGAGGATGATGAAGATTATGATGATGGGGAGGATGATGATGATGAGGATAAGGATGATGAGGATGATGATGATGATGATCTTGATGATGATGATGCTGATGATGATGAGGATGATGAAGATGAAGATGACTTCCTGTTTGTGTGTTTTCTTTTGCGCTCTGACTTTTCTCTCCTTTTTTGCGACTTAGCGCCGGCTCGCCCGGCGTGACGGTACTCGTGGACACCCGGCGGGCCGCGCCCTCGGCCGCCCTTTTGTCGGCTCTGGAGGCCGTGCAGGTAAGAGCGGCCCCGGCTCAGGTCACATGACTCGATTGACAACGGGTGTGCGCGCGTGTGTGCAGGAGGAGGTCCCGGGTCACGTGGGCCGCGTGTTGCTGCTGACGGACGCAAACGTTGGCGGCGCGCACGCGGACCGGCACGCGCCGGTGACGATGCCAGCCGGCGCTCAGGTGAAGCCCTCTTTTTACGGATTCATTGCTTTCATGCGTGGGAACAAATCTTTCACCCGTTTGACGTCTGCGCGTGTGCGTGCAGTTGGAGGCGGTGTCGTCGCTGGAGCGGCTCGTGGACGAGGATCAGCTTCCGCAAGCGTTGGGCGGTTCCTTGCGCTGCGGACACAGCGACTGGCTGGCCTTCCGATCGGTGAGTCGGTGCGCGCACGCCGGGGCGCGCACGCCGGGACGCGCGCACGCCGGCCAACGAACGCCACTCGGCAATCCGCAAAAAGGAAAACTGGATCGATGGCGGCCGATAAACCATTTTGAAAAACGGATGTTCGTTTGCAGCCAACGTGCTCGGGAACCCAAACGTCGACGTGATGACGCTGTCGTGTTTTTACGCAATCGCAGCTTTGGCGCTCCATGCAAGATCTTTTTTTTCCTTCTGACATAAAAACAAAAATACACAAAAAATCCATGGTGAGAAAAATTTCGAAACGTGTGCAAAGGCCTTCCGTGGTGCTTTTGTGCAATTCAAGCTCACCGCAAAAAAAGCGGCACAATTTTGCCGTCTCCGTCCAGCAAACGTGCTAACTTGCTAACGCCGGCTAGCATGACACCAACGGCCACGCAGCCCAAAATGGCCATGAGCGCAGCGGCATCGAAAACACGGCCGCCATTTTGAGCAAACGGCGCGCTTGAACAATGATTGACAGCTGTTGCGGTCCGGACCGGCCGCCACAACCAGAAAAGGCAAGCGAGGATAAAAAAAGGACTCCAGGCTAACAAGCGTAGCCAATGTAGCACTTGGAGGCTAAATGGGCAGATGCTAACTGTTAGCACACGCAACATCGGTTCGGTTCGTCTGCGCTGCTCCCGTTGAATCCCTTTGAAACGTTGAACTCCATGAAGAAGACTTCTGACGGCATAAATGAAGGCGGCCGCGGCCGATTTAGCGGCTGCGAAGTCGCTAACGTACGTAAGACTGCCAAGAAGGTTGGAAAGCGATCCGGATTGCGTTTGAAAGCACTCGCCGCCAAACATTCCACGGCCAAAAAGCAAAACTCCCGACACTTCGTGGGCAATCCAACATGTCCGCCCGCCGCACGGATTTCATGACGGATAAACGCTCGCTTTCGCCCTCCACAACATTGCAGCCCATTAACGCGGCGCCGATCGTTTCCTGCCGCAAGGGGGCGTGTTCGGAGAAAGTCACGTGACGCCAGCTTCTCAAATCTTTATCGACAAGCAAGTAACAACTGCGACATCAGTGGCATGACTTACAAACGGACTTTTCACCATTGGGCAGTTTTGCACAATGTCACACTGATTGTGTGTGCGTGTGTGTGCGTGTGTGTGCGTGTGCGCGCGTGTGCGTGTTTCAGAGGGTGGAGCAGCTGGGCAGTCAGTGTGATGATGTCATCAAGCTGCTGCAGAAGAACATCGACATCATGGAGAGCACGCGCTTGCCTGACACACAACAGGTACACACACATGCAGCATACGCACACAAAGACACACTCCGACATAAAAACCCCACAACTGACGCAAAAACGAAACGACACGCAAATGAGCCACACGCGTTTCCCAGGATGCCGAGCGGCAGCTGTCCATCTACCAGCAGTTGATGCAAGACGTCCTCGGAGACAGCCGATTGGTGCGCCTGCAGCAGGAGGGCGGAGCCTGGCTGTCGCTGCTGCGGCGGGACCTAGACCGGGACCGGGACGGCCCGCGGCGGACGGCGGCGGCGGCCGCTTGCCGTTCGTACCAGCGGGTGGACGAACTGCTCCACCGCCTGGTGGCCTTCAACAACGACAGGACGAGACAGCTCCGTCTCGCGCGAGACTTCCGACAGGTCGGCAAACTTCACGGAGAGCGCTTGGAAAACAACCAGGGCCGTGACCGATTATTGGCCGGGCCGATGACCAGCGCCGATATTCCACATACGTCAAATTGGAACATTTCGGAGAAAACGTGATTTACTGTCCAAAACATTCGGGAAGCGATTTACATTTTGAAGTTTTCGTGAAACTCATTGACTGGCAGCCATTTTGACTGAAGCAAGCCCCTTTGCTCCCGGCTGTTTTACTGGAATTTGATTGATTTTGCAAGGCCCACAAAATATTGTGTTCTATTGTCATCGAAACATGGAACATACCAAAAGATTCGAGTCAGGAAAAATATTTCAATCTGTTTCCGTTTTGCAGCGATGAGCATTAGAATATAGTTTCATCATAATTCACGTTAGCGTTGAAAACACTGGCAAAAAGATTTTTTGCAATATGGGCCTGGTTGATCTCTTATACTCTGCTGCCACCTGCTGGCCGTTTTTGAAATAACGCCCATTGCTTCAAGCGTTCTCTTCAGTTGAGCGGCTGCAGCCAAGCCTTCTTTATGCTCGCGCATAAAAAAACATAAACAAATGTCAAAATCCGTCTTTGAGACCCGTTTAAAATAGAACGTATTTATACGTTTTGGGCAGCAAATGAGTTAAAGATCATTTCAACAGAGTTCAATATTTGAATTTGTATTTTTTTACATTTTGATGGCATTATTTTCCTTTTTGAGCGAATATCGATTATCGGCATGATTACTAATAATCGGTGTCGGCCCTGAAAAATCACATTCTCACACGCACAAATGTCGGCACTCTCACGTTTTGGCTTGTTGTGTGTGCGTGTGTTCCAGGTGAGCTCGTGGATGGAGGGGGAGGGCCAGACGCAGCTCAGGTGTCTGGACCAATCGGAGGACTCGCTGGAGGCGCTCGGCCGCAAGCAGCGGGACTTCAAAGACTTCTACTGCTCGGCATGCGTGCGTCACGTTTTCAACATTTCTCAACAATTGCCGGACATTTTTGAAATATTTCAAGCAAAAACATTTTGTGCTCGTCACGAACGCTGAAATGTAGAAAGTCGTCACGTGCTCCAAAATGTCGACCTTGGCGCGCGTGTGCGTGCAGGCTCGGTGCAAGGAAGGCGAGGCGGCGCTGCGGCGCCTGGAGCGCCGGTGCGAGGCGTGGCCTTGGGACGCGGACTCCTACCGGGCGCAAGTGGGCCCCTTGCGGGATCAGCTGGACCGGTTCTGGCAACGCGTGGCCACCGTCGGACGCAACATCCGCAAGCGCCTGGCGCTCTACCGCTTCCTCGATCGCGTAAGCGCCTCACACACGCGCACTCATTTGCGTGCGTGTGCGTTTACGTGCTGAACACGTGCGCGTGTGCAGGCGTACGCTTGGGCCATCGAGGGGCGCCACCGTCTGGCCGCCATGGCGGTGAAGGTCAACATGTTGCCGGAAGAGTGCCTTGCGGCCGTGGCGTCCTTGGAGGAGCACCGGCGCCGGCACCCTCCCATCCCCGAGATGGCCTTCCAGGAAATGATGTCGCTGGCCGACGAGCTGCGGGACGAGCGCGGCGCGCGGCAGCTGGGCTTTGCCCGCGCCACGTGCCGGGAGGCGCTCGCCATGTTCGACAAGAAGATGGCCGACGCGCGGCTGGCCGGAGACTCGGCGCGCCGGCGGCGCTCGCGCTTAAGCTCCGCCTCCACGGAGACGCTGTCGGGGGCCCCGCCGGACGGCCCCCCCTCGGCCCCCGTCGACCCTCAGCGCACGCCCCTCCTCCGCCGCCTGTTTGGCGGCGAGCCCGCCAGGCCCCGCCTGCACTCGTGCGCCGTCTCCGCCCCCGCCTCTTTCCCCCGCCTGCTTCGTAAAACTCAGAGCTTCGACTGTCCCTCCTCCGGGGCGGCGGCGGCGGCGGCCCGAGCCCTCAGCGAGCCGGCGCGCAGAGGAAACACGGGCGTGTTCATCCGAGGTTTGGAGGTCAGCAGCGCGGAGGCGGCCGACCGCACCCTCTGCGCCCGGACGCCCGCCCCCGCCTGGGCGGAGCGCGGCCGGCGTGGCCCCGGGACGCCGGGCGCCGAGAGTCCGGCGACGGCGGAAGGACGAGGTGATGGAAGGTGGGTTGTTGCCGCGGGAGCAGACGGTTGCTTCGGTCGTCATGGTAACACGCAGCGGACGTTGTCAAGTTGCCGCGGTAACGCAAGGAAATGTCGTCCGTTGGCGGTTGCTATGGTAACCCAGCCCAACCGTTTGTGCGGCCCGATTCAGCCGCTCCTCGGCGCCACGGGAGCCGACGTCGGGCGCCGACATACCGACTGAAAGCGCGTTTTGTGTCCGCGCAGGAAGTTGCGTCACATCGTGGAGGAAATGGTGACGACGGAGCGCGAGTACGTGCGCTCGCTGCGCTACGTGACGGACCACTACTTCCCCGAGATGGAGCGCGCCGACCTGCCGCAGGACCTGCGCGGCAAACGCGCGGTGGTCTTCGGGAACCTGGAGAAGCTTCTGGACTTCCACGCTCACTTCTTCCTCAAAGAACTGGAGGCCTGCTGGAAACATCCGCTCCGAGTGGCGCCGTGCTTCCTCAGACACGTACGCCGCGCTCGCTAACCGCTTGCCGTTCCCGCCGCGCTCGCTAACCGCTAACATACGCTTGACTTCAACTTACGAGCGCAAGCGAGTTCTGAGAGGCTGCAAGTCAAATTCGGAGCGATTACGGCGAGAAAAGAAAATCCAAAAAACGGGGGGGGGGCAATTAGCTGATCGAATGGATCGATCATCAACTGTAAAAAGATGCGTTAGTCCTGGTTTTCATGTTGATGATTTTTCCCAATGAGGAAACTGATCAACTCATCAAATTCTCACACGGCGTATTTTCAGGTCGAACACAGAAGCGAGTTGCACTAAAAATCGCTTTTGTTGTAGCGCTTTTTTTTCTGTTTCTGTTTTTGTTGTTTTATGGATAGTTTTTGTCAGATTTTATTTTTTTTGCTTTTTAGATTATTTTTTAGATTTTTTCTGTTTTTTCAGATTTTTTTGCTCTTTGGAATTTTTTTTAAAAATTCATTTTCTTCTGTTTTCTTGATTATTTTTTATGACAATTTTTTCTGCCCCAAATTATTTTTTCTTTTTTTATTCCATAAAAGTGTAAAAAGAAATATTGAGGGAGGGGGGATTGAAAAATGTCCTCAGGAAATCAGGACTCCCAATGTAAGCTACTGGTGAGCTATTTTGGGAACAAGAGCGCGGGCGACTCCTGCGGTCCTCGAAGGCACCGCCGACTCCTTCCGGCGAAAGGCATAACGTTTCCCGTCTTCACAGAAATGACATTTACATTTCAATCCGTTTTTTATGCAGTATCTTTTTCTTTTAATGAACGTTGATGGTGAAGGTGCAAGAAAAGGTACACGGAGGAGTTGTTGAGACGTGGTGGGAACGTTGAGGTTCATCTCTCACCTGCGACGTCTTCTCACCTGGCGTGGACGTCAAAATGCGTTACAAAATGGCCGTCCCGTCCCGCTGAAATCGGCGCAGCTTCTCTTCTCTGACCGCTAACAACTTCCTGTCATGTGGTTTCCGGGACGTAAGACTGTTGTTGGTTGCGGTGGCTGGAATGTAAAAAAAAATCTTACTAATGAGACACAAACGTTTTTCAAGTCAAGTCCATCAGAATCTGCTTTTCCTGTTGGCCAACATGGAACGACATGCGTGTCACTTACATCACATCAGCATTCTATTGGTTGACAACGTATGTGTGTGCGTGTGCGTGCGTGCGTGTGTGTGTGCGTGCGCGCGCGTGTGCGTAGCAGGAGCAGTTCGGCCTGTACGCGCTGTACAGTAAGAACAAGCCCAAGTCGGACGCGCTGCTGGCCAGTCACGGCCTCGCCTTCTTCAAGGTGAAGCCACGCCCACCGTGACGCGACACGTCCCTCCGCGTGTTGTTGACGTGCGCGTGCGTGTGCGTGTGCGCAGAGAAAGCAGCGCGAGCTGGACGACAAGATGGACTTGTGCTCGTACCTGCTGAAGCCGGTTCAGCGCATGAGCAAGTACGCGCTGCTGCTGGATGACCTCATCAAGGAGGTGGGCGTCGGCCAAGAGGCGGAGCTGACCTCGCTGCGGACGGCCGTCGCCACCGTCAAGTTCCAGCTGCGCCACGGCAACGACCTCCTGGCCATGGACGCCATCCGACATTGCGACGTACGTCCGCTTTTCCTCAGTCGCCGGCGCAGATGAGACGAGCTTGTGCGGGTGGCGATTAACAGGCCCCGCCCCCCCGCACGCTCCGCAGGTCAACCTGAAGGAGCAGGGCCGGCTGCTGCGCCAGGACCAGTTCACCGTCTGGAGCGGAAGGCGAAGGTGCGACAGGCGCGTCTTCCTGTTTGACGAGCTGCTGCTCCTCAGCAAAGCCAAGATGGTGGACGGAGGCCTCGACGTCTTCCAGTACAAACGATCCTTCAAGGTGCGCGCTTGACGAACGTGCGCTCGTCCGTTTGTCCGTCCGTCCGTCCGTCCGTCCGTCCGTCCGTCCGTCCGTCTGTCCGTCTGTCTGTCCGCCTGCGTCCTCTCGCTTTGCATTCCCACTTTCCCCGCTCATCTGAATGTATGACTGGACGGCCCGTGCACGCCCGCGCAAGCCGTTGAAGCCACAGGGCGGCCATCTTGCTCCTCCCATCTTGCCAGCACACAGATGAGACATATCCAGCTCGTAGGCAGTTAGTAGAGAGCCGTATGTTATTTTTTTCCTTTTCCCAATATTGGATTTGGCAAAGGCATCTTTTGTAGAATTACAAATATAATTCTTGAATACAAACTAGACAAGTTTCCTCCTGTAAACATCATTATTAAGTGTATAATTCATACACGTGTTTAAGGCAAGTCCTCTTGTTGATTTTGAACAAATTAAAACGGTGATCACTCACGCTCTTTCTACTAAGCACCATTTCAAATGTTCTCCAATTTCCATTCTGTAAATGAATAGGATGGAGGTCGAGAAAGGTTTCTTGGGAGGAGCAATATGGCGTCCGGCGGCTTCAAAAGTCTTGGCCTCTGGGCTATCCAGTTCTCACTTCCAGCTCCATTTTGATCTCACGTCACGCATCTGACTTCCTGTTGTCCGCTTTTTGGCCTTCTTGCGTCGGCCATGACAAATCGCAACTTTTCAAGCGAGCCCGTTTGGATTGGAACGAAAGTCGGTGAACGACACCAAAAGGGAGCCGGCCGACGTTTGGTGCAAAAAGGGGCGTGGCCCCCTCCCTTTGAAGTCTCCCGTCTCAGGAAGGCGGCGCTGGCTCAATGTTCACCAAACAGCCTTTCAACAAGGATTCCAAATCATGGAGTGACCTCTCGATTGGACCTTGAAATTGACCTTGTGGATCATGTGACCGCGACGCCATTTTTCATGAAATGTCATCTTTCTTGTTCTCGAAAACACATCAACGCTTCAGATATTTGTTTGCGAATGAAAAAGGAGTCTCCACGACCTCATTGCATGAATGTGCGTGGTCACGTGCTCCACAAGGTCAGTTTCAAGGTCAAAAGGTCAAGCAAGTCAAATCTTTTTGAAAATGTCCACGTTTAGCTCCCAGACGTCCAATTTGAGATTTGGTGTTTGCTTCCAATCCAAATGTGTCTGATGTCCGATTCGGCCCCGCCCACCCTCTTGTCCCTTCCTCCGTCCAACGACATCAGTCCTGTCCCACGCATCACGTAACACGCACACTCGTCTCAGCTCGCTTCAAGCAAGTTGGTGATTGGCTGAGACGTGGCTGGGAAAATATCCCAAGATGCATTTGGTACGGCAGCGGCGAGCAATCGACCAATGACAGAAATCCGCCATATTTCTTCTCGCTTGGCGTCAGACTTCGGACTTGGGCCTGACCGAGTCCAGGGGGGACGACGGCCTCCGCTTTGAGATTTGGTTCCGGAGGAGGACGTCCAACAACCAGACGCTGACACTGCAGGCCGCCAGCGCCGACGTGAAGAGCGCCTGGACGCGCCAGCTCGCCAGCATCCTGTGGACGCAGGCCAGCCGCAACAAAGGTGAGTCGCGACACGTGACACGCGCACGGCCAGTGTGAGTGAGCGTGTGTGCGTGTGTGTGTGCGCAGAGGCGCGTCTGAAGGAGATGCTGTCCATGGGGGTGGGCAGCAAGCCTTATTTGGACATCCAGCCCAGCGCCGCCGCCATCAGCGACCGAGCCGTTCACCACGTCAGCAAGATGCGAGGTACGGCGTCCGCTCAAGTTGAGCGCTCATTCGCGTTCGCCGCCATTTTTCTGTGTCCGGAGGGCCGCGCCCAAACATTATTCCGCCGTGAATCGGATGCAACAACAACACAAACGTTTTCCCATTTGCAAGCCTTGCAATTCCTTTTCTCGATGCGCTTCTCCGAGCGTCCAAACTTTTTGGGGCCAATTTTGTGCCCTTTTTGAATTTCTAGCGTTTCCATTCCGTTTCATTTTGTCTTTTTTTCTCTAAAACGCCACCGAAAATGAGGAGTGGACGGAGCGCCACCTGGTGTCGGTATCCCGAACAAAAAGCGCTGATGTGGGCTTGCTGCGTTAAAACGGCGACAAATGTGCCGATCGTGTCCATCTTGTCTGAATTTGAATGTGTGCAAATGCGGAAGTGTCCGCCGTCTCCTTTTTCTTCCCTCATCAGGACGAGTTTTGCTTTCGCCAACCGATCCAAGCAAACACGTTGAATTTTGCAAATCTCCTCTCAATGTCCACTTGACGGCTCTTTCGTCCGCTCCTTCATAAATTCCCACTTTCAGTTCTTGCCATGTGACATTTTTCAGAGTTGAACGTCCCGTCATGTCCAAACATTTTGTCTAAAAGAGGTTTTTTGAAAACTGGCGAAATGACAGGAAGTGATTTTTGCCCGCGCCGTTGCCGTCGCAGGTGCCAGGACGCGAGCGTCCATCGCCGTCTCGGCCTCCGATCGCGCCGACCCTTTCCGGCGGGCGGCGGAGACCTCCGACCCCTCGTCCGCCGGCCTGCTGGGCTCCCTGGACCTGCACGTCTTCCGCTACCGGCCGCCGGGGGGCGACGTGGCGCCGCCGTGCACGGAGGAAGACGAGCGGGAGCGCGACACCGCCAGCCAGCCCTCCGTCAGTACGTTCCGCGCACGCGCGCGACACTTCCTGTTTGACAGCTGCGCTCGCTCGGCTGTCGGCTTTTTCAAAAGAAACGTCACGTGTCGCTTTTGTTTGATGTGTGCCGCCATTTTCAATCAACTTTCGAGCACACGTCTCTTTTTGACCTTTGAGGCTAGATTTCAGGATGAAGATGAAATGCACTTTGACCTTTGCAGGTCAACGTGGTCATTTCAAATTGGCACCGACTTAAATTGATGATGGTTCCATTCCGGGTTTGGAACGTAACTGGCAAATCCTGGAAAATCTGCAAAAATGTTGCTCAGCGTTTTCCAAAGATTTTTGCAAATGTCTGATTTTTTGGGGGGGGGGGGGGGGGGGGACAAAAAACACGTCAGCTGTCCGCCATTTTGGAGAGCAATAGAAATTGGAGCAGATTTGCTTTTGGCAGGCTGAAAGTCCAACGATTGTTTTTGTGTAGAAGAAAAAACACACACAAGGGAAAACATGGGAATACGATTGTTTTGTTTGCAAGACACAAAACGGACTCCGTCGGTCACCTGAAATGAAAGTGAAAGTTATCACAACTGGTTTTGCTGCGGCACACCTAACGAGGTCTCTCGCGTGGTCCCGGCAGCCACCGAAAGTTCGGGCTCGTCGTCCCGCTGCCTGTCGGGGTCGACCGGCTCCGACTCCGGCTGCGTCTCTTCCCGCCCGCGAGAGCCGAGCCCCGCCTCCTCGGGCTCCTCCCACAAAGCGGTGAGTACGCGCACGCTTCCCATCGGAGTCACGTGACTTGCTGAAACGGCCGCTCACTCTCAGGGGGCGGAGCCCGTCGTGGTCCCGGCCACCGACGTGTGAGCGGCGGTCGCCCATCCACTCGGACACTCGGGGCGCTTCCTGTGGACGGCGCGGGCTGTTGCCACGGCGACCAACACGATGCCGCTTTTGTCGGATGCCTTTTTCCTACGTTACATCTGATAGCACTTTTCTCCACATGTAAAAGTAAGAAATAAAAAAATGTACAAACTTTCTGGCGTGTGTTGTTGCTTGTCAGTGACTATCAGTAAAAGGCCGACGTGTTTACCAAGCGTGAGACGGTTCGAATTCCTCAAGTTGTCACAAACAAGATTATTATGGAAAAACAACACTTCAAGATTTCCAGTCGGGATGGGCGAAGGGGCGAGTATTGACACCAGATTTCAAGGTATCGGTACAATGTCAATACTTAGCAGTATTGGGCACCCCCTTGTGGCCATTTTATCAAGAGAAATGTGCCATTCATTTCATGCAATTTGAATGAAAAATGCTGTTTTGGGATGTCTTTCTTGAAATTGAAACTGAAATTGGATGTATCCAAAGTACCAGGAGTATTGGTACTTGGTATCGGTGACTACTAGCAAGCACTCGTACTTGGTACTAGAAATCAGAAGTCTCAAAATACATATATGAGAAAGAAAACCAGCAAGCGTTCCAGCAAAATCGACATTAAGTGCAAGAACTCATTTTGTGAATTTTTCACACACAAAAATCCACTTACTGAAAATGTTAATACTATCGAGGTTCTTCGTTTGTCCTGTATATGATTGCCAATCTGCCCCAAATATATATTCAGGCCGAAACATGACCCGATGTAAGCGCAACCGAGACATGACTGCCATCTCGTGGTGAATAAGGATAGTACAACTTTAAATGACAGTCGATGCATATTTGCAGTTCAGCAGCCGCATTTTTTTTGTCCTCAGGTGAAAAAAAATTGGTTGTTTTGCCTTTTTTATGGTAACCCCCCCCCCCCCCCCCAATTTATATTGAATCTTAATCAGCGAAGATTTTTTGGGGGGGGTTGTTAAAAATAAAAAAAAACAAGAAAGAAAAAAAACTGTAGCCGCCCCCGAACCACTGCCCCAAAATGTTTATTTTCCGAAAAATAGCTTTTAATATGTTTGCGCTTGGACTGGAATTAAACAAAGAGGCGGACTCAGGCGGGAAGATTTTTTTTTATTTCCGGGTTAAAGCAGTGTGTTCCGTTTCCGCATGCTCCATCTTGTCACCGTGGTAGAATCGCGGCGCGTTTAAACGAAGTGAACAGAGTTGCTGTTTATTTATTTATTAATTTAGTTTGAAAATGGTGAAGCTATCTGCGGAGTTAATCGAGCAGGCTGCCCAATACACGAACCCGGTGAGAGACCGAGAGCTGGACCTGAGAGGTAACCAACCGCACGGCGCCGCTTGTTTGCCTGTTAGCCTGTTAGCTGGCTAGCTGACTAGCCTGCTCCTCGTCTGCCTCGTTCAACATGTAGCAACAACTACTGAACATTTGGTCAAGTTTGGCCGCTTTGGAAGTTTGGAACTTCGGAGGCAGCGACAGCGCCTTTCAGGCTTGTCCCAAGGACATTTTGAGTGGTTGCAGTTTGCGATCAAGAGACCTCCAGCGTTATCGTGTAGCTGCGTGTGCAAAATTTCATACGCGACTCGATCGCTTTACTCGGCATCAGTAGGCAGAACCTTGAAAGACGTTTCCTGTAATATAGAGACGGTCATTTTAATGTTCCCGAGACAAATGTTAAGAAGGCAGTTGATATTTTGCCGTGACCGGCAACTCCTGCTAGCGCTATTTGACCATGAAAGGCTCTGATTGGTCATTCGCAGGGCCGAATCTTGCACTGGGCGTGGTTGCTAACTCGCGTCACCAACTTTTCATTTTGTTTTGCCGCCGAGGATGGGTTGCTATCGGCATTACCAGCCGAGCCATAACCTCCAGTAACCTTGCTCTCACAAGATGTATTCTCGCGGTGTTTGTGAGTCCACAAACTCCCGAGAATCCCTTTTTTTGTTTTTGCTTTATTTAACAAATTGAAATCAAAAGACAAACAAACATCATCACAGTACACAGCAATCTCACAGTAACAGTAAAGGAAATATATATATATTTTTAAATGAAATAAAAAATATGCCAGGGGTCTTAAACTAAGAAATATTCAAAACACCCAAATGACAACACACATTTACGGTCTTGATAGCCGCCTTAAACTCCCGAGAATCCATCTTGTACCGCTTCCATTGATTTCCACCGATACGACATTTCCACATTTCCATGCTTTGCCGTGATTGGTCGAAACAAAGTTAGATAGACGCGCACACGATCCTGCTTCGTCCAATCAGCTGGAAGTGTTGTACAGCATGACCGCCTTTCCCGAGCCAATCAGCGAAGCAGTCCCACACTCATATTGCGGAGAAGTTAACTCCCCTCGAGTGAAGCACAAATCAATCGGGCAATTGGCAGGCTAAATCTTCAGGACTTATTGGCTGTTTTCAAGAAATTGTAGTGGGGAAAAAATACAATCAAAAGTACAGCGCAGGATTTGAACCCTTCGCTTTCGGGGTGACCAATTAGGGCAGAATTTGTAGTGTCTTGTAGTTTTGGCACGATTCGTGGCAAAATGGCGCTCGAGATTTGAGGTGGGAAGTTTTTTCCTGCGGTCCGTCGTTCGAAAACGAGACAAAACAAAATACAATGTTCGAATATTCAAGTGGAATGTGTTCTCCACACAAAATAAATAGCCTCCTTTTATTAATGCGCACTTGTAAAGTTCTTTTTTAACCCATAATGCCCTTAGGAAGAACATGTATGCTAAGCTAAGCTAACCGGCGCCTTCATTAGCATATGTATTCAAATGAGCGGCTCCATTCATGTGTTGTCCAGCGAGACGAGGCCACCTCCGCAAATACAAAGAAGAAGACACAGCATGCGCGTTATGGGTGTTTGTTTTTGAAACGCTTTCCCAGGTTATAAAATTCCGGTCCTGGAGAATCTGGGGGCCACTCTGGACCAGTTTGACACGGTGGACTTCTCGGACAACGAAGTCCGCAAACTGGATGGCTTCCCGCTCCTCAAGCGACTCAAGACGTTGCTGATGAACAACAACCGGATCTGGTGAGATGTGCGAACGCGCACGCACACACATTAGACTCGTTTTAGGGTAAGCAAAGAACGATTGAAATCTGTTAAAAACATCAAACGGACGCAAATTTCTTACAAGAAAACAAAATCGAACTGAAGGTCACATTTTACATTTACGGAAACGATCAACGATGCGTTTGCAGATTTTCTGCCGCAAGTTGTTCATGAATCGAATCCTCGTCACTTTGTACGTTTGCTGCCAATTTCAAGTCTTGTCCTGTTTTTCAAAAAAGGGAACGACATTTGACAAGCTTTTTTGTTTTGACGGATATTGTTGGTGAATTCAAAGGAGCTTTTTGTGGCCGAGCGCAAAGCAAGCGATTGACTTTAGCGTTGTGTCGTTGCGCAGCCGCATCGGAGAGAACCTGGAGCTCAGTCTTCCCAGCCTCCGTGAACTCATCCTGACCAACAACAACATCCAGGAGCTGGTGAGTTTCACCTTTTCGCGGCGGCTTTCAATGTTGCCCCAAAAAAAAAAGGCGGCGCTCACACTTTAGAAGGACGCACGGAGCCGAGAAGCCGGCGTGACGTTTGGTCCGCTGGCATTTTGAGGCCACAAGACGCTCGGCTGAAAGTCAACGAAAGAGTCGTCTTTGCTTCATTCAGTCGAGAAATATTTCTAGACTGAATGAAGAAATATTAGCCCCCCTTCCTCACGAGCACTTTTAGCTTAGCGGTTAGCATTGCAAAGTCAATTAGGTGGCGGGGGGGTGTGGGGTCTAATAATGAGTGCTCCAGCAATGTTTACAACGTGCGCTCGTTTCGTGTCTTTATTGAGCCACAAGTGCTACTTTGGGTTTCCGCTCCACTTTTATTTTCATCATCACACGCGACCTCTTGTAACCTCCACACGATGTGACGTCATCACATCCCTGCGGTGTCACATTGTCCCCGTTTCAAGTGTTTCTCACCCCCAACATAGCGCGGGAGGTTTGATATTGAATTGAAAGCTCATTACAATGTTGAATGACTTGAAAACTACGCCCGAGGAATCCTGATTTTGGAGCGGGCCGGTCGCCATCGGCCGGTCGCCATCGGCCGGTCGCCATCGGCCGGTCGCCATTCGCCGGTCACGTCGTCAAAGCCGGTCCACGAGGACCGAATGTTTTGCGCAATGCTGATTGCCGTCGTGTTTCAGGGCGACTTGGAGCCGCTGACGTCGGTGAAGACGTTGAGTCTGCTCAGGTGAGAACGGGAATGTCGGCGCGCCGCATGCGTCCGTCCGTCCGTCCCGCCGGCCTGACCCTTTGCTTGCCGTCGTGTCGTCCGGCCAGCTTGCTGAGGAATCCCGTCACCAACAAGAAACACTACAGGCTCTACGTCATCCACAAAATCCCGCAGATCCGCGTGCTGGACTTCCAGAAGGTTAAACTCAAGGTGGGTTGCCAAGCGAGCGTGTCCGCAAGCGTCCCATCCGCGGTCCCGGCAGGAAGTCCGCGCGGTCACGTCGACGTCCTGTCTCGGGATGCACGACAATATCGCTGGCCGATAATTATCGAGCAATTTGACGTCATACAGATAAACCAGATCATTTGAAAACGCGGCGACGTGAAGAGACTTGCCGCGTTGGTCCTTCTGTTGCGGTCGCGTTTCCCGACCAGTTTTTTGTTGACTTTTTAAAACATGACTCTTTTGTTTTGGCAAACTCCAAATGAGTTTTGGTTGTTTTTGAAGCAGAGATCAACAAAATTCAGCTTCATGGTGCGTTACAAATGTTTCGATGTATTTGTACTTGCAGCAGGACTCCAAAGTATCTTTGCATTTCATTTTGCAAACGATTATCGGCTCGCTTATCGCCATCGGCGCGTTCTATTGGTTTATGGGTTGAAGGTACCGCGATCGTGCATCCCGAGTCTCGTCACTTTCACGTTTCAACGTCTGCTTGTGGTCGCAGGAACGCCAGGAGGCGGAGAAAATGTTCAAAGGCAAACGCGGCGCTCAGCTGGCGAAGGATATCGCCAAGCAGAGCAAAACGTAAGAGGATTGGTCCCCGGCGGGCACGGGCGCCATCAAGCGTATCTCCTATTTGACTCGAGAACAGATACTACGCCGGATCGCAGAAGCCGCCGAGCGAGCGGGCGCGCCGTCTAACTCGGGCTTTTCCTCGCAGGTTCACGCCCGGAATGGCGGCGCAGCTGGAGAAGAAGAGGGCGGGGCCGTCCCACGCTGACGTGGAAGCCATCAAGGTAAGAAGTCCAGCAAAAACCGAGCTTGGCAACACTCAATCGCATTTCTCGCGTTCTCCGTGAAAGCCGTACCGAAAAGCTGGAAATCGGTCTTGGGTTCCAAAATCAAATCCTTTCACCAGACACCAAAACAAAGTCTTTTTTTGTTTTTTTCCAAATAAGACGTTTGCCAAATATCTGCTCTTATTTCGGAAAACAACAATCACCGTTTTTGCCGATTTTCGGATGCGTTGCTGACCAAATCGTCAATTTGTTTGAATGTTTTCTGTACTGTTGATTTGAAATAATCTTGAAAAATGTTTTCATGCCACTCATCGAAAAAAGGATCACCAAATGAGTCGATTAAAATAAAAAACATTCACCTGGAAATACCAATTCCCCGGTGCCTTCAGACTGGCCCAAACTTAGCAGTTTCTCCACAGCAACGCAAAATTGGAACGACGAGTGTAAACGTTGGCAGCAAACTTGTTACGAGCTGACAAAAAAAGAAGTTTCGCACCCGCAATCGTGTGTCGCGCATTTCCCGAACCGCCTCACTTTGACTGAACGGCTGCGAGCTTCATGCATTTTGTGTTTGTTGCCAGAACGCCATTGCCAAGGCCACGTCGCTGGCCGAAGTGGAGCGCTTGAAAGGAATGCTGCAGGCCGGACAAATCCCGGGACAACAAGGTCCGTCCGTCCCTTGGCCCGCCGTCGCCCCCTCTGGCCTCTCGGCGCCACCTCACTTTTCTTCTGCTGCAGATGGTGCTGGTGTGGAGGAGGAAGAGGAGGAGGAGGAGGAGGAAGGCCACACGTCCCAGACGGACGTTCAGGTGGAAGAGGTCGAGGACATGGAACAAGATCCTCACGTCAACGGATCCTGAAGACTTTGCTTTTTTTTTATCCTTTGTACATTTTTTGACGAAAAACCCCATTAAATGTCCTTTTTGACTTTGTACGACGGCCGTGTGCGGAATCCGTCCTTGCCTCAAATGTAAAACATTCCAATTGCAGCCAAAACGAAGCCCTACACATTCACAGCGGCCAAAACGACGACGCTTGGGGCGGCAAGAGGGCAATTCGACACGCATCAAATAGTTTGAAGTTTGAACCCCTTCTGGTAACCGCTCAAAACTGAAGAAAGGTCAGTTGGAGACTTCGTGGTTGGGGAGGATCTTCGTATTTGTTGCATCAAGAAATGAGAACGCAGCTCGAAATGCTTGTTGTGGGGTTCGGGCCAATTTTGGAAACGGTCGCGTGTGCAAGTGACTTGTCAAGATGAGTAACCATTTTGGTAACCAGTGAGTTTTCAAAAAGACGATTGGACCAATCGTGTCAACAACTTGAATATGCGCGAGCGGAGCCCCGGATACGCGGCAGGTACTGGATTGTGGAAGAAAACCTTCAAAAAAAAAGAGGGCAAAATCCGAGCGTGTGGCTACAAAAGCTCGTTCGCTGCCGCCGATGACTTGAAATGCCAAAGATCCGTTCGAGTTGGGCCGGCAGCGAAAGAGTTCACGGGTTCACGACGGCAGCAGCGAGATGGTTTGCCGGAACGTCTTATTTTGCGGAGCCGACGGATGACGTCGTTGGTCAGCGGGCAAATTGTTCGACGGCCGAACAAAGCGTACAAATGTTTGCTTACCCGATCGGGCCGGTCGGACATGTTGTAACAAAATGGCGCCCTCGGCCGGCTGTCGCTGTCCACGCTTTGTAACAAACGACAGGGAGGCCATTTCATGGTGGGTTCCATTTTTATAAACGTGAAAAGCCCAAACGCATTCGCGATCGCTCGGGCAACCACAGCAAAGGTGCGAGCGCGGAGGCCGCCGGTTCATTTGTTGTACTTGCTGCAGGCGGCGTTGGGGTTGGCTCGACGCCGCCCGGCGCCGCAGTCGGCGTCTCGGAGCTTGAGACTGGCGGCGCGGCTGTAGACGTCGTTCTGGCAGAAGGGCGAGGCCCCGCCGGCCGCGTAGTCCGGGTCCCGGGCGTCCGTCTTCTGCCGGGCTTTATTGGACAGACGCTGCTGCGGGAAACGCTGGTCCTCGCACACGTGCGGGTTGTGGCTGTGCTTGCCCCCCCGCGGCAGCGGCAAACTATGCTGCGGGCGCCGCCGTGGCAACGGCCAAACAAACAAAAGCCACAACAACGCGGCGGTTAGCTCGGCCACGGAGCGCGCGCCTTCGCGCGATGCGTTTGTCACGCATGAGCGTGTGACGGTTATGAAGTTCACGACCGCTGTTGACTTCGTGTGTAGGATTTCACCGACGTGTCTTTGTGCTTTTATGCGTGTTGTGTTTTTCTTACCCTGAGGCCGCGCGGGTTCAGCACTTTGGGGTTGCTGGAGAAGTGCATGCGCACGGTTCCGTCCTGGTCCACGCTGACGCTGACCTTCTTGAGCGTCCGGTTGCCGCACTTTGGGCAGAACTGTTTGCTCATGTTGCTGGTGGTCCTGCAAAAAAGGCGTTCCACAACATGTACGTCTTCCTGTCAGGTAAGCGCGCGTGCGCACGCGTGGACTCACGTGAAGCAGGCGTGACATCGCAGGATGTAATTGCGAGCCTGCTTGATCAACATTCCGTTGAGCGACACCACGTGGAGGCCCATCTGGATCAGAACGTTCTGCACACCTCGCCGGCCAAGACCAAGAGTCACGCGAGTCCGATGAGTCGTGTGGTGAGTCACAAGGAGAGGCAGTAGTGAGTGACGGGTGCGAGTGGCGGCGGTCAATTTCACATGGCCGGTTGCGCGTTGACGTACGAGCGGCACGGCGAGTCACATGGTGACAACCTACACGAGTCACGCCACCAATCATAAGAGGCGTGTCGGTCGTGTGCAGTTGCCGCGGTAACGCCGCTCACTCACCTGCATGGCAAAGTCTGTGGTCAGACATCCCACTTTGACCCGGGCAGCTGCCGTCCAATCGGACGAGTCCATCTTCATCTGCGCGATGTTGCCGGGCGTGATCCAACCTCCTCCGTCGTTGTCGTCGTCATCTTCCTCATCTTCCTCATCTTCCTCCTTCCCGCCAGCTTCCCGCACGTCATCTCCCTCCTCCTATGACAACAAAAATCAACCGGCTGCTCCAGCCCAGCGCTACCAGCTAAGCTAACGGGTGTTGTAATGACCAGTAAAGCCAGCAGGTGGCGGTCAAGGGGGGCCGGCGGTTGCCTCCAGAACAGGAAGCTGTTGAAGTCATCTGCTTCCGTGCCGGGCGCTGACGACGGCGGCGGCAGCGGCGGCGTGCTCCTCACTTCCTGTTTGCGTTCAGAACCCTGAGAGAAGATGATGATGATGATGTCACTTCCTGTCCCCGAGAACAACCGTGACAGGTCCCTCGACTTGCATGTTGAATTTGGGCCATGCGATTTACTCGCATATCAAATCAATTCCCCAATTGAATGTTTTTTTTTCCAAGAAGGAAAACGTGTACTGCTAACTGAAAATCATATCCAGAAGAAAATATGAGATGACTCGTGTTGTAATCTCGTAGTTGCGGTTTAATCGAGTTACTCGAGCGATGCGGCGGCATGTACTGAATCACATCATCATTCTGATTTTGCGATGAAGCGGGCTCCAGATGACCTCTGACCTTGGAGGGCAAGTGGAATCCCGCCACGTTGACGGGCGTCTCCGGGTGGCACCGCGTGTCGCTCACGTCGACCTGCAAACCACAAGCAGAAGGTCACGTCGGCTGCGAGTGTGGGGGGGGGGGGGGGGGGGCAGGCTGGAGGGCGCACCTGGAGGCGGGGCTCCATGCGCAGGTGCCCCGTCCCGACATGTTCCTCCTCCAGCTCCAACGTCAGCGCCAGAACTTTGATGTCGGTGGAAGACAGGCTGGGGTAATCTCCCGTCTTCTTGGAGAACTCCGTCACTGAGGGGGACACAAAAGGCGCCGTCAAGCCGCGACCGTCGTCCACGCAGACCCCGCCCCGCCCCGCCGGCGCCGTTACCCAATCGGACGTGATGGGCCGGAGGCTGTCGCAGGTTGAGCTGGTACGGGAGGACGGCCAGACTCCTCCTGGTGGCTTTGTCCCGGATCTCGTCCACCACCTCCTTCAACGTGTACACGTTCTTCCCGATGTCCTGCAACGCATCGCCAACTGTCGTCATCGTCATTGCGCAATGCGGCGGCCCCGCCTCCGCTTGCCGCTTTTCAAGTTACAAGTCGTGGCTTGATCCATTTTCTGCACCTCCTCGCCGTCGTCGTAATATCGCACTTGCCATGTAATCTAGTCGTTGCCATTTACTCGAGTAGTCGTGGCGCCATTCAGTATTTGCCATATGGTCTCGTAGTGCTGCACGAGGTACCAGGAGTGATGGCAAAATGGAAACCGTGAAAGGTGGGCGGAACTTGTCATTGCTAATGCTGTGTTTCAGAATCACGTCACGTGACTGTTGCATTTTGCAAATGTTTCCAAATGTCATCGATTCACTTTTTCTCTCCAATGACATCATTTCTCTGGCTTTTGCCGTTCATTCCAATGATGTGCTGATTGCGTGACGACAGACAGCCGATAACTACTTTCCTGACTGGGGAGTTGGCAATACTGCTCTACTGTTTACAATTGGCCACCAGATGTCGCTGTGGGGAGACGTTTCGAACGTTCCAAAAGATCGATTCTTTTTCTGAATCAATTGTTCCAAATGATTCGATCGTTTCGTCCATCCATTTTCTCACCCGCTTGTCCTCACAAGGGTCGCTGGAGCCTATCCCAGCTGGCTTGGGGCAGTAGGCGGGCCCTCAACTGGTTGCCAGCCAATCGCAGGGCATCGATCGTTTCAACGTTCCCTTTTTGCCATCGCTCGGTACCGGTACCAGTACCAGCACGAGAACACAATGACGCCACATTATAAATGGTTGTGTAGCACATTTTTAGTTCCGGTGGTAAAGTGAGGTTACCCAGCCAACAATAATGTTGCAAATGCGCGAAAAGAGTATCCTCCTAATATTTGGAATAAATAAATTGCAAACACATTTGAAGTGGTTTGGTCAGTCTTTATTTTACTGCTTTAACTAATGTTTGCCGTTTTTGCCACGCTCTCATTTCAGTACGGGTATCTTTGTCATAATTTTGGTACATTAACAATACATCTACATGAAATCTTGTAGTTGTCATGCAGTGGTTATGCTGCGAAGTGATGTAGTAGTTGCAAAGCAGCCCAGTAGTTGGAGCGTAATGTTATTGTCGTTGTAAATAATACGTCCGCACATCGATCATTGTGACGTCATCCGCGCGGTGATAAGGAAGAGCGAAACCGATCGTCGATCGGTGCGTCAGATAAATTCGGCGGCATCGGGCAAGGTTTGTATTCGAAAGGTTGATGAGAGTAAAAAATAACCTGGAGAGGAGCTCTGTTCAAAAAAGCTCCCGCGTCTGCGACGACATGCTCCACTCCGGGCTGCGCCATCTTAGTTCGGTGGCGTTCGCAGTACGGCCAATCAGAGAAGACCTTCTCACCACGTGGTTACCTTCTTCTTCTCCCTCTTCTTTCCGGCAGACTCGTCGCACGGCGTGCGCGTTGCTGCCCACCACCAGTCAGACGATGTCCTCACCTAAAAATCGCAACAAATAGCCCAGCGTTACTCCAAAAATGTAACAACACCCTCCCTTTCTTCCCCAGTGAGGTCCCAGGACCCAACAGCAACCGCAGCGACTCTCCCCTCAGATTAAGTTCCCGTCGTGCACTAAACATCCCCTCCAATGACGCACATGCTTAACAAACTCCCCAAGACCACAGAAGACCGTCCTCACCAAATGCAGCCCACAGTGACCCAATCGAAGCCGTGACAATCTAACCTCCCCACCGCAAACCCACTCAGCCCCAACCTATAAAGCATCATTCGGACCCCCCCAAAACAACTGGACGAGCCATACACCACCCTCGCCCCCTCCCAACGCCATCAGCGACGACAGTTTGAACCCCTGCTTCCTCCACTCACCACAGTGCCCAAAGGATTCCAATCAATTCAACAGAAACCCCATCAGGAAGCCGCCAACCCTGACCAAAACCCAAGTGAGGCACACAAACACCCAAAGCCACCCGGACACAGCATCACCTCATTCACAAAGCCCGCCAAATCCTCGTCATAACCACACTTGACCGCTCGATCAATAGCCAAATCCGCTTACTTTGTTCAATTTGCGAAGACAACTTTATTAAAACTGTGAACAGCGAACCAACGCACTACTTTTATACCCCGACACGCATGTACGCGCGCACAAGCTCTAAAATGCGGAGTTCAGTTTATCGGGATCATTCATCTTTGTTGATTTTTGTTTGTTTGTTTGTTTTTAGCATAGTTGCAACTTCCCGGCTTCCTCGAATGCAGCATCCGTGGGCCGGGTCGGGGGCTGGAACATCGCGTGACGTCACGGGACGGGCGAACGGATTTTTCACGTGACGGTTTGTTGACGTCCGGGCCGCTTCAACAAGATGGCGGCGCGCTGGAGCAGCGAGAATGTGGTTTTGGAATTTCGAGACGCGCAGGTGCGATAGTTTGCTTCTTTTCCAGATTGAACAAACCTTCAGCAGCATCCATCACGCGGGAGCATCTTTACAAGTGCTTTTTAGTCCTCCTTTTTAAGTGTTTTAGAGCGCCAGCAAACACGGCACTCGAAGAAAAAACTGCACGCATTTCGGACGTTCGGAAGTTTAGCGATTGAGTCGCTGAGCCACGGAAGGTTTCCAGATTTACATTTGAAACCAAATTGAATTGAGCAAAGGAGGCACGAGCGACAGAGCTCCAAACTTCGATGCATTCATGTTACTTGACTGGAAAACGACCAAACAGAACTTTTTTTTATGCCATTACACAGTGATTGTTTTTCGGTTTTCTTTGTCTATTTGTCGTTTTCAATGTAATTGTTTCATGTTGCACCATCGACGGGGGGGGGGGGGGGGGGTCCTAGTTGTTAAGGTAGGAGGGAGAGTCCGAGGTGTGATGAAGGTTGTCGGTGCTTGGATGTTGAAATGTGCAGACCGTCGCCATCAGGCAGGCAAAAAAGTGCGTTTGCAAAAAAACGTTATTTATTTTGTGTATTTCTGTGTTTCTACTCTGAATGGTTCCTCGTTTCCCTTTTGTCAGCGAGCCTCCTGCTCATTTGTACTTGGAATGTTCCACTTAGGAAGTTCATGGTTGCGATTGGCATCCCAAGAAGAATAAAGAGGGAGTCCGGATGTTGTTGTCAGTGAGCCAACGTCGCTCAAGTTGATCTTGTTGTTGTGTTTGTGTTGCCAGGCCACCACCATGTCCGTGGACTGCTTGGGCTCGCACGCCGTGCTTTCTGGGTAAGCCGTAATCCCTCCCGAAGGGCAACTGGAGCCACGCAGGGGGCCGGGGCCACTCCTGGGGGGGCCACTACTGGGGGGGCCGGGGCCACTCCTGGGGGGGCCACTCCTGGGGGGGCCCCTCCTGGGGGGCCACTGTGTGCTCCCTAACCAGGTTGATGATGACAATCGAGGACGTAACATGTAACATGTCTGTTTGTAGGAGAATATCTTGGTATATTTGAATTGTCAAATGCATTAGTATGAAAGATCCACTCCTCAACTACAAACAAATAAGCAGCCATTTTGATTGATTTGATTTGACTGGCGAGGCTGATCAAGCGTTCAAATAGATTTCAGTGGCTTCTTGTTGCCCATTTTTGTCCGTGGCGCCGGAACCTGTGAAAAAGCAGCGTTGCTTTTTGTCAGGCGGCGCTTCCTGTACGTGGTCAACCTGGAGGCGCCGTCGGAGCTGGCCCGGAAGATGTCCCGCCAGAGCAAGTGGGACGTGGGCACGGTCCAGTGGAACCCCCACCGCTCTCAGGCGCACGTCTTTGCCGCATCGGTACCTTTCCTCTGGACGCCGCACCAATCTCCACCCGACTTCCTGTTGGCCGCTTCCACTCTGTGTGTGTGCGTGCGTGTGCGTGCGCGTGCGTGCGTGTGTGCTTTCCAGAGCAACCAGCGCGTGGACTTGTATTCGTGGAAGGACGGCGGAGGAGGCGTCTACACGTCGCTGCAAGGCCACACGCGAGTCATCAGGTGTGAGACGTCTTGTGCTGTCATGTGACGTCGCTTGTCCAATTGCGTCATGTGATCACCGAGGTTCATTTAGTGCACGGAAAAATTCTAATTCCAAAAACAATTTTAACAAAATAAAATAGAAACGAAAATGCTTCTTAACTAACTCAAACTATAATTCTAGCGAAAATGTCCTTTGTTTTCGTCTTTGGTATTTCATTTAATCCACGAGAGATGAATTTAAATGTGATTTGAAGTCGATTCATTTCAATATTTACCGAAATAAAGACGTTTGAAAGTGTGTCACACTGAAGTGATGGTGTTTATTAAATATTGTGCACAAGTAATACACATGAAAAGAAATTAATTAATTAAGAAAACTAAACTAAATCTAAGCATTTTATGCCCACAAAAAAAACGAACACAGACACCCTGAAAACGAATTAAAAGTAAGTACATTTGATAACAAAACGACATAAAAACTTGAATGAAAATTCCCAAACTATAATAACCCTGGCGATGACATCATCACGTGGCATCACAGAACATGCGGGATCATGGGAATTGTGTGTCACGTGACGTGGCACTTGAGCACGTCACGTGACGGATGATGCGTCAGTATTTGACGTCACGTGACGGATGATGCGTCAGTATTTGACGTCACGTGAGGGGGCGTGGCTTGCCGTTGCCTTCGATTTGCTTCATTAAGTAGCAAGTACCAACTTTAAATCAATGTTGACTTTCTTCTTCTGTTTGAATTCTTCTTAGTAAGTCACAGTGTCCCACCACTTGTGAGCTATTTTTAGAACAGAGCCGTGGGCTACTCATGTTGTCCTTGGGGACGACTCGTACACGCTGGCACCATGATTTTTGTTTGAAAGGGCAGTGCATCAATTAGAAGGCATTTCCATGCCATGCGTAACTGCTCACCCCTCCCCTCTGTGACTTGGAGGCAATGAACTCCGAAGAGGCGACTGGTTTACTTCACTGTGCAAGCAGCCAATCGTGTCAAAGAGCTCGTTAGTTTGACAGTTTTCAAAGCGCTAATGGGCCCACGCCTGAACGTGACGTGAAGTTGATGCGTGTGCGTTTTTCCATCACGTGACTCGTAATGAATGTGCGTGCGTGCGTGCAGCGATCTGGACTGGTCTTGCTTCGAAGCGGAGTTCCTGGTCAGCAGCTCGGTGGACACGTACATGTACATCTGGGACATCAGGTGAGAAGGGCGTGCTAACTTCCTTAGCGTTAGCTCACGTCAGCGTTTCTCTCTCTCTCTCCACAGAGACACGCGCAAACCGGCCGTGGCGCTGTCGGCTGTTGGTGAGTAGAGTTCGATTTGTCAACCAAAACCAAACAAAAATCATTTTGTCAACACCGGTTTGTTTTCACCGGACTAAAACGAGACGAGACTGAAACCCTCATTCATAAACAATAACGGGGACTAAATCAATACGCATTTTGGTGGACTAATGAAGACGAGGTTAAAATCTAAACTTCCCTTCATAAAAACTGGACTCAAATCTGTGGACTTTTTTTTTTCTTTTCCACTTGAACGCGTTTGCGGCGGCCAGCCGGCGCCTCGCAAGTCAAGTGGAACCGCAGGAACCACAACGTGCTGGCGTCCAGTCACGACGGGGACGTGCGCATCTGGGACAGACGGGTGAGGACGCCACGGCGGGGGCGAGCGACCGTCCGTCCGACCGACCGTCCCGGCTCGTCCGCATTCAAGTCCGCTTGCGTGCTTGCAGAAACCCAACACGGCGTGCGAGTACGTGGCGGCGCACCTGGCCAAGATCCACGGTCTGGACTGGCACCCGGAGCACGAGTTCATCCTGGCCACCAGCAGCCAGGACAACTCCGTCAGGGTGGGGCACACGCGCAGGCGCAGGCGCAGGCGCAGGCGCAGGCGCAGGCGCAGGTCATTGTCACGGGTCATCACACGTTGCGTGCGTCTTTGTGCAGTTTTGGGACTACCGGCAACCCAGGAAGTACTTGAACATCTTGTCGTGTCAAGTTCCCGTGTGGAAGGCCCGATACACGGTCAGGACGCACGTCACGCGTGTGCACGTCACGCGTCTGTCTGTCTCTTTGTTGCTTGTGCATGTATTTTACGTGTGTGTGTTTCGTGTGTTTGTGTTCGTGTTCATTTTGTCCGCCATTTTGAAATGCAGTCTCCGTTTTAGTGCACTTTCCATCACACTTGTTAGTCAACCTGATCCGGTTTTTTCTTTAGTCCATTTTTAGTCGCCTCCAAATGGAGCATTTTAGTCCAAGAAAACATCATTGTATTGGTCAACATTTGAATCAAGACCCCCCCCCCCCCTCCGACCCCTCCAAACCCCCCCCCCCTCCCCACAGCAGATTATGTTGAACATTTTGTATCCAAATCTATTTCACAACAAATGTTCTCTCATGTTTTGATGACAAGCAACTTGACATAATGACAGTCTATCAACAAGTGGCTGCTATGGCTACATGCTACGAGCTAGCAAGTTAGCCAGCATTAGTTAGCGGTGGGATTAGCGTTGTTGGAAGGTTGCATTGTAGCCATCAGGGACTTCACGTTGCACTTGCTGGCTGCAGATTGGAAAGGGGGCGTGTCACAAACATGGCAGATTAGCAGAGTTCAGATTGGACAAAATCATACCATTTTTGTTCATGAACTAAAATGTCCATAGATTTTTTCCGAAGTCCGTTTTCGTCTCGTCTTCGTGAGTCGACGTCGCCGCGTACTGATTCGGTGCCACTTGTTGATTTTTTTTCCGGTGAAAACAAAAGTATTTTTGTTGACGAAATGAACACGAGCATGTGCGAGTCGCAAATGTGTGTGCGTGCAAGCGAGCTTGAACGTTGCTTGACGTGCGCGTTCGCCGTCAGCCCTTCGTCAACGGCCTGGTGACGGTGATGGTCCCTCAGCTGCGGCGCGAGAACAGCCTGCTGCTGTGGTCCACGCTGGACCTCAACAGTCCGGTGCACGCCTTCGTGGGGCACGACGACGTCGTCCTGGAGTTCCAGTGGAGGCCGCAGAAGGAAGGTCAAGGGTCGCGCACGCACACGCTTATCGCACGCTTCCAGCAGTTTTAGCGCAATTTGGCGATGGAAGGACGGACGGACGGACGCAATTGTTTTGTGCGGCAGGTTGCAAAGACTGCCAGCTGGTCACGTGGTCCAGAGATCAGACGTTGAGGATCTGGAGGGTGGACCCGCAACTCCAGAAGGTCGCCACGCCACGCCACGCCACGCCACGCCGCGCCGCGCCATGCCACGCCTCTTCTCACGCCCGCTTGTTGTTCTTTGTTTGCAGCTGTGCGCCAGCGACCTGCAGGTGGACGAGCTGATGGACGGGATGTCCGCCATCATGGAGGCGGACAAGTCGCCGGCGTCGGCCGATTCTGAAGGGCAGTCTGCCAGAATTGCCCTCGCGCACCATCTGCAGGGTGGGACGTCTTCTGTCAAGCGTCTCTCGCATGTGATGATGATGATGATGATGATGATGATGATGCTCATCGTTTCCTCTTGGGGAGTAAAAAGAAAAGACTTTGCTAAAGTTTTAGCCCCCTTTGAACTTTTTGGCCACATTTTCAGGCTTTAAACATAAGATGACAACATTTGTGAAGGTTCAACACGATCGTCAAGCGGCACCAAATTCGATTGTTTGTCTTTTCGTCCCCGATGACTTTCCGGTGATCCGCTGTTGAGCTCAATGGCGGACGGCTGCTGATCAACGAAGCGCGTAGAAATGCGTCCGTTCTCGGGGTTCTGCCGAAAGAATGTTGCCGGGCAGATCAGAAGCAGGATTAGGATTCGAGAGATTTCGCAAGTTTGAAACTTTTGCCGGAGCACCGCAACGAGCCGAGAGTCGGCCCGCCGGCTGTTTTAGAGAAAGTTGAAAATAGAACATTTGGTTCCACTTTGGTGAGGATTCGTCACCAAAAAAAGCTTTTTTTTTGTGGCCAAAGGTGGAAAAGTTGAAGGGGGGGCTAATACTTTTGCAAGGCACCGTATATTTTGAGTGTTTAGCTTTCAATGGCGACTCGTTCCATCGTGGAAACGGTTGCCAGACCGGCCAAAGCAAACGCTCCTTGTGGCGTCTGAAGATGATGACGAGCGCAAACGCCACGGCGGCCATGACGGCGTTTGCGTAAAAAACAAACGGGTCGAAGGCGACAAAGCGCTTTGCCGCTTTTTGTTCCGCGAGAAAGGATCGCCTTGCCCACTTTCTTTGTCTCCGTCGAGTCGTCCGCCCGCGTGGTCGGAGCGCCCCGGGTCACGCTTCCGCTCCGTCCCCAGATCAAGATGGCGTCTCTATTGCGGGCGGCGGCCATGACGCTCCGGCGGCCTCGTCCGGTCTGGCTCAGACGCTGCAGCAGGAATTTTCTCTGGTCAACCTGCAGATCAGGAACGTCAACGTGGAGGTGAGATGAGCGGCGGCGGCTGCCGTCTTTGCCGGTCCTGACGCCGGATTTGTCCACGTTGTCCAGATGGACGCCGTCAACTGCAGCTGCGTGGTGTCGGCTCACTTTGGGACGCACCAGGTCCGCCTGCTGATGAAGTTCCCGGGACAATATCCCAACAACAGCGCCCCCACTTTTCAGTTCATCTCGCCGACCAGCATTTCTGCCGCCATGAAGACCAAAATCCACAAAGTAGCAAGCGCCGCCGCCGCCGCCGCCGCATCACCGCATCGCCGCGTCCTCACGTGTGTCTCGTCTTTCAGATCCTGACCGACGTGTCCCTGCAGAAGGTGAAACGGAACCAGAACTGCCTGGAACCTTGCGTCCGCAAGCTGGTGTCTTGTCTGGAGTCGCACGTGGTGAGAAGATGCTAATGAGCCGCCATGCTAACCACAACGGCTAACTGCAAGATGTCTGTGGTCGTGACAGGAGGACAGCCTGTCCTCGGGACCTTTCGTGCTGTCCAATCCCGTGGCGCCGACGCTGCAGGCCTTCCCGCGAGTCACCAACACGTACGGATCCTACCAGGTGAGACGTTCGGACGGGCTCGGCGCCGGCAGCCTTGTGATGATATGCAAATGATATGCAAATGAGCCTCGTGCACCACGCGCATGTTTGCAGGACGCCAACATTCCCTTCCCGCGCACGTCCGGGGCTCGCTTCTGCGGCACCGGCTGTCTGGTCTACTTCACGCGACCCATCAGCATGCACCGCGTGGCCCCGCCTACCGAGCCCACGCCCAGGTAGGGCGCCGGTGCGTGCGTGTGTGCGATTGGCGGCGTATTTAAGACGTTGGTGTGCGGCAGGTCGCTGTCGGCGCTGTCGGCGTATCACAGCGGCGTTTTGACGCCCATGAAGATTCGCTCCGAGTCTCAGAACACGCTCAGACTTTACAGCGGCAGCCCCACGCGGGCCGACAAGGACGCCGTGTCCATCTCCTCCTTCTACTACAAAGAACGGGTGACACGCACGCAAATTCAACACACGTGTAACACTGCGCACACGCGCGCGCACGCACGCACGCACGCACGCAACAGTTGTCGTGAGCGTGTCCTTCCCGCAGAAATCGCGGCGCTTCAAGAGCAAGCGCGACGGCGCCGACTGCGGCGGCCGCTCCATCAAGCTGGCGGGGAAAGTCATCATCCAGGAAATCTCCTGCCTGCTTCCCGTCCACAAAGTTCTGGGCGAGAATTACATGTGAGTGGGCGGAGCCTCAACGCAAGAAATTGCTGATTGCTGATTGATCCGGTGCCAGGATATGATTTGGCTTTATTGTTTTCTCATCTGTTTCCACAATTGAGTCATCAAATTGACCAATTGGGAGTTTCTCGCGCTCCCTCCGTTCACTTTCAAATCAAAGTTTGATCTTTACATTCCAGTCACGTGCTGAAACGCGGGTCCAGATGAGCAAAACTTTTTTTCTTTGTCTTTTTTCGTACCCTGGCACCCGAGGGGCGGGGCTGTGTACTTTCGTGTTCACGTCACTTTTTGGGCATTCGTTGCATTGCTGTAAGAATCTCAAGCAATTATGCACTTTTTAAAAAACAGTTTTTATGTGAAAACAAACGTGTCTTGCATGTTGAACGCATTTTCTGGCTAAAAGTTGAAATGCACGCTGAAGGAAAGACGAAATTGTCCATTTTGTCTCTTTCTGATGACTAAAAGTTGAATTTGAGTCCAAAGACTAAAATGTCTCGTCCAAATGTCCGTCTGTCCTGAGCAGCCTGAACATGCGCGACACCAAGGACACGTGTCAGAAGAACGCCGCCGCCGCCCTGGCCGCCGGACGCCGCGACGTGGCCAAGGTACGTGATCGGCCCCGGCCCCGCCCCCGGCCCCGCCCCCGGCCCCGCCCGCATCAACGCGGACCTCAATGTGTGCGTTCAGGTCTGGGCCCTGGCCTCGGCGGCCACCGGCCGGGACCTGAGCCCCGACTCGGACCCGGACGCCGACGCGCCCTGGGCCAGCCATCCCTTTGGACGCCACCTGCTGGAGACGCTGTGAGTCTGCCGCGCGAACCTCCTGACGGCCGCGTCATGTTGCCAACGTGTGCGTGCGTGCGTTCCCGCCAGCGTGGAGCACTACAGTCACATGAGCGACGTGCAGACGCTGGCCATGCTGTGCAGCGTCTTCACCGACTCGGACGGCGAGCGCCACCCGACGCACGCCGCGCCGCAGTCCCGCCAGGCCGCGCTGCAGCAGCAGCACGCGCGCTACGTGAGTATGGACACGCCCCCTTCATTTGCACACCCACACCAGTCATGTCAGCGGGCGGGTCTCAAATCGTCGGCGCTAAAATAATACAAATGGCCGAAATGCGGTCCGGCTCGTCGTGATGTCATAGAACACGCCGCCGCTAAATTGTACTTGATGCTAATGTTGGCAACGATGTCACGTGGGCTGACGAAAATCTCTCCGCCACGTTTCACTTTTTGTTGTTGCTCGGATGCCTTTTTGTTCTCATTAATCTGCATTGTCATACAAAAAAAAGAAAAAGAGAAAAGTGCCACAGGGTACTCGTTAGTCCCAAGGACAATATGAGTAGCTGACCACTTACTGAGAAAATTAAAAAGAGAAGAAGAATGTCACCATCTACGATATTCTGCATTGAGTTCCAAAATGAAGTAGCTGATGTTCAATGGGAAAAAAAGAAAGGTCAGGCAGAGGTCACATTTGGGAACGTCAGCAGCTCGCACAGGAAGTGACGTCACGCCGCGTTTGTTCAGTCCGGCCCCAGCGAGTCGGCGGTGGCGTTCGGGTGCCGGGAGCCCCCGGAACCGGCCGGCGCCCGCAGCGAGTCCCCCGAAGACGGTCGCCACGGCAACCGAGCAGCCGAGCCGCGGGAACCGGAGCGCGAGCGGCACAACTTGAACAAAAGGTCAGACCCCAAAACAAAAAACGGAGCCGGCGCCCCCGTTGATGATGTCACTTCCTGTCCCGCAGACTTTTGGACCCCACCAACATGGCGCAGTTTGACGACTTCAAGAAATGTTATGCGGAAATTCTCTATCGCTGGGACCTTCGAGACAAGCGGGCCGACGTGCTCAAGTTTGCTTCCTGCCCGCCCGAGCCGCATCAAGGCGTCGGTACGACCCCGCGCTCGCTTCCTCTCCGTTACAGCCTCGCTGTCAGCGCTTACCGTCTCGCAGTCTTGCTCATGTCCTCTTTCACATGCGGACTGACTCGCTGTGTGACGTTTGCGCTAACTTCCTGTTTGACGTTGGTGCTAACTTCCCGTGTGACGTTTGCGCTAACTTCCTGTGTGACGTTTGTGCTAACTTCCCGCTTGACGTTTGTGCTAACTTCCTGTTTGACGTTGGTGCTAACTTCCTGTGTGACGTTTGTGCTAACTTCCCGTTTGACGTTTGTGCTAACTTCCCGTTTGACGTTTGCGCTAACTTCCCGTTTGACGTTTGTGCTAACTTCCCGTTTGACGTTTGTGCTAACTTCCCGTGTGACGTTTGCGCTAACTTCCCGTGTGACGTCGGAGCCGACTTCCTGTCGACGACGGTTTGCTGACTTTGCGCGGCGTTGTGCTTCCAGAGTTGTGCGTGTTGTGCTGCCACTGCGGCAGTCCCAGTCGCGGCACTCAGTGCGCCGCGTGCAAGCGTCTGAGCTTCCAGTGCGTGGTGTGTCACGTGGCCGTGCGAGGCTCCTCCCACTTCTGCCTCAGCTGCGGCCACGGCGGCCACACGGGTCACATGATGGACTGGTTCCGGAAGCAGGACCAGTGCCCGGCCGGGTGCGGCTGTCGCTGTCTGCAGCAGAGCAACTTCTGAGGGCGGGCGCCGTCGTCGACGCCAGCGAGCTCGCCAGCGCCGCCGCATCTGTCACGTGATGGGCGGACTGGACGGACGCCGGTCACGTGATGGGCGGACTGGACGGACCGGACGGACGGCGGTCACGTGGCCTGTGACACCGAACGGCAGACTCGCTTTGTAGATTTGATGAAGAATAGTTGAGTTTATTTTCTGGCAAATATTCAATTCATATTTGTATTAATATTCGTTCAAGTTTGTGAAAAACAGATTAAAACATGAAACTTGGCTCATCCAATGTGATCCTGAGCTTTCTTTTCTTTTCTTTCTTTTCTTTTTTCCGCCTTTCCATGTCAGAAGAGCGTTCCTGATTTCCCACCAAGAAAGTTCAATATCTTGTCATAACAATGACACATTTCATGTTGACTTTGTTTCTGCTGGCAACAACACGCTTGCTGCTTCCATCATTTGGAGGTCAGACGAAAAGAAACTCAAAGTCACTGAAACTAATTTCAAGTTTCTTTCGCTTCAAAATAACTGATCGTGTTCTTCCAATCAAGTGGACGTCAACAAGGAGCCTTTTGTGTTGGCTTTGCTTTTGTCTGTTGCGGTTGCGTTTTGTTTATTTGTATATCTTTTTTTTTTGCGGGGGGGGGGGGGGCTGGGCTGTGCTGGGCTGTGCTCGGGGATGTCGCTGTTATTCTGAAGTCATGATGACGGAAGTGACGACGATGACGCTTCCGAGCCCAGGCCGACTTTTGATTAAAGCTGAATGTTTTGACGCTTAAAACCCCGCAAGATGCGCCGCACTTGGTTGCGTTCGCTGGAGGCCGCAGCAAGAGTTTCGGAACCGCGGCGACGACGAGCCAAAATGCAGCGCTGACAACAACTTGAACCTTTTTCTTTTGTTTTTTCCTCCCCTTCTTCTTCTTCTTCTTCTGCTTTTTCCTGCCGTCTGGACGCTGATTGGTTCGTCAAATGTCCACTCGCCGTGTGTCGACTGTTGTCTTTTGTTGTAATGTTCTGCACAATCGCAACACTTTCGCACCGTTGGACGCACGCGTGACGCCTTCGCGCTCTCGCAGTCTTCAGGCGTCACAAACGGGTCCACTTTGATTGGCTTAGCAGCCGCGGCTAGCGAGCGTTAGCATCCCGGCGCAGCACTGGAGCGACGAGTGTCGCCTTCGTCCAAATGCCGACACGAAGCAAACGTCAAATGGGTCCGCTTGAAGCGTCTTCGGGCGGTCGGCGGCTCCTATTGTGCTGCACGCACGCGCGCGCGCGCACGGGCACACTTTGTGGGAGTTAGCCTTGACGGCTAATAGTGCTAACACCAAGTAGGCTACCACGTTTGAATCACTCAAAAGAGTGCCACGTTCATGCAAACGTCGGCACAAAATATCGAAGTGTTTGTGTTTTCATTGGCTTGACTTGACTCGGGAGGAAGTCGAACCCTGTCAGTCAGTCTGTCTGTCAGTCTGTCACTCCCCATGCAGCCGCGACAAACGTGTGCAGTGTGGGACCCAAGTCACTCGGTGCTCCTCAACATGGACTTGGAGTGGGCGAACTTTGCAAGTCACTCGCTCATTTGCGGGACGACCTGAAATGCTTCGTGTTCGAAAGCGACAAGCCGCCAAATTGTGCTGCTCCCTCAAAGCAGTCGTCACAGAAGTTGGGATGTTGCAGGTAGTGATGGCAAAATGAAGCTTCATGAAGCATTTGCGATATTTTTTGACTCCTCTAGATGGCACTCATGATTCAAAGATGCAATGCAAATGTAATCCATTTCCATTGCACTTGCCTTTATCTTTAAACCAAGAGCACCATCTAGAGGAGTGAAAAAATATCGCAAATGCTTCATGAAGCTTCATTTTGCCATCACTAGTTGCAGGTGCCAGGAAGCTTTTGGCTGCCATTGCCTTCGACGAGAGAGAAAAAGCGCCACCAAGTTCCAAAACCACGGCCACCAAAATTCACGTGTGAAAATATCACATCGTGACGATGGCACCAATTTCTGCCATTTTATGGACATTAATGAGGACAACGTTTCAAATCCAAAACATTGAGCCGATTGTTGCGAGATGACGATTGCTCGCACTTTCCTAACACGAAGTCACGTTAAGCTTTTTGTCTTGAAAGAATTTTCGTGGGCAAGAAAAAGCTTAATGGCCATAAAACCCCCAATTGTGTGCGATTGTTTCGATCTTCTCAGGTTCAAGCGGACAAAAGTGGATTTTGGTGGCAATGACTCGCCGCCGCTTTCTAACATTAAAGCCTTTTTTTTTTACATGAAGCCTTTTTGACTAGAAAAAAAAAAGGTCACGCTCATAAAGTAACGCAAAAGTGCATTTCCCAAACCGCGGTTCCTTCTTTCTGTCCTGCCCAACAACCGAAGTGATAAAAATCCAGGCCAAAAAGATGAATTGCCAAAGAGGAAAAGTGTCAAATGCCGTTGCAGCATTTTTCTTTTCAGGGGGGGGGGGGGGGGGGGTGTTGTGTTTGGGTAAGGAACATGTCTTTTCAAGGATTGGTTAACGATGGCGCTTGTGAATGTGTTTCAGGAACTTCAAGTGAAAGCTTGCAAGCGTCCGCTATGAAGAAGAGAAGTTTGTCTCTTCAGCTTGTGAAAAGGTACGAAGATCCGGAAGCGGACTCAATCTTGTGCTGATTTCTTTGCAGCCCAAAAGGGGACGCGTCCACGAGGCGGCGCGCGGGCGGACGCGCGCAACAGTCGCACGAGGTCGCACGAGGCCGCGCGTCTTTCTTTGGCCGGCGCCGGTCGAGGTCGGGCCAAAGATGAACGTTGCCGTTCCGAAATGTGATGACAGGATGCTGAACTACAGGAACCCCGACCACCACGAGGAGCTGCAGATCCAGGCGGCGGTGGCGGCCAGCGACGTGTACACGGTGCGCCGCATGCTGGAGCGCGGATACTCGCCGAAGACCCGCGACGCCAACGGATGGACGCTGCTGCACTTCTCGGCCGCCAAGGGCAAGGAGCGATGCGTGCGCGTCTTCCTGGAGCACGGAGGTCAGGCAGCGCCACTCGCGTTTCTTCTGGCGCCGCGCTTTACATTGCGCCGCGGCATGTGGAGGAGGCGTGTCATTTGTATGCATTTATTTATTTTGGGCGAGAGACGTCCCGAGAGAGAGAGACGTACGCGTCGCGAGCGCTCTGCTCGGATGTTTGCGCTCGTTAAGACTTTTCAAATAAGAAGCTCGTGATGCTTCAAGCATCTCATGTTAAGCATTCGCGCTTGTTCTTGTCCAAGTTGATGGTCGGAATGTGCCGCTCGCCGTCATTCGCTCGCGTTGACCTCAAGTATGCTTAAAGCTAATTGGTTCGTGCGTAGCAGTCAGCTGACGGGAACAGGAAGTGCTGTCGCGTATGATGAGTCGAAATGCGTTTCTATCCTGCCTTTCGATTTGATGAAGGCGGAGCGTTCCACCATGAACCGCCAACCAATCGTCATGTTAGCTCTAGCAGCGCGCTGCCGGCGCGAGCATCCTGCGACGTATTTCTGGCAACTTTCTGAGTTGATTTCTTTCAAATATTACCGTCTCTCTCTCTCTATAAATATCCAGTTGAGACGTCGGAAGGCCAGTTTAGGAGCGAGACGAAATCGGCGAACGTGCCCGTTTTCAGACCGAACCTTGTCAGTCCGGTCAAAATGGCCGCTCGACGTCGACAAGCGTTAACGGCGGCGCTCGCTTGCTGGCTTAGTCACCAGAAGCAAGAAACTCAGGGCGGGATTTTTGCGTGCCGAGCCGCCGGTTGGTTAACGCGCGGACTGTCGACCTTCCTTCAGCCGACCCGACGGTGAAGGACTTCATCGGCGGCTTCACGGCGCTGCACTACGCCGCCATGCACGGGCGCGCCCGCATCGCCCGCCTGATGCTGGAGTCGGACTTCTGCGGCGACATCATCGACGCCAAGAGCTACGACGGCTGGACGCCGCTGCACGTGGCGGCCCACTACGGCCGCGACTCCTTTGTGCGCCTGCTGCTGGAGTTCGGCGCCCGAGTGGACCCGCTGAGCGACAAGGGCACCACGCCGCTGCAGCTGGCCATCATCCGCGAGCGCTCCAGCTGCGTGCGCATCCTGCTGGACCGCGGCGCCAACATCGACATCCAGAACGGCTTCCTGTTGCGCTACGCCGTCAGCAAGGGCAACCACCCGTACTGCCGCATGTTCCTGCAGCGCGGCGCCGACACCAACCTGGGCCGGCTGGAGGACGGCCAGACGCCGCTGCATCTGTCGGCGCTGCGCGACGACGTGCTGTGCGCGCAGATGCTCTACGCTTACGGCGCCGACACCAACGCCCGCAACTACGAGGGCCAGACGGCCGCCGCCGTCTCGGTGGGCATGTCCGCCCACAGCAGGCCTTGTCTGGACTTCCTGCAGGACGTCACCAGTGAGTACGCGCGCCCGCCGCGCTCGCCTCGTGGCGGCCACGTTTCGGTCTCCATCATAAGATTATTAACAAACAAAGCCCACATTGAGAATATGAATCGTGATCATCGTTCGTCCACAACCAGAAAAATCACAAGACGCCGGAACCGCTTTCGAACTTGTTTCCACTTGACAGCATCAAGCGGACGCCGCAAATCGGTCGACGCCGCAAATGCATGTTTGCGAATGTATTAGTGGCGTTTGTGTGATTGTTTTTAAATGGACGCCGGAACAAAAACAGCTTTGTGGACGGCAAATCGTTTTTGGGATTTGGAAGCATTTTGAGGTGGCCGACAAGATCTGGGAATGCAAATGGAATCTCCACATTCCAAAAATCTTTTTTGCCTGTAGAAAAGTTCCGCAGTCCATAAAAGACATTTATTCGGAGCGGATGTCATTTGTCGTATATTTCAAATTGGAGGGTGGGCCACAAGTGGCCCCTGGGCCATAGTTTGGACACCATGCCGAGACTTGGCTTTGTCCTTCATGAAAGCACGCTGATGATTACTTTTGATTTCAATCCAAACGGGAAGCAAAAATGGCCGCCTGACGGTGCAAATCGATAGCATTTCCAAAACGGGCTTTTTAGAGTCAAAAAAATTCAATTAAAATCGCTTTTTCTTTTACTCGTGTAAATGGCCTAAATAAATTCCGTGAATTTTTGGTTATAGTAAAAAAAAAAGTTTTTGTTTTCTTTTCTTTTATTTAATGAAGAGGCCGCTCGGGCTGCCAGTTGCCCACCAAGATGTCTTTGTGGCGGCATTCCATCTCGTCAAGAAAGTGGGTCCTGGAGGGGCGGAGTTTGAGGGCAAACGGGACCGCTGGACTTGAAAATCGACTGAAAAAGTAGCGGCCGTGCAAACCTGCTTTGAAAATGATGACATCATCCAAATATGTCAGCATTGACCACAAAGCGAAGCCAGTTGCGCTGATTTTGAGACGGGTTACAATCGGCGCAGCGCTGAATTGCCGGCGCCTTCCGTTAGCTTGTGCCGGCGCCTTCCGTTAGCTTGTGCCGGCGCCTTCCGTTAGCTTGTGCCGGCGCCTTCCGTTAGCTTGTGCCGGCGCCTTCCGTTAGCTTGTGCCGGCGCCTTCCGTTAGCTTGTGCCGGCGCCTTCCGTTAGCTTGTGCCGGCGCCTTCCGTTAGCTTGTGCCGGCGCCTTCCGTTAGCTTGTGCCGGCGCCTTCCGTTAGCTTGTGCCGGCGCCTTCCGTTAGCTTGTGCCGGCTTCCCCGCACGCTTGCGGCCGCCGTGACGTGCGCTGACGCTGTGGTTTGTCCTCAGAACGTCCGCGCAGTCTTCAGGACGTGTGCCGCATCAAGATCCGCCAGCGCGTCGGCCTGCAGAGTTTGTCTCTCCTGGAGGAGCTTCCCATCGCCAAGGTCATGAAGGACTATCTCAAACACAAGTTTTAACGCCGCCAGCGCACGCCGGGACCACAAGAAGAAGAAGAAGAAGAAGAAGAAGAAGAAGAAAAGTCCTATGCAATGACTCTGATCTTCCAGAACTTTGTCCCGCTCGTCTCCCGTCTTCCTGTCGAGCGGCGCAAAGTCGCCGCTTGCCGTCCCGTGTGCTGTCACAATGTAAATATGCCGCAGATATTTTTCTACTTTTATTTAAACTTGTACGTAAACACTCGGAGCGTGCGTGCGTGCGTGTGAGATGAAAAAAGTGAAATGCCACAGCAGTCATTTTATTTTGTTGATGTTGAAAACAAACAAACATTTGTTGACCTCTGCCGCCATCCCATAATGGTCCCCTCCCTCGCTGCCGGTCACCATGACAACAAGAGACGTCGCACCTGTGATGACACACTTTCTTCCCGATCAAACGTTTGACTTTGCCAACGTTGAAAACAGAAGCGCATTTAACAATCCCAGAATAGTCACCTGACTGGTCGTCACCATGGCAACGCGAGACAAACATCCGTGTGCAAAATGGCAACAAAACTCTTTGAATGTGTTAAGATTGAAAATGTTGACTTGCTCTCCGCATCCCAGAATCGTTGCCTCGCTCTGCCTTGGTCGCCATGACAACAAGAGTCGTGCGCGTGCGCTGTGATGAAACTGAATTCCGCCCTTTTATTTTGTTAACATTAAAACGTCCTGAAACTTGCGCCAATTTCTCACTTTCACAATAAAACGTCACAGTTGGAGATTTTTTATTTTATTTTGTTAACCATGATAGTGTTTAATTCTCTGAGCTTCTGATGGCCCCGAAAAGTCCGGCTTTGTCGTCATGACGTGATTTTTTAATTATATATATTTTTTAAAGCGGTTTTGTTGAGGTGCTGAAGTGACTGCGGTGTCACTCTGCTGCCACAAGGGGCGCTCTTACATAAATGCAGTATCACCATTCAGAAAGTTTTTATTTTTAAACATTGAGCAAGTTCATTTGAGTTCATGTGCTTCTGGACATTGAAAACATTTTTTGACATCAATTTGTCTTCAAGAGCAAGCGAGCGACTTCCTGAATGTACACAACGTTTGTATGTGCGCGCATCAATAAAGTTATCACGTCTCTGTTTTTGTTAAGCTGTGATTGTTTTATGTCTTAATGTTGCAAAGGAAAGAAAGTTAATTTGGTCAAATCGGCTCCAGAAAATCAAAAGCCTGCCAAAGTTTGGCTTCCGCTGCCGGCTGTGACTATTTTTAATTTTTATTTTTTTAAGTCAAACCTCGGCAGGCTTTCGATTTCCCGGACTTGGATTTGCCACCTCAGCTCGCGAGCCTGAATGGGGAAAAAACAAATACAAGACGGGACGGTCCAGTAGAACATTCTCTGGACAGACGGACACGAGATCGATGGCTGTCATGATGACGTCACTCGTATCTTTTCCAACCTTTCTGTGGCGTCAGCGTTTTCACAAAAGTCTTTCTTTTTGGGCACACGCGCCAAAGTTTTGCCAATTGTGACTCCTCCCCTAAAGGACACTTGACCAATGGATGACCTTCACTGATGAACTCTTTCAACCAGTCTGGCTCTGGCCAAAAGGTCACCGAGTCCTGCCCGAGGGGGGACTGGACCGCGTCCACGGTCCAAGCAGCACCCCATGACTTGTTTTATTGATTTATTTTTAACAATGGGAAATGTTTCCCGGGTTTGCAACAACAATCACTTTGACAGATTTTGTTTTTTAAATAATTGTTTGCGAGAAGAGATCTGTACTAGGATCCCAAAAGTGAAAGTTGCTTGAAGTTTTTGCTTGACTGCGGCAGCCGCGTTTTGCCTGCAGGAAGGCCACATTTTGCCGCAGCAGCAACTTCGCGCGAGCCACGATCGTCATCTAAACCAAGTAACATTTTTCTTGTTTCTTTTTTGTTTTGTTTCTTGCCATGACAGCAGCAGCCGCACGTCCGCATCCGAGTCAACTCTCGTCTTTGGAATAAAAGCGGGAAGTGACGTCGGCCGTAAAGCAGTCTCCATATTTGTAGTTTTTTGTGTGGCAGGCAGAATTCCTGCCACCTTCCTCAAAGCTGTCGAGTGCCAGTGAAAGCGAAAAGTTACTCAGGCCGTGACAAAAGGGAGGCTACGAGTCAACTCCATGTTTCATCAGAGGAGTTATGAACATATTTCATGAAAGTTGAACCGTTCATAAGTGTTGCTTTCATGTTAATTATTTGTGTGTGCACAAATACTGCTGGTGGCATATATTAATTTTTTAAGGGGGGAAAGGGCTAATGTAATGGGCTCCAATTACTCGCAGGCCTTATTAAAGGGTTGGAATTGGCGGGTTAGATCACCAAATGATTCCCGCGCGCGACCCCTGCTGCTGCTCACGTGGTACTTAAACTTTAACAACTGAACATGAAGACGTCAAGACGAGTCGCCGCCTTATTTTGTAGCTCCGTACCGGAAGTGTTCGTGTGTGCCGTCGTGCGGATTCCCTGGTCGTAAAAGCAGGAAGGGAAGTGACTCAAGTCAACAGTCTGGCTGCCGACGTGTGCGTGTGCGTGCGCGCGCGCGACTTTTGCCTCCAACTCGGCGTGCAAGCATCCTCAATGTCGCGCGGTGAGTGACTTTTCACACGGCAAAACTCTCGAGTGGGGAAAAGCAAGCGTGACGTCACGTTCATTTGCCGAGCGTCTTGTCAAGCGCTTCTTCCTGAACTCGTGCAACGCCAAAAAAGCCCACAAGCGGCGCGTGCGTGTGCGCGTGCGTGCGACTATCGCTTCATTTGTTGACGTTGTGAAATCAAGCAGCCAAGGCAAGTTGAATTGAGCTGACGTTTTCCGGAACGATTTATTTGAGTGTGTTATTCCATCAGACAAGAGTACGGAAGCCCATTGCTGCCATACCAGAAGAAGTCACATTATGACGGGATTCAGTTCATGTTCCTTATAACGTGGTAAGTTTAACATTTTGATATGAAAAGTGTGTCCTTACACTGTGATAGGGTTGTTTCACACGCTAACGTGGTCACATTTTCACTTCTGCATTGAGCAAAACAAAACGGAGCAACTTCTTCCGGTACAAACAGTGCCGTCGGCCATCTTGCGTTGCCACTCGTTCAGCGCGCCTAACTTGAATACACAGTACATTGATTGACTTCTCTGCGCAATTGTCACGTTGTACTAAGAAGTGTGGGAGAAACGCTACATGCACATTTCATCGGTAATAATGCGAGTTTAAATGTTTAAATTTGAAAGATCGTCCGCAACATGTCGTCAAAAGCATCGACAATCAAATGAAAGCAAAGCCCATCATGGGGGGGAAAAAAGACTGACAAGTGTAAACCCAACCTCTGTAACTCACCATACTGAGTCGGAATGGTGGATGCAAACAGTCAAGTTGCGTCTTTGAAGCCTCTCACGACTCCATCCACGAATCCTTCCTGGCGTAAAACATGTGCTTACCCATGTTTTTGTTTTCAGACAAAAGCCAACACAAATTGTCAGTAAGTGCAGCCACATCCGCTTGATGGTCCATTCATGTGTAGGTTAGGTACGTCTGACCTACGAATTGGTTGGCAAAGAGAAGAGAAGAACGCTCGCTTCTGGAAATGACGAGACCGCGCGTGTCCATTTGTGTGTTTTTGTGAGTCGCTGCGTATCTGTTTGTGTGTCTCTCGCGTTTGTGTGCTGAATGCTGATGTGATTTTGCGCGTTGTGTGCAGGCGCTGATGGGACGCACCAGCGTTAGCACGTTAGCACGTTAGCATGGAGCACGCCAACGTGGACGCGGTCAACGGTGAGTGCCGCCATGCTTTGTTCCGCTTGGGCCGCGCTTGCTCGCAAACGGGAAGTGAAAGTTGTGCGAGAGCGAGCATGCGTGCAGATGCGTGCAGATGTGCAGATGTGCAGATGCGGGCAACCAACACATCTGTCACCAGCGAGAGCCGCCGGCAGCGCCGCTTCTGCCGTTTGAAGGAAGGCGTGGCCACAGCCACCATGTGACATGCAAATTTGAGGGGCGTTAACTCAAGCGGTCGCTCGCTCCCGCTCCCAAAGGGGTTCAAAATTGCTTCTGTGCTTTTTCCCCCCAAAACGATTCCAAACTGTTTAAGCATGACTTTTTGTTGGTGGGCTCTAGCATGTGCACGTGTGTGTGTGTGTGTGTGTGTGTGTGTGTGTGTGTGTGTGTGTGTGTGTGTGTGTGCGCGCGCGCGCACGTGTGTGTGTGCGCGCGCGTGCGTGTGAGTCAGTGTCACGTTTGCAGTACTGTGTGTCTTCAATCCTGTGATCACATGACCTTGTTTTAGCGACGTCAGAAAATTCACCTCCACCATCTTCCTCCCGTTCAGGAGCAAGTCAAGCTGGTGGTCCTTCCTGCCCCTCCCCCACCCTGGCCAGCATCCAGACAGCGTACGAGGCGGGCCAGGAGGAGACGGCGAGGGACTTGATCCGGCGGGCCGCTTGTGTGCGCTGCAGCGACGCCCAGGTCGAGTGTGTCCACGCTGTGAGTGGAAAAACCAAAACCATCCGGACCTAAACTCGAGCCCCGTGAGAGGTCGCGTAGAATTCGAGGCGCTCTCAGTCAAGCTAGAAGCCGTCAGCGCTGACCTACGACCCAGCTCGAGGTCTCAAACTCGGCTCCATGTCACCCACAAGCAAGAAGTTAGAACTCGCTTGCAAGCGAGCTAGTAAAAAAGAAAATATCACCGTACCCAACTTGCACTCACCAAGCTTACGAGAAGCAACTACGGTGCTCTCCAAACATGCGACACCCTCAACACTCACATACGAGCTAACTTGTCGCCACCTAACTCAAAAGTAGGCAACTAGCACTCACCGAGTAGGCAAGATACAACCTCACAAAAGTTACAAGAAGGAACTAGTAGGACCCTGCTAGCGCCATGCTAGCGCCATGCTAGCCTAAGAAGCAGCTTATTCAACATTGTCGCGTGTGTGTTTCAGGACGGCGTTCTGCGGCTGGCGTCGGCGCACGGCGATGCCGACAGCGTCCGTTATCTCCTGCAGCAAGCCCGCGTGCGGATTCTGACACAAGTGTCGGACCAGAACCCGGCGGCGGCGGCGGCCTACGCTGGGCACGGCGCCGTGCTGAAAATTCTCTTGGACGCCATCCCAGGTCAGCGGCGGCTTCTCCAGTCCGGAACCACCAGCCCAACCCGATGCGGTGCCACAACCACAAGCGCTCCTCGGATCACAGTCGCATCGTAAATGGTTTCTTTTCTTTCCCACCTGCCGACAGGTGTGCGTGAGAGGAGCGACCTCCTGAGCCAGCTGTTGTCGACTTGCTGTCAGCGAGGTCACGTGGATTCAGCCCGCCTTCTGGTCGAGGACTACGGCGCCGACGCCGCCAAAGACGACAACGGCAGCTGTGGCGAGCGCTTCCCCGTCATCTGCGCTCTGCCGCTTTATGCCGCGGCGCAAGCAGGTCACAACCAATAGAAGCCGCGCGCGCTGGTCACGCGATGCCGGAACGCCGCGTTAAGGTGGCGTCACGGCGTGGACTGAGCTTCCTGAGCTTCCTGTTGTCCTCCTTGCAGGCAGCGAGGAGCTGGCCCACTTCCTGTTGGACAAAGGTGCCGCTTTGACGTCGTACACGCTGATGGACCATCCGGACCTGAGCGCGCGGCTTCTTGCGCGGCGGCTGCAACGCGACACGCAAGACGGCCAACAGGTGGACTTGTTGACGTCACAACACAATCGGCATCAGTTCGCCGCCAAAAGGCCAGGCAGGACTCAAGACTCTAGCAGAGGTGGCAAATCCAGGTCCAGAAAGTAAAAACCCTGCCACGGTTTGGCTTTAGCCCCCTGATGCTAGCTAGCTAGCTTGCTAGCTCCCTAGCGGGTAAACAAGCACCAATGGCGCTAGCTAGCTAGCTAGCTAGCACTGGGGCCTAAAGCCAAACTGTGGCAGGGTTTTTACTTTCTGGACCTGGACTTGCCACCTTCTCTGACTAATAGAGAGACTGAGACCACCTCGAGTTTAGCAAGAACTCACCTGGACTGACCTCGTACAAAAGTCTCGGCCCACTCGACGACAAATCATTTGGGCTCGGGTAGAAGCCACCTGGTGGAAGCAGCAAGTAATCTGCAATTCAGCTGGAACACAAGAAGACCGAACAAGTCGGGTTGAGCTCGTTAGGACCGACTTGGAACTCAAACTTAGCTGGGATCCAATTGGAATGAATTCTGAACTCGGGTAGAATTCAGTTGGATCTTGTGCGGAACTGTAGAAGTCGGCGAGATGGCAAGCGAAATTAACTTATGACTCGGGCAGAACTCGCCCGGAAGCCCGCTTGAGCTCAAGTCCAACTTGGGTAGGAAGAACGTAGACGCCGGCAAAAGTCAGCCACGGTTGGCGAGAAGCAGAAGAAGTCGTAGGAGGTCGTAGGAGGTCGTAGGAGGTCGTAGGAGGTCGTAGGAGGTCGTAGGAGGTCGTAGGAGGTCGTAGGAGGTCGTAGGAGGTCGTAGGAGGTCGTAGGAGGCGGCCGCAAGTCGCGAGTCGCAAGTCGCCAGGATGCCGAAAGTTGAGCCACGCGGTGTTCTGTGATTGTCGCTCAGGTGGTGAACGTGCGCTGGGGCGGCCTGCGGCTTCCGTGGTTGGAGGTTTCCTGGCTGATGGGCGTGTCCTGCCTGATCACGCACTTGGATTTGTCGCGTAACGATTTGTCGTCCTTGCCGTCCGTCCTTCCCTGGGGTCTGCTGCGTCTGCGCACCTTGGACCTGTCCCGCAACCGGCTGGCCCGGCTGCCGCCGATCGCCGCCTCGCAGGAAGTCATCTGCCGCAGGTAGCGTAGCGCCTCGGGTGGGCGGGGCTGTCCGGGCCGCGCTTTGCCGCCTGAAATCCATAAAAAAACAAAGAATTCAGCATATTCGCGTCTCGTCCTCGCCGACGTGGCGAGGAAGTTCTCGCAATTGCATTCGATTCACTTCCTGTCCTTTCAAATTCAGAATTTTCCATGCTGTCGTGTTTGTTACGATGCTAGCGTGTTGCTGTGGCGTGCAGGTTGCGCGAGGTGAACGTGCGCGAGAACCAACTGAGCGCGCTGCCGGCGGGTTTGCTCCACCTGACCGAGCTCAAGAAACTCTGCGCCTCCAAAAACCGGCTGAGCGACTTGTTTGACGTCCCGCCGTGTAAGCCGCCGCCGCCGCCGCCGCCGCCGCCGCCGCCGCTGCCGTCGTCCTCCTCACGGACGCTTGATTAGGCACGCCGGTGTAACCTTTGCGCGTGTGTTGTTTTTGTGGCGGCAGCGAGCAACTGGCTGGGCCTGCGCCAGCTGGAGGACTTGGACGTGTCGGACAATCTTTTGCCGGCGCTGCCCGCCGACATCGCGCACGCGCTCAAATCCCTGCGACTCCTCGACGTGTCTCGGAACCGGCTGGCCAGCTTTCCGGAGCCCTGGTCCTGCCCCCTGGTCGGTGGCGCCGCACGCCGGCCGGCCGGCCAGCCAGCGCCGGCGTCTGCTTGCGTGCCGTCATTGCGCCGATTTGCGTTCCAGAAGCGGCTGAGAGCGGCGTCCAATCAGATGAGCGGCCTGCCGGACAACATCGCCATCTTCTGGCAGAATGAGCTGCAGGACGTGGACTTGTCAGACAACCTTCTGGAACGTTTGCCCGCCGACCTCTTTGGACTGGAGGTAGCGCCTCGGGTTCCTCCGCACCGGTCCCACTCGCGTAGATCGAGGCCAGCTAACCGAGAACGATCGGCACAAATGATGTCAACCGAAAGCAAACAAATACTGCAAAAGCAAAAACCAAACAGACAATCAAGAAAAGTGGTTAGAACTTAGTTGGGCGGAGCCCAGATGGACCCAAGGTGGCAACCGCAACCTAAGCAGAACATTTTCCCAGCCCGCACGGACCATTGGAAGTGTTTTCTTGAAATCACCTGCCACGATGTTGCGCAATTTGTCCCGGGCCGAGAGCCGTTTTCAAATTTCTCGTATTTGGTTGGTCCGCGTGTTTGCGCCGCGTGAGATCACGATCGGCGTGTCGGAACCAAGGTCCGCCTCTCACGCGCTCTCCCGCTTGACTTCCCGCCGGCAGGCTCTGCTTTCGCTGAGGTTGGGCGGGAACAGGATCAGGACTCTGCCGCCGCCGTCCGACTGGACCTGCTCCCGGCTCCGGATGCTGGACCTGTCCGGGAACTTGCTGGGAAAGTACGTCCTCGGAAGTTTTGAAACATTTTGTTCATTTCTCGTACAAGAACATTCACGAAGATCGGCGACTTGTTGACGGTTGTCATGTTTACAGATGCCACAAGATGGCAGCAAAGCTTTACTTCCTGCTGGGTTGGCTTCTGTGGACTTTTTGGTCCCATCAGTTTGTTGCCATGTCGTCTAATCTGCCCCCGCCGGGCCTTCGCCGCGTCTCAAGTTAATGATTTTAGTGAACGAAAACCACAACTCCAAAAACGATTTTGTTTACAACCGAAATTGCTTTTAAAAAGAAACGAAACTAAATTTTATAATTCTAGCAAGAATGTTCTTGTCTTTGGTCATTCATTGACTGCACGAGCCTTTGGGGATGATTTTAAATGCAGTCGATTGATTTCGATATGAACCGGAATGAGGACGTTTGAAAGTGTGTCAGAAATGATGTCATCAAGCAGCAGCCAATAGAAAAGCACCTTCAGATGACGTCGCTTCCACGTTTTTTTAAATATTGTGCACAATTAATACCGATTTATTTTTTTTTTTTTTTTAACTGACACGAATACTGAACTAAAACAGAACAACCCTGAAAACTCGTTAAAACAAACTAAATTAAAAAAGTAACTAAAATAACAATTCGGAACTTCTGATGAGCCTGCCCGGTCCACTCAAGTGCTTTGAGATGTGACGTTCGTGCACTTCCTGCGCCGCCGCGTGTCACATGACTGACGTCCACGCGCGTCCTGCAGGAGTGAAGAAGAGCCCAAGGCCCGAAAAGTTCCCTTCTTGAGCACCTGGAGCAGAAAAGGTCCTGATCCAGGTGCGTCCCACGGTGCGCCCCAGGTTTTGTTGCGTTTGGGCCGGGTCGTGACCCGCTTGCGGCTTTTGCGGGCAGGTCGTCCCGTGGAGTTGCCGGCGCTCCTGCGGGATTCGCTGGAGGTTCTCTACTTGAACGACAACCATCTGGAGTGCGTCCCGCCGTCGGTGTGCGCGCTCGGCAGCCTCAGCGAACTCTACCTGGCCAAGTGAGTCGCTGCGGACGGTTTCCACGGCAACACGCACGCACGCACGGCGTTGTAGAAGCCGCCGAGAACTTCAGCAAGGGAATTTTCTTTTGTTGTCGGACTTGGCGCGGCTTTTGGCTCTTAAGTTGTTCCTTTGGTCCGATGTGACGTGAGCGGGCATCTTTGGCGGCCTCCAACTTTGCCGTTTCCTGCTGCGTCATCCGCAAACGCCACAGATCAAGTTTGTGTGTGTGCGTGTGCGCGCAGCAACCCCGGCATCCGAGAGCTTCCGCCGGAACTGTCTGGTCTGAGCAACCTGTGGCAGCTGGACTTGGAAAAGCTGGACATCGGCAACGTGCCTGAAGGCGTCAGGACGCGAGGTTCGTCGTCTCCGTTTCCGCTACAGGAAGAAAAAGGTTTGAAAAGTCAATTGCCGTCCGCAGGAGCGGCGGCGACGCTGGGCTTCCTGCGCGCGCAGATCCGCGGGGCGGAGCCGTGCCGGCAGCTGAAGATGCTCGTGATTGGCCCGCCGCGCCAGGGCAAATCTTCCCTCCTGCGGGCGCTGCAGACGGGCAAAGCGGCGGCGGCGCCGTTCACGCCGGCCGCCCAAGCCGGCGTCTCCACGTCCGCCTGGGAGACGGACGTCCCCGACGCCGCCGCCGGCAAGCACAACGTCAGCAGCGCACGCGTCCGTCCGGCCGTCCGGCACGTTGGACTTTGTATGTCTGGCATGCGACTTTTTGTGTGCAGGATGACTGGAATGTCTTCACTCGGACGGACGGACGGATGGACTGACGGACGGACTGACGGACGGACGGATGGACAGACGGACGGACGGACTGACGGACGGACAGACGGACGGACGACTGTTGTCTGGCTAGCATGTTCCCAGCGTGACGTTGTCTGGCTGCGTTGCGACCGCCGGCCAATCGGATTCCTCCTCGCATGGGATTTTTCGGGCTTGTTTTTAGCAACAACATTCGTGACCCACCCGACGGCTCGCCGTAGCGACGACGTCAAACGGAGGCGGCGCCCAGCGCGCGTCGTGTGTGACGTCACGTGACGCTGTCGACCGCGTCGTGCTTCCCGTTCCTCGCAAGCGCGTCAAGCGCTTTTCTTTGATTTGAACGACCTCGCGTCTCTGGTTACGGCCGGGCGCTTATTGGCTATTTCCGGTTGCGCGTGAAGAACTGCCGGTGTCGCGAGACCGGCTTGGGCGCAAGTCACGTGAACTGTCACTATTTGCGGGTTGAGCGGAACAATTGGATTTGTTTTGCACGCGTAACACGAGTGACATCACGAACAGTCAAATGTGTTGCGAGCGCATCGGACTGCTGAGACGCAAATGGCACGTGAAAGTCCCGCCCTCCGTCCCGCCCTCCGTCCCGCCCTCCGTCCCGCCCTCCGTCCCGCCCTCCGTCCCGCCCTCCGTCCCGCCCTCCGTCCCGCCCTCCGTCCCGCCCGCATGTGCTTTCAATCCGTCCGGCAAAAGTCGCATTTCATGTGCTTTGTGACTTCGGACGACAAAAGAGCCAAATCCACTTTCAATCGGGATTGGCTAAAAGTGCGAAAGTGTCCGAAGTGTCGCGTGACTCGCATTTGAACTCGTAAGAGCAGTTTGTGACTTGTAGGACCGACTTGCGATCTTTGCCTCTTGAATTTAACGAGTATCGGACGACAGTCGTGTGACGAGTAGAGGGGCGGGCAAACCGGATCCTCCTGCAGGTTTTGGAGGTTTCCCTCATCCAACACAGCTGATAGCAATCAACAGGATCGTTTACGCAGAGCTTGCTGATGAGCTGATCATTTATCAGCTGTGTTGGAGAAGGGAAACGTCTGAAACCTGCAGGACTCCAGGACCGAGTGTGAGCGCCCGCCCCTGCCTTATACGGTATACAGGAAATACGGCCCCGGTTGAAGACTGGCAGGCGTGATGAGAACCTGAGAGAGTCAACCGATAGATGCCAGCGGCGGAGGTTCGACTTGCCGGCAGCGGCGAGCGACGCCACAACTTGCGACTGGCTCGTGCATGCTCAGGCAAGTCGGGTCCTCGAGAGCCGCAGTCCCGCATGTTTTTGATGTCTCCCTGCTCCAACACAGCTGAGAGGCTCCTGCAGAACGTAACGATGAGCTGATGATTTGATGACACCCAAAGCACGCAGGACCGCGGCTCTCTTGGACCCGACTTTCCCTGAGCGACACGTGTCTGCTTGCGCTGCTGTTCCGACTCCAAAAGTTTTAGGTTTTCTGATTTGAAGATGGCAGAATTTGCACATCACTTTTCTGATGACATTGTTTTTCAAAATAAACCCGACTTCATGTTCAAGCAGTTACTCAGTACTTGAGTATTCTTTTCCGCCAATACTTTTTTTACTTGTACGTGGGTGATTTTTTATTTTTTTTTAATGACCACTTTTTGCTTTGACTTGAGTACGATTATTTTGAAGTAACGCTACTCTTACTTGAGTACAATTTTTGGCTCCTCCCCCCGCCTCTGCCAGTATGCCACGAACTCGTATGACACTTGTATTCTGTTGAAGTGTTTTGCCTGACGAGTATATCGCTTGTATGTTGGACATTTTGAAGGTTTGTGCCCAAAAATCGAGTCTCATAAGAATCACAATTCTCCTTTTAGTACGATTCACAACCGATTTTAAGTGTCCCAAAATCGATTGGATTTCAATGATCTTGCCCTTGTTTGTGTGTGCCTCAACTGGGAGTGCTGTTCATGTTGTACCCGAATTGGCCACTTGGGGGCAGTGTGGTTCCGCGCGTTGTGATACGCAGTTAAGTTGTTGCCACATTAGAGAGTAGAAAGGAAAAGCCACGATCAAGTTTTGCCAATCAAAGTGTTTTTTTTGCATGTGCCGGTGAGTAACGTCAACTTGCGTCTCTGTAGGCATTCCTGAAGTGTTTTTGTAAGACGAGCCCTTCTTTTAAGTGATAAAAGTGCCGCGAGTAGCGAGTCAGTAGCACTTGCCATTGAACGTTAGCATTGAGCTAGCTGCGTTCTGGAAACAAGCGAAACAAGTCACTGCTTGAATCGTCCGCTCTGTGGTTGCGGTCAAACGGATACCAGCATTGGACTCTTTTTGAAGAAGGAAAACAAAACATTTGAATGATGAAAGTGGCGCGAGTAGTGCGCTAATTAGCATTAGCGATGAAGACTGGAATAGATCGTGACGATTCTTTGCACATCTATAAATTGAAGCAGAAATCATTTTGAATCGATTCCGAATGGAATCGTGGGACAGCCGAAGATTCCCACCCCTGACCAGTATGCGACTCGTATGTCACCTGTTGGTTCCTGGTGGTCTGACCAGGAAGTGTCTGACTCACGTGACTTGCATGTGACTTGCATGTGACTTGCATGACTTGACTCTTGTTGTGACTTCTCTTCATCCAACGTGACTTGCATGTGAGTCGTATGTGGCGTGTATTGTGGCCAGTTGTTATGCGACGAGTTGGGTCAAGAATAACCCAACGGTGGGTCAAAAGTGGACCAATCCTCTACTTGGGTGGATTTGACCCAACGTTGAGTCAAGAAATGGCTCATTTAGTTTAAAACAGCTCCTAAATATTGGCCAGATCCTTTACTTGGGTCCCAAAATGGAGTCATTTTGTATAAAACAGCCCAGAAAGTGGATTGGTCCATTTTTGATCCATAATTGGGTTACTTTTGACTTAAGAGTGCACGTGCGTGCGTGCGTGCGTGCGTGAGCGGGCGCGTGACGTTTGCGTGCTTGCGTTTTGCCAGAGGTTGACGTTCAACGTGTGGGACGTGGGCGGGCCGCCCGGCATGTCGGCGGCGGTCACGCAGTGCTTCTTCACGGACAGCGCCCTCTACGTGCTGACCTGGAACCTGACGCTGGGCGAGGAGGCGCTGGCCAGCTTGCAGGCGTGGCTGCTCAACATCGAGGTGCGGCCCCCCCGCTTGCGATTCCGTCTCCCGTTTCTCTCGCCGACGAACGAATCATCTTTGGGGTTTTGCTTTGATTTTGGCCAACGATGCTAATGAGGATTTTCCGACGGATGTTCGCGGCTAAACTAAAAGCTTGAACTTCAAATCCATCCGGTCCCGTTTTGGAGGAAAGGCTTACATTTGTTTTGTTTGAATCCAATTCGCCGATTCATCGTCAACGAACGGCTGCAAATGTTCAAATTTCTCAAACATATTCGACTGACTGTCGTTATTACTACAAAGTGATGATGACGACGCTGAGTTGCCGGTTTTGTCTTATTGTGATCGTCCGTCCGCTTTGATGGAGGACAAAAAAATACAAACCTGGAAGAAGGTTTTGCGGTTGAGAGGCTGAAATTCCCACAAATGCGAAGTTCAACGATGGCTGAAAAACATTCGAGGATGATCAAAATAAATGAGTTGCCGATTATTTTGATCGTCGATGAATTGCCGATCAACCTGTCCTACTTTTGCCAATGCATTGTGGGTAGGTGATCAAACGTAGAGAAGTTCGCCACCACGCAGACCTCCAAAATGGCCGACTGAATGGCAATCGTCTTGTTCCCGTTACTATGACAACCATTTGACAGGCCCGGGCGCCCAACTCGGCAGTGGTGGTGGTGGGAACCCACCTGGACCTGATTGACGCCAAGTTCCGCACGGAGCGGCTGGCCACGCTGCGGGCTTACGTCCTGGCGCTGTGCCGTTCGCCCTCGGGCGCCCGAGCCAGCGGCTACCCCGACGTCACCTTTGCGCACCTGTGGTCAGTACGCGTGCGTGCGCACATGAGAAGGCGGCGGGCGGACGCAGTGACGCTGTGTGTGTGCGTGTGTGCCAGTGAGGTGTCGTGCAAGACGTTGGAGGGCGTGGACGAGCTGAAGAAGCTCATCCAGCAGGTGGCGCTCTCCATGAAAGACGCCGGCGCCAGGAAGCTGCTGGGCAGGATGGTGAGTCCTCAACGCGCGCGTGTGTGCGCGCTTGTGCACGTGTGCGGTGATTTGGGCTTGCCGGTGAGCAAGAAGACGAGATGGCTCGTGCGCGCTCGTGAGCCAATGAGAAGTAACGTGGTCACATGGCGGCCATCTTGGGACAGGGCACTCTGCAACAACACTGCAGTTAAGGCACTTTGTGATGGATTGCGCAACGCGTTGTCAAGCGATTTTCAAGAGCATTGAAGTGCGTAAAGCACTGACGACGGCACCAGAGCCGTCCCCTGTCCTAAGATGGCCGACCAGTGAGCATGTTGCGCACCGTCCCCTGTCCTAAGATGGCCGACCAGTGAGCACGTTGCCGACTCAACTTGTTGTTGTTGCTGTAAACGTTTATTAACGTGGGATAAAACCCTTCAGATGCAACATCTGGCTTGCTTTATATGATAAAATATAATAAGAGTTCATCTCAACACAAGTCTAATTAAAATTAAGAATGAGAATGCAGCGTGACAATACATTGTTGAAAACATCGGCAATCTGTTTTTAATGAATTAAACAAGATATTTTGAAAAATGTGGAGTGAAAACGGCAAAAGAATATTCCAATCAAATACGGCAAGTGACAAAAACTGGTTTGAACTCTGTAATGTCGAATTGGAAGACTGCGGAACAAAATATAGTTTCAAACAATAAGGAAAATTCAAAGGAAGACATTTCAAAAGAAACTGAAAGGTGTGTAAAAAAACAAACGACCATCACCGAAGGTAAACGTACGTCGTTGATTGCAAATCACATGAGAGGCTTTTTGATGCATAATCAATATCAGCATAATCAATGATGATGCTTTTTGCCTGACATTAAATGCAAACCCCCCAAAACGCCTCCAACGAAAGCAAAAGATGTTGAAAGTGAAAGTGAAAGTGAAAGTGAAAGTCAAGCGCTCTCCCATCATGACACGTGCAAAAGAAATCTTTGGGTTCGGCTTCGATCAATGCACGCTTAATGTGTTCCGTGACGCGTACTTGACACGTTGCCCCGAAAAGGTGACGATTGCATCATCAATCGATCGGCCGATAATTGGTCAAAAAGGACCGTTGCGGTTTATGAGCGTTCAATCGGAGGCAAGCGGCAGAATTGTTGATCTTGTAAATGGACGATGAAATGTTTGGACGTCCTGAAATGCGCTTTGACGCGTATGTGACAAACGCACGCCGCCACCTTCACGTGGCCTTTTCCCGCCTGCCGCGTCATCACGCACGTGCGTGGAGCAGCGGCGTCTGCCCGGCAACCGCTAACGGCGGCGTTGTGCGCAGATCCCCGGCAGCTACGTGCGGCTGCAGGAGGCGGCGGCGGCCGAGAGGCGGCGGCGCCAGGCCGAGGGAGAAGTTCAGTTCCTGACCGAGGCTCAGCTGGAGCGCCACGCCGGAATGGACATCGCGCACTACCGCGACCTGCCGGCCGGTACGAGGACACGCCCCTTTCCCACGCCAGGCCGCTCTTTTGACCTTTGTGATGTTTGCTTTGGTTGCGTTGACGCGTCTTCGTGTGTTGCGCTCGCTTGCCGGCGTTTTCGCTTGGCATGCGCCACTTGGCGAGGCTGACTCCAGCCTTTAGGCAAGGCAGGGCAAGGCTTTCATTCATTTCCGCTTGCTGGGTCATTTGATTGTTTGGGGCCGCCAGATGTGGAAAGCTGCATTGTGCTCCATTTTGTCATGCTGCTGCACATCTGTCCTTTGAATCAACTCGACGAACCACAACAACATAAATGCAAAGTCAATTTCATTTCATTCACATTTTTATTTCACTCTTAAAAGTGAAAGAAATGAAAGAAAGTCAAACAAAATCCGACATTTAAAGGCGAAAGAAGTGATGACGAATTACTCATTTGCTCCCAAAAACATATAAATATGTTCTATTTGAAATCTCCCAAAGATGTATTCATACGTTTGTTGGTTTTTAATCATCAACCAGGGCTATGTTGGAAAAAAGCTCAATTACTCACAGTTCGAAATCGATTTGTGAATAATGATGAAACTTAGCTATTTTCTAATGCTAATTGCTGCAAAATGGAAACAGACAGAAATACATGTACTTTTTTTCTGATAAAACAAGAGACTCTAATCTTTCTTTTGCTCGGTTCCATGTTTTGATAGCAATAGAACACAATATTCTGTGGGCGGGCCTGGCAAAATCGGTCAAAATCCAGTCAAACAGCCGGGAGCGAAGGGGGTTGGTTGCTTCAGTCAAAATGGCTGCCAGTCAATGAGTTAAAAGCAAAGTAAAAAAAAAAGAAAGAATATTATGTAGAAATGCTTTAAAAAAAGTGTCGCATTTCCACTTGGCAACTCCTTCCATTGGCGTGCAGCACAACAGCTAAATGCTGCTTCACCATGTTTGCGTTGACGAATTGACCCGAGTCCGCTGGCCTCCGAAGCCAACTGGGTTTCTATTCAAGCAGCATTTCTTGACTTGGACTGGAGTCAAACGTTGCCGTGTTCTTTTTCTGAATGAGCTTCTGCCGGTGCAGCAAAACATACAAACAAAAGTGCTGCATCCTGTTGGGGCGCTGTTGAACTTCTTTCAAAGTCTACGGGTTGGAGAGCAAAAAGTCGACTTTTGGAAACGTGCTAATGTGCCTCCGTGTGCCGTGCGCAGCCATCCGCTTCCTGATGGCGACGGGAACGCTGCTCCACTTCCCGGACAGCAGCCGCGGCCTGCGCACGCTCTACTTCCTGTGTCCCGTCTGGTTGGCCGAGTGCCTGCAGAGGATCCTCGGCCTCAAGCAGTCGCGCTCGCCGGCCGCAAACGCCGTCATCCGGGCGCAAGACCTTCGGGTGGGTGTGACGGAAACGGGAAGGCGTGGGCCCGTCTGCCGCCGCCGCCCCCGCCGCCGCCATCTGACGTTTTTGAGACCTTGTGCGCTCCAGATGTTGCTGGTCGGCACCGGATTCACCCGAGAAACGGAGGAGCAGTACTTCCAGTTTCTCAGCAAGTTTGAGATTGCGCTGCCCGTCGCCAACAACAGGTAAGTCACCTGGACAAAAGTATTGGGACGCCTTCCAGAAGTCAAGAAAATGCGGAGGAGACGACAGCGTGACGACGACGACGCGTGACCGAGACGACTTGGACGGGACGAGTACGACTTGGATGCGACTCGCGTGCCAAGAGTTCGGACTCGCGCCCGAAGTCCTCATTGGCGACGAGTTCCCAATCAACTCCCAACGGGTTCCCAATTGTCCTTTTGCCCAAAACACGGCCAGCGCAGGAACGAATCGCATTTGGTCGACGCTCGCCAAGCGCTTGACGTCAAACGTGTCTTTGGTGTCACGTTGACGCAGTTGATTGCAACCTGCGGAAAACGTACCGACTTTGACCACCAGGGTGCGTTCGGTCAAACACGACGCTTGTGTGCGTTCGGTCCAATTTGAAATCCAACCGAGTGATGTCGTACCGATTAGCTTGTGCTAAGCTAACCCGGGGCAGTTGGCCTCTCGACTCGTTTGACGTCCAAGTTGGCGAGCTTCGTCGGCAACAGCCAAGTAACGACAAATGGCGGCGTCAACACTAACGAGGTGTTTTTGTTTAGCCGCCGACTGCTTGACAGTTGACCCGAATGCTCGTTAGCCGACTCAACGTCCGCTCCACGTGTGGCCAAACACTTTGTGGTCACGCGAGTACGTGACGTGTCGCAACACGTCACGCTCAGTTTGTGAAAATCACATTTCCGGATTTGTTTTTAACGGCCAATCGCCATCTCAATCTGCCTTGGCGTGCGCGCGTGCGTGCGTGCGTGCGCGCGTGCCACATGTCCGACTTGTAAGTGACTGCTATGCGAGCAACACGTGACCAGTGGCGTGCGTGTTGAAGCGCGACACACGTTGTTGTGCTTTGCGCCACCGCAGCTACCTGCTGCCTCACCTTCTGCCCGCCAAGCCCGGCGTGGACCTTCAGTGCTTCCGGCGGCCCGGCGGCAACACGCTGCAGCGCCTCTTCCGGATGAGCTTCGTGCCGGCGGGATTCTGGGAACGTTTGATTGCCAGGATGCTCATCAGCCTCACCGACATGGACGCGCAGGTACGAGCGCCGCACTTCCGCTTGCCTGACGCGGGCTTTCCGGGCCGCCTCGCACGTGCAGCTTCCATTCATTATTAAATGGATCGGTCCTGAGTGGCCGCGCCCGTTCCACACGCAGACCAAGTTTCAACAGCAAGAAAATGACAACAACGCATTCGTCACATGACACACGTCAGCTGACACAACACGTGCTCGTAACACGTCACATGACATTGTTTGCGTGCCTTGAATTTTTCCGCCCCGGGCGTCGTGTCGCGTGCACCTGATGATGGACCCGCTCTGACCCGTGTCCTTGACGTGTGCGGCCAACACGCGTGCTTCTGTCTCAGTCGCTGGACGCCAAGCGCGGCGGCGGCGGCGACCGCACGTCGGCGGCGTTCTACCGCTTCGGAGGAAGCCAGCAGAGGAACCGCTGCAGCACGTTCCGAGTGCGGCGCCAGCAAACCGTCTACTGGAGGGAGGGGCTGCTGGTCACCTTCCACGGAGGTTACCTCAGGTCAGTCCCACGAAGGTCACTTCGGGTCACATGAGAGAGACGTGCTCGTTTCACGGCAAAGTTCGGATACCGTCTCACAAAATCTCAAACTGAACGTGACTTTTTCATTCCCTTCTCAAAAAGTCCTCGTTAAAACATCGCTCGCCGCACATTTTGCGTCTGAGTCGTGAAGTCGAGCACATTCGGACCCTTTTAGCTGAAAATCGGCCACGTCAAACGTTTGCCGCTCTGGAAGCGTGCGAGCCAAGTTTGCCACGAGGACAGCCGGCAACCGGCGCCATATTGGCCCATTTTCATCCATCGTTTGAAGCATTGGCAACAATTGACGCTTTTGGCTGCGCTCGGCGCAAAAGCGACAATTGCAACTTCAACAAAACGTTTGGAAACTCAAGCGAGACGACGTCTTTTGTTTTGTTTTGATAGTTCCTAAAAAGTTTCCCTTTTAGTCGGGATTCAAATATGAGTCCATACGAGGGCCGGACATTGAAGCGAAATGAATTTGCCATTCCGCGGCGTGTGCGTGTGCGTGTGCGTGCGCGTGCGCAGCGTGGAGTCCACGGACGTCAACTGGAAGAAGAAGAAGAGCGGCGGCATCAAGATGGCGTGCCAGTCGGAGAGCAGAGACTTCTCGGCCATGGCCTTCATCACGGACCACATCAACGCGCTGGTCGAGCAGTGGTTCCCGGGTGAGTCCGTCGGGGACCAACGCGGGTCCGGGTGGGGACGTCCAAACGTTGCTTTGGAAATTGTGACTTCTTCGCCCTCAAATTTGTTCCGCGCGTTCAAAACCAAGAGACGCTCTGCAATCATTTCCATCGCAAACGTTGCGCAATTGACAAGCCGCGACGAGCACTTTTGTCTTGCTCGATCCTCAATAACGAGAAACACGAGCGACACGTTGGCTCACAATTCGAAGCGTTTATTTTGACGTCCGCGTGCAAAATGGCTGCCGCATCTCGGCACCTGCCGTCGCTCGCGCAGCCCTCTGGTGCACTGCAACGACATCAGCAGCTTTCCAGGAAAATGGCGAGCAGGCAGGCGGGCGCGGGCGCGGGAGTTTTCCCACCCGAGATGGATTTCAAATTGATGATGTTTATCCAATCTCATCAAAGCCAAGCAAAGTCATCAATCACGTCGGTCCGATAAATTGATCTTGGCCATCCAATCTTCAGCGCCCGTCGCCACTTTGGACCCGCCTGCTGCTTTTTGTTTTTGCCGATTCTTTTGTGTGTTTGCGGCCCGCCCGCAGCGCTGACGGACTGCGAGAGTGACGGCAGCCTGGTTCTGGAGCGCTACGCGCCCTGCCCGCTCTGCGCCGCCCGGGTCCAACAAAGCGGCGGCGCGCGGACGCCGGAACCCGCGCCGGGCGACGGCGACGGGGTTCACCTCTTCAACATGGAGGACTGCGCTCTTGCCGCGGTGGAGGGCGAGCGCATCGTGTGCCCCGGACACCCCCGGGACCCGGTGCCGCTCCAGGAACTGGTCCCGGAACTCTTCATGACCGACTTCCCCGCACGGTATGCGCAACGTCGGGTGCGGGCGGGGGTTGGGGGGGGCGCTCTATGATTGGCTGCGGTGTTCAACTGCTTTTGGATCAGTTCTCGGTTCTGCACGTAATCCAATCTTGACTTTCATGCAAATCAAAACTTTGGAGCCTAAAAAACATCAACTGATTTGACTCAACAACGGCAAAATCCAATCCACGAAGGTTTTTCATTGGTTGATCTTTGCAGACGCGTCCCAAAGCGCAATTTGTTTGCGGCAAAGGCAGAACGACACACGTTGCGTATGTTGCATGTTTTGGGAATTTTCATTTCAGTTTGCTTTTATTTCCTTTTGGGTTTTGTTTTTTTACATTGAGTTACTTTTCAGGGCCATTTTAATAGTTTGGATTAGTTAGTTTGAGTTTAGTTTCAGTATTAGTTTTGGTTAAAAAAAAGAAGTTTAATTCTTGTGTGCATAAAAAAAGTCATGCATTTCTGACCTCGTGTTGCTTTTGGGCAAAGTTAAATGCCAAAAATGGCAAAAAGTCCAGAAGGCAAAATTGCGGCGACGTCATCTGAAGGTGCTTTTCTATTGGCTGCTGCTTGATGACGTCACTTTCTAACGGTTAAAAAGAAATCAACCCCAAAGCTTCGTCATGCGTTCAATGAACGACCTAAAACGAAGGACGTTTTCACCATTTCATTTTTTTAAAGCATTTTTGTTTTGTTTTTTCGAATGTGAGTTTTAGTGAAGTCCAAAAAATGTGTTTGTGTTTGAGGCTCTTCCTTGACAAGGAGCATCTGGAATATTGCGAGGACGAGTCCAGCGTCATCGGGCAGGGCGGCAGCGGCACGGTGGTCTACCGCGCTCGCTACCGACAGCAGCCGGTCGCCATCAAGCGCTTTCACTTCAAGACGTGCCGGCGGGATGCGCTCTCGGCAGAAGCAGGTGAAGGCGCGCCTCTTTGCAATGACGCCGGGATGGCGTGGCGTGGCGTGGCGTGGCGTGGCGTGGCGTGGCGTGGCGTGGCGTGGCGTGGCGTGGCGTGGCGTGGCGTGGCGTGGCGTGGCGTGGCGTGGCGTGGCGTGGCGTGGCGCGGCGCGTCGCGTCACGCCACGCCATCCGTGTGCCGTAGACACCGTGATGAAGCACCTGCAGTCGTCGGCGGCGTGCCGCTGCTTCTCGGAGTTCCGGCAGGAGGCGGCCGCGCTGCACTCGTTGCGGCACCCGTGCGTGGTGGCCCTGGTGGGCGTGTCCATACACCCGCTCTGCCTGGCGCTGGAGCTGGCGCCGCTCGGCAGCCTCAGCGGCGTCCTGGAGGACGGGCGACGCAGAGGTGGGACCCGCTGCTCGGCCGGGAAACGCGCCCGCCCGCCGGGCCCGCCGCCCGACTCAATGCCGTCTGCCGCTTGCAGATGGCGGCTTCGTACCTCTCGGTCACATGGTCACCTACAAGATGGCTTATCAAGTGGCGGCCGGGCTGACGTACCTGCACAGGAAGAACATCATCTTCTGCGACCTCAAGTCGGACAACATCCTCGTCTGGTCGCTGGAGGTTTGCTCGCCACCTGACACGCCGCACAACGCGTCCGTGGCGGCCATGTTAATGTTGCCCCCCTCGCTTGAATCCATTGATTTCTCAGCCACCTTTTTAACCTTATTTTCTGTATCTACGGCAAAAATGCCGCAATGGCTGCCGTACGCAATTCATGCCGAACGTTTTTACTGACTCGCTTATCGACAATTTGATTGACAGACCAAAAGTTTGCCGGCAATGTTTTGTTCCAGGAGCACGCGGCGGTCAACATGAAGCTGTCCGACTACGGCATCTGCCGGCAGTCGTTCCGAGAGGGAGCCGTCGGCGTGGAGGGCACGCCGGGGTACCAGGCGCCCGAGGTCCGACCCGGCGTCGTGTACGACGAGAAGGTAACGCGCAAGCCAGCGCGCGCGCTTACGCCGTCTGCTTTACGTGTCGTGGGGCCCTTTGGCGCACTCTAGTGGACGATGGCAGTAAATGTTTGGAAATGTTCAAAGCGTGTTTCGAGTGAGTGAGTGTGTGTGTGTGTGTGTGTGTGTGTGTGTGTGTGTGTGTGTGTGTGTGTGTGTGTGTGTGTGTGTGTGTGTGTGTGCGTGCGTGCGTGCGTGCGTGCGTGCGTGAAGGTGGACGTGTTCTCGTACGGGATGGTGCTGTACGAGCTTCTGTCGGGCCGGCGTCCGTGCGCGGCGGGCCGCCATCGGCTGGACGTGGCCAAGAAGCTGTCGGAAGGCGTGCGCCCGCAGCTGGCAGCGAATCCGCAGGAAGTCAACTTCCACTTCCTGCAGCAACTTATGACGCAATGCTGGGACGCCAAACCGGAGAAGGTGATTGGCTCATGTCACTCGCACTCGTTGTGTCACCGTGTGTTAGTTTGTCTCACGGCGTGTATTTGTGTGTGTGATTGTGTCTATTGGTAATGGATGTGTGAGTCTGTGTGAGCATGGGTGTGTGTGTTTGTGTGCGCTTGTGTGTGTGTGTGTGTGTGTGTGTGTGTCCAGTACATATGTAAGCGAGTGTTGTTGTGTGTCGTCAGCGTCCGACGTCGTCGCAGTGCATGCGCCGCATGATGGATCCCAGCTTTGCGTGTCTCCGTTACGTGTTGGCGTGCGGCGCCCACGCGCAGCTTTTCCTGCCGCCAGCAGGGGGCCAACACGTGCTCTTGTGGGACGGCCACGGAGACGACAGGTGGGCCACCGGCGCACTCGCATCACACCTCATGTGACTTACGAGGACAGACAGACAGACAGACGCGTCGTACAACACAAATGCAGACTCCTTAAACAAACGACGTACGGCAATTTCCGGACGGCGCCGCGCATCTGCTTAGACGACAACAAATACGCGCATTACAGCCGCTTTGCTTTATTCGCCACCGGCCTCCGCGTTACGAGACGAGATGTTTTTATTACGAAAGGTCACCAACGGATTTCTAAACACTTTGAACGGCCTAACACGCGCTAAACGCTTTTATTTTCCCAAAGAATGCCAAACGCGGCTTCTTGCACGCGAGCCGTGGTCAACATTTGCCAACTGGATGTAAATGCATTTGCAAATATGGATTTGTCGGCGAAATGCTAAAAACAAAAGAATCTTAAAACCGGAAAAATGACAAATAAACAATCTTTTTACTCCATTTTCCAACACGTTTCTATCACGTAGGTGCTAAAAAAAAAAGTAACCTTTTTTTTTACTTGCACATGCGCAACTAAATACCCTGTGGCATTATGGGAATTGTATTTTATTTATATATTGTGACACCAGGGACAGGAGGAGACGACCAATACAGAAAGTTAGACAAAATCAATGTTTATTGCCGTCAGCGTTGCCGGAAGGCTTCAAAAGAATCCAAAGTTCATCACAAGGATTCAACTCAGGCTGGCAAAAACAGTTCGTTGAAATGAGGCCGTCTTTGATACGAAAAAGACACAACTTGCGTCCACGTGGCGCGGGTTTCAGCATTTGAGCGCCTCCGGGCCTTCTCCGGGCCCGTCCAGACGCAAGCGAAGCCGGCCTCGTTCTTCAAACGCATCTCGTCCTCACACGAGCGTTTCAAGACTTGCGTGTGTCCAAAAGAAGACGCTGAGGACGTTTCACGGCTGTCATGTAGATGCCAAGTCTGAAGGGGCGCTGTTGCGCAGTCACAGGGAGTTAACGGAAAGCGTAGAAGAAGAATCAGCGAAGAAGATGAACACACTTTTTTTTTTAAACGTTATTGCAACCTACAGAGCCAACACGTCTTTGCATGTATCGAAACAACATGAAAAAGACGAACACGGGTGACAATGGCAGCCGATTCAAGTACGGCGCCGCTTGTCGAACGTGGGAATAAAGAAGCAAAATATTTTTGCCGCTCAGGAGGCCACGCAAAACCGCGACGGCACGGCTATCCGCCATTGTTGTTGACAGACTGACCGTTTGCGCGACGTCACGCCAGAATTGACGCACACGTCATCAATGTGCGACAATGCGTCGTCACCGCTGGACGAGTGTCCTGCATATGGCGTCCAGACGGACGCGTTTGGAAATCTGTCCACTCTGGAGCAGCCCGCTTTCAAAAGTCATCGCTTTCAAACTCCGAAACGGCGCCATCGTGTGGACGGACGGCCCGAGCGCTAAGAAACTGGCGAGGACACGTTGATGGTGAGGACGGACGGGACCGCAGTCTTCCTCCGCTGTCTTTGTTGTCTCTTTCTTCCAATCAGCCAGCTTTGCTTTAATCAAGTGACCGCACCTGTTGGGAGTGTCCAGAGGGGCGGCCATTTTGGTGCAAATCACCGGCTTCTGCAAAGGAACGTCGCGTCCGTCCACTGCACGTCCCCTCGCGATGCCGCAATTTATTTAGCTTGCAAGTCCGTTCAAATGTATTTAAACATGTTTAGGAGACGTTCAAACGTATTTGCAGAAACGGAAAAAAGGAATTTGCTGGTCAAAAATGTTTCCTCCGCGTCGGCAGTTGCTCGTTTCCGTCCGGGATCGAGTGGCAAACGTCGACGTTGGTCGCTTTTCACGTGTGTTCACATTTTGGAAAAAAAGCGCTCAAGCAAGTGATTTGACGTCCACGTTGCGTGACATCGTTGCACTCTCTCATTTCATTGGTCGGATGAGACCAGACGGTCGGGAAATGTCCTGGGAGGGAAAAAATCCAAATGGACGCAGAAACATTTCAAGTCGCCGGCTCGAAGACGGCAGATCTGTACAAACACAACATACGCACGCACACACAAATAGATGCACACACGCGTTGTGTCGATATACACACTCGCACACATGCACATTAAATACACAAATAGATAACAACTTGCACACGCTTACATTCATGGATACACGCACACACATCGACTCACACGCACGCACACACACTAGCTAGCTCGCCATCGTGGCGTCGATGCTCGCATGCTAACTGGATTTGTGTTGTGGCGCTGACGAGACAGGAGCTACAGTGTGGTGAACGTGCACAAAGGTCATCTGGAGGTCAACAAGACTTTGTGTCCCGGGGCCAGGGTCAGCTGCCAGGTCAAGGTGGACGACACGCTGTGGCTGGCCACGCACGTACGTACGCTCGCTCGCACGCGCATACGCCGCTGCTCGGCACGCGTGTGATTTGTTGTCAATGTTGTCGTCATTGTGGGTGTGGCCACAGGAACAGGAAGTGCTGGTGTACGTCCTGAAGGACATGTGTCCGCTGACGCGACCTCACAAACGCTTCTCCTGTCCCGCCGTCGTCACCTGCTTCCTCAAAATGCCTCGGCACGCGCAGCGGGTACGCACGCGCACACGCGCACGATTGTCGCCGATTGTTTTGCGAAGGCATCCAGTCGTCATCAAAAGAAAATCAAAAAGTCCTTTTTGTTGTCCCTGCTGTTTTGTAGAAGATCTGTGAAGCATCACCAACGGCAAAAATTACACACACACACGATCAAACGCACACACATGACACAAACACGCGTGCTCTCTCTCACATGCACATCATCATCATCATCATCATCATCATCATCATCATCATCATCATCATCATCATCATCATCATCATCATCATCATCATCATCATCATCATCATCACCATCTTGCGTGACATGGCTGATGTGATGCGTGTGCGTGTCCAGGGTGGCGTGTTGGCGGGCATGTCGGACGGTCTGCTGGCGTGGTACGACGTGGAGGAGGCGGGACTCCCGGCCGATGGCCACGCCTACTTGTGCACGCGCACACTCAATAAGACCGCCTTCGCCTTGATTGACAGCGACCCCAGACAGAGGCCCGCCCCCGTCACCTGCATGCTTCTCATTGGCTGTGGCTCGCAGGTCCTGACTCCGCCTCCTCCTCTTCCGTCTCCCTTTCCTGCTCCTCCCTCCTCTTCGGACTTCTCCTCCCTTCCTCCTCATCTTGATCAAGTTCCTCCTCCCCGCCTCCACCTTCATCTCTTGCACCCCCGCCCATGCATCCTCCTCGTCCTCACTGCCATTTTGTTTGCGTCGGCGCAGCTGTGGCTGTCCAACGGTCCCGGCGTGCTGGTGGTGGACGGCGGCAGCCTGTCGCCGCTGCGCCGCCTGGACCCGTACGAGTGTCCGTCCTCGGTGGTCTCCATGGCCGCGGGCTTCAGCGTGCGGGGGGAGGAGTCGGTGTGGACCCTGGACGACGTCAGCAACACGCTCGTGCTCTTCCACGCCGCGTCCTTCGCGCTCTGCGCCAAGTACAAGTCAGTGGCGCGCTGGCATGTTGACAAAAGCACCTCCGGCTCAGCAAGAGAAGCAGAAGCTTGCGAAAAGTCAAAACCTTGCGTTGTCAATTTAGAAAGTTGTCCAACCTTTCGACTTCCCCAAACTGAATGGACCGATTGTTTGAGCGCTTGCCACTTTGTCCCTCAGCTGCGGCGATTGCAGTCCTCTCCGTGACGTCTTCCCGGTCCGCCATCCCTCGCCGTTTGACGAGGACGAGGAGGAGCTCGCCGAGACTCCCGACGGCGGCGTGACCGTCACCGACAGCGAGGAGGCGGGGACTCAGATCGTCCGGCATCGCCGATGGCCGACGGCCGCATCGCGGTCGTCATCGGAGGACGCGGACGACGGCGTCGCGTCGCCGTCTTTGGAGCGCAAGGACGCCGAGGACGGAAACGGCGACGCCGTCCGATCCTCGACGCCTGCGTGCCTGCGGGCCCTTCGCCTTCTGATGGTCAACGACGTCCTTTGGGTCTTCAGGTAGCAAACGCGCGCACACACGCACGCACACACGCCCATCGGCGGAAGCTCGACACAAGCGACTCATGCCGATGGGGTGAGGGGGCCTCGTCCGTTCCATTGAAAGCGACTTTCTTTGGTGGCCAAAACGGGGGGCGTGCCAGTCAATGTGCCGCTCCGTCATCGTTAGCGTCATCGTTGTCAGCTGTTGGGAATGAGCCGAGTGCCATCTTTGACCTTTGCTGCCAAATGTCCCCGCCAGGCGCGGCGGAGACGTTCTGCTGATCCAAGTTGAGCCGCACGGCCGGCAAACGAGAGGACGGGTCAGCGCCGTGCTCAAGCCTCCCGACGGACACGCCTTGGGGTCAGTCCGCTTGCTCGACTGACGCAACGTTACACAAACAACACATCGGCGCAACTTCTCAACAAAAGCGCCGCAAACGACAAAAAGAACACAACAAAAGTACAACATTTCCCGTTGTCACATTCTAAAAGCTGTGAAAATGTACAAACATCTTCTACGTTCCCAATCCTGCAGCTTTTCCACGTTTCTGTCCTCCAACACGGCAAATTCCAATGGGGGGGGGGGCTGGGTGGTGGGGGGCTTTCAAAACATACGCTCAATCCATCTTTGTTTTACAGAAACGTGCTATTTGTGTCCTTTGCGGTTGTGGATACAGAGACCGCACAGAGATTATTTATACAACTTTGAACATTTAATGCGTTGAACCGCCTTGAAAAATGCTATCAAAGCCATCGTGGAATTTTACCAGTCAACACACAAACAAAATTTCTAAAAAGGGAAAGAGTACAAATTAAGAGGAACATATTTTTTTCCAGGCCTAAAATACAGAACGAAACAAAAAGAAGGATGTTTTCAACTCGAGGTGTCAGTCTGGGAAATCATTTGAAATGTAAAACAAGATCTTCTCAGTCTGTTTGCATTTTTTTTTTATGTATAAAAGCACAATTACTGCAAAAAATATTTATTATTATTATAATCGACGTATTGTTGCACTGAAAGCGTCTTGACCGCTCGCCGTCATTCATTTTGTGTTTTTGTTTTTGTGTTGATGGGGGGCAGACGAAACTAGTTTTACTTCTTTGTGTCCCCTTTCATTGACCTTGAATTTGAATATTGCATTATTTTGTCTTCTGCAAAACAAAACATCAGCACAAGCCTGATCGGCAGCTCGTTCTTCAGAATCAGCTGCGTTGAAAGACGGAAACGTCCAAAAGGACTCTGGCCGAGCCTGCTTAGCCGGGAAGACGGGACTTTGTAAAAACTTGAAACTCTTCTGACAAATTCTCAAAGAAAATACCACAAGCTCAAAAAGCTTCTCGAAAAGAATCCGTATCAACCAGACCTGGACCAGATTGGGCCCGGGTCCTCGCAGTGACCATCCAGTCAAAGCCTAACATTGAAAATGTGGTGCACATTTTGAAAGTTGCACATTTCATTTGAGAAAAAAAAAAAAAAAAGCGCTCGTCATAAAGCGCGTCAACCAACCAAGATTTGAGAACCTGTCGACGGTAACAGCATCAGCGCAAACCTGAAAAATGCCACCTGCGAGCAAAAAGCAGCCAAAGCGCAACAGGCGCGACCTGAAGGTACGAGCTCAGGAAGAAAGTCCGGAAGTGATGAAAATGAACGCACGTGGATGTGATCTGACGGCCTGCGCTTCCTTTTCAGGACGCTGGTGGAGGCGGGGCTGGCGGGCGCCGACGCGGTGGCGTGCGGCTTCCGGACGCTGTCCGCCTTTAGCGTGTGCGTGTGGCGCGCCTGGGACGCCGCCCGCCTGGACGTCTTCTACCGCAGTGCCGAGGACCTGGCCCGCCTGGAAAGCGCCGTGCGCCGCCGCAGGTAGCCGCCGCAGGTAGCCGCCGCCGCAGGTCGCCGCCGCCGCAGGTCGCCGCTCGGTCAGCAACAGACCGCCAAAAAGTCACAGCAGCACATTTTGGGAACGCGCAGCGGATGGATGCTGTCTTTTGGACAAACGGAACACTTCCTGTCCTCTAGAGGGCGCCGTCGTCCTCATGCCATGTCGCTGCTCTTTTGTGCTGGTGACGGCACAACATTGGCACAAAGTCAGCTTTTTTTATTTATTTTTTACTCAAATGACTAAATGTATTTCATTTGCGTACGTGTATTTATAAAATTGCAAATAAAATGCAAAGTTGGACTGAAAACGTTTCATCTGGCCCGAAATTCCGATCACGCCAACTATGGGGCGGACGCCACGGACCTCCGGGTTTCACACATCGACGCCGTTTCCGGACACACTTTCCCACACCCGAGTTGGAGTCACCTGATTTTGAGGATCTGCCGATTCCGAGTCTCCATCCTCTGGAAGGCCACAAAACACGGACTGCTTTCCAAAGGCAGTCTCATCGAGGGGCGGATTTGCACACTTTGATGCTGACAACCGCACACGTTGTCCTTCCTAATGAATAACAAATCAATTGTGCGGTTGACGGTCGGCAAAATTGCAGCTGTGCTTCTGACGTCACTTTGTCTCACAGACCAAAAGGGACTCAACTGGAAAGGTCATGTCATGCAAAGTGGAGTAAAAAGCGGTCATGGAATAAAGACGGGTAAGACAAAAGTAACGCCAAATATAATAATTATCGTAAGCGGGTAAATGAATAAGTCAATAAAATAAATAAATGAATAACAAAATACAGCAGGCACCGAAAAACATTGAAACTCAGGCCGAGTCAAACGCCAAAGAACAAAGATGTGGTTCGAGAGGGAGGTTGCCTAATATTTAACGGAAGGTCATTTCAAAATCCGTCGCGAGAGATTTCTCTCAACTCTCCCGAACTTTCTCGAGAGCAAACGAATGTGCGGTTAAGCACAATTTAAATGTGTGTAAAAAGAAGTTGATAATCTAGAAATGAAAGTTGGTCGATCATTAGTAAGTGGAAATATATTTTTCACGTAATTGTTCTTTCACCACGCGAAAATATTCTTTTTATCCAAATATCTGCTTATTCGATGGAATTTTCCGTCGGATATTTGAATACCAAAATGCAACCGGCGGCGCTGTACTGTACTGAGACGTCATCGAAATGGATCATGAAGACCTGACGCTTGGCCATCGGGAATTTCACCAGTTTCCCGAACGGCCAGTCCGTCCACAACGACGAATCCAATAGTGATGGCTTGATGTCGGTCGAACAGCCCGTCGGCGCGTTGGACACTGCAACGCCGCTCCGCGGAAAAAGGTCAGGCTCAGGATTTGATTTGATTGTTTTACTTTACACCCTGCGTATGTAAGAAATAGGGTTGGGATTAGGAACAAAATTCAAGGTTTTAACCTAAATATAATGATATCAATTACTCTGCAGGTAAGTTTTATACGCATATTAAATATATGATAGGTGGATATCATATTTAACATGTCATTTTGTTATTTAAAAAAACATTTTGTTATATGTTGCCAATATATATATATATATCATGTATTTCTTTTTTAAACATTCAAGCAACACTCTTATGATTTTATCAGTCTTTTATTTGTAATAATATGCATCATTAAGACCACCAATGGATTTGTTCCATTCTCCCAGTCGTGCCTATTCCCTTTCCGGGAAGCGATGTGCTGTAGTAGCGCCCTCCTCCAGTAGGTGGCAGGAATTCAAAGAGTATCCTCACAGCCAGTTGCTGCTGCCTGGCCGAAGAAGAAGAAAAAGCTGGCAAAGCAAAGCTTGTTTGGGTTGGACGGTCGAGCTTCCTTCGCGGCTCCTCGCTCAGTTGACAAGCTTATCAAGCCAGTTGTTCCTAAATTGGTTAATGAGTAGTTATTAGAAGTCACAGCTTTCATTCAGATGCTTTTTTAGTCTGCTCGGCTCGTGGAATTTGCGGCCAAATGGACGGCGTGGAGATCGCGGATGTGGACGAATTCGGCAACGTGTTACCGGAAGCGGAAGGCGAAGCGCTGAAGCGGCAGCAGCAGCAGCAGCAGCGCGACGTGTCGCCTGTCGGCCTCATGGGTAAAAAGAAAAGCAAAACACAATCACACATTTCGTTTCGCGGGGAGCCAAACAACAATTAGCATCTGGCTTGGCCGTGTTGCTTCTGTGCTGTGGTTTTGGGGGGGAAGCAAGTGACCACAAGTTCGCTCACGCGGGTGCGAGCTCGGAACCAACTGACTTGCTTCAAAAAGAAAAAGAAAAAGAAAAAAGCAAGTCAAGTCGATTGCAATAGCCCTTAAAACACAAAAGAGTCCGAAAGGCCACAGTTGACAAATAGCGACATCCCCTGATCGAACCCCATAAAGCACCTCCTCACACTTTAAAATTGTGCAACTTTAGAATGCAAACGGTGCGGTGAGTTGAGAACCGGAACAATGCTGTACTAGAAGATTCCATCACGATCGGCCCGGGGGTGTGCTGGCCAATGCCATCTTGAATTTCGGGACTTTCCTGAACGGCAGCTCCATTTATGTGCCCCCCCCCCCCCAGCACCAAATCTTTTTCCCAGCACGCTCCTGCTCGCCTTATCACCATAAAGGCTATTTTATATCATAAATGTCACCAAAGAGGACAACGGCCGATAATGAGTTTATGTCTGCACGTCACATTAAAGGAGCGCACCATTTATTATGGACTAAGCAGCTATTGTGTTCATTTGAACTCTTCCCTGGAATAAAAAGCGACCTCAATCTCTGATGATTACAGTAGCTGCTGTTTTTGGAGCGTCGCGTGAGGATGGCGAACGATCGTCTGCTGTAAACGCGCTTAAAAGCACGCGGCTTTGAAGGACTTCACGGCTTTGAAGGACTTTACTGCAAAGACACACGGACAAGACGACGTGCGCAAAACCCTTTTAAGATGTTTTTTTTTATTCGTTACATCAGCAAATTTGCATTTAACAAAGACACCGGAAATGTCAGCGATCACATGACTGGATTATGACGCGGCCCAGAATATGTTATTGTTTTCATACGTAAAAAAAATAAGACAAGAAATATTTGCAATACTGGAAAACTATTTTTCACTTGAAATGAATGGTTTCATGCATTTAACATTTATGCCGACAGCAGCCATGAAGTTGTTTCTTTTCTTCTTCAAAGCAAAAGCAAGTTTGCCTTCAAAAATGGCGTCATAGAATTTTCTGTAGGATAAAAGATAACTCAAATGTTGGCTCGTGGGAAAAGTGGGAAAAGTGGGAAACTCATCCAGCCATCCATTTTCTTCACCGCTTGTCGTCCTCATAAGTGGAAAAGTCAACTGGACAAAATGGAACAGTCCAGAATCCAAATAAGGCAAAAGCAGGAACCGCCACAAAACGACGCTCGTCCAAATTTGTTTGAGTTGAACGAACGCAAAGACGAAAAAAGGCATTGGAACGCAACAATGAACCCGTTTGGGAAACACCAGAGAAAACATAAGTAGCTTACAAAAACGATTGATTAACAGAACAGAAAACCTTAAAAACCTTTGAGTGGAGACATTTGTCGTTTTGTGGAAAAAACAAAAGGGAAAATGGTTTCACAATGCTTCGATGAAAGTAAACGTTTTGAACAACCCGGATTTTAAAGCATTTAAACTCGGGGCTGATTTCACTTCTGTTGGCGGCTTATTCCTCTTGTGTGCAGCATTACGGCTAAATGCAGCTTCACCATGTTTACTTTGAAGTGACCCGTCCAGGGTTTTCCCTGCGCACAAACTTCCGAGGCGGCCACCTCCGCCCAATTTTGCTCGCGACCTGAAGCAACAACCAAAGAATGAAAAGCGTTCTTTTTTCTTTTCTTTTTACTTGAATGTACCGAAGAAGAAACCGATCATTTCCTGGTTGTGAAGCAACTCCAGCCATCGCCAAAGTCATCAAAAAAAACAAAACACCGTCGATGCAATAAACATTATCGCGTTTTACAACAAAGCCGAACCCTATTTGCAATTTAATATGTACGAGTGGATGCATTTTCAATTGATTGTATTTCAGAAATGTCAATAATTAATGGCAATTTTGTATTCATATCATTTCTCATTCCTCGTCCCTGACGGTAAAATGGCCGCAGGACGGCGAATACCGATCGACCTTCAAATAAGACCTGGTATCGGTCGTCTCACCCATCGCGGTCAGGACGAAAGCACGTCCGCCTCAATTTGAGCCTGAAAACATTTGTCAATATTTGATATCTTTGTCAATTGAAAACCATAATCAAGTGATGAAAAGAATCGTCTGCGAAGTTGCGATTTTTCCTTTCATCTCCACTTTGATCGGAAGATGCGCATCCGGCGCACCCGGCGCATCCGGCCCAACCTGTCTCGGGCGGGGCTGAGGAAAAGGGCAAAGAAAGCTGGCAAATGCAGACCAGTGAGCCCGGCTTGCCGCGTGCGCAACCTTGGACCGCGATTGGCTGAGCTCCGTTCGCAATCAATATTTGATGAGCAGCGTTTGCGTTGCTGTTTTCTGCTTTCAGTTGGCGAGCTGCTGCGGACGCACGGCTGCTACCTGCTGCCGGCGCTGCTGGTGCTCGGCGCGCTGCTGCTCTACCTGGCCAAGAGGAGGAGCGGCTCCCGGCGCGCGTGCGCCGATGCGCGCGCCACGCAGCAAGGTCGGTCGCTCGCTCGCTCGCTCGCTCGCTCGCTCGCTGTCTACGCGGCCGATGCGCGCCTCCTCGCTGGCAAGCCGCCATATGAAAGCATTTATTAGTGTGGACGAGTGTCGTTCCGATACCGATACTGGTATCGGCAGAGGCCCCGATACTGCATTAAAACAGCGGTATCGGTGCGTGCTAAGAAGTAACATGCCGATACCATTCGTTCCGAGGCTAATATCGGACTTTGGATGCAGCATCTTGTGTCTTGCTCGTGCACGACATTCACCGACGTGCGCGCGGCACGTTCACTGCATGCCGAGCTCAGATATCCGATTGGCCCTCGAATGCTCTGAACCAATGGCAGGGCAGCTTTTTCATGTTGAGGAAAAAACAACCCAGGCGTCGGTACGGTATCGGCATCGGCCCAAAAACGGTATTGGAACAACACTCGCGTTGACGTCGGAACGCATGATTTCCATCCACAATGTGGTCATGTTCGTCGCAACGTTTATTTACATTTTTTCAAGCTTTGAATACGCTCAGTAGAGTTCAACTTGCAACCCAAATCCCGATTGGCTGTTTTCATCGGCAGCAGCGAAAGACTTTTCACACTAAATGCTGCAAATTTAAATCCAATTGAGTGTTGCGTGCGTGCGGACGCCACGTGGAGACGAGACGGCTTCGCCAACCTTTATTGAGGCCCACGTTTGACGTGAGTCCAAATGTGGCGGCAAATGTGCTCGTATGTCGATGTCGCGTCCGCCGTGTCACGTAAGCGCAAACCTGTGCGGCGTCCTTTTTGGATTTCCCAACAACGAGGACCAATATTTGCCCGTCGGCGTGGATCCGCCTCCATTTTGGCTTCCAGGGTCGCTGCCAACGTTAGCACGTCCGCGGCGTTCCCCGTTCAGCTTAGCATCAAGCTAGCGGCTAGTTTGCTTGTTGTTGCCGTTTCGCTTTTGGCGGTCTGGAGGCTGAGCTGCCGTTTCTGTGGCTGATGTGAAGACGGCGAAGCGGTGGCGAGGAGGCAGGAGGCCATGGAGGCGTCCCGGAGGAGGATGCAGCAGGAGCAGGACGCCAAGGCGGCCATCTTCCGGGAGAAGCGCAAACAGGTGAAGCGCGCCGGCTTCAAGCGCACTTCATGCCGCGGCTTGCTCTCGTGACCTTTGAACTGACGTGTGCCTTAGCAAGAGGAGGAGAAGCGCAAGCAGAAGATCGAGGAGTGGGACAGCATGCGGCTCGGCAAGAGTTTCAAGGGCGCCTCCAGACGCTTGCAGGTCAGCCCCCAAAAATGCAAATGAGGGTGACGGCTCGCGTTTGTCTTCATTTTGCAACAATCGCGTTTGTGACGTGTGTTTGTGTGTTGAACGTTTGCAGAGCGGCCGGGACGACGCCTCGTCCAGCACTTCCACGAAAGCCAAAAGCGACAAGCCGGCGCTCCGCACTCCCGGTAACGTCATCGCGCAATCGCGCAACACACGCTTGCCGCCGTCAGTTTGTCTGAAAGTCGCCGCCGTCAGGCCGCTTTGAAAAAGGCTTGCCGCTCCAAATGAAAAATTCTCTCGCGCCTCGACAAGCCGCGGGAAACGAGCAAGACTCGTTCCGGCGCGCGTGATGTCACACTGACGACATCGCTGAGCAAAATGGCGCCACGCAGACATTATTTGACGGGTGCGAGGACGACTCAATGAATCCACATTTATCACCTTTTTTGATCATTTCAAATTGTCCAAATACTTTTGCTTTCATCTCAACAGTACTTTTCTGATTTCTGTTTGTGCTTGTGCGGTTCTGTGTTCGAATCCCGGAGCGGCGCCCAATGTTGTTACTCATGAGGATTGGTCATCAAAGAAATGGACAGATGAGTTGCAGGCGTCATGCAAAGCGCTGATGTCACATGTTCTCTTCAACTTGCATGTCATTAAGAAGGCCGCCGTCGTGAGGAAAGCGAAGAAAGCTCAGGTCTGGGCTTGATGCCGATGGCGGGGGCGCAGGGGGGCGCCGGGGGCGGAGGGGGCGGAGCCCCAAACGGCACTGGTTGATTTCAAGGGCAAAATGCAGGAATGCAGGACGTGACGGTCAACTTGTTGTGTTTCAGAGTACAATCCCCTGAGCGGCGAGGGCGGCGCCTCGTGCTCGTGGCGCCCCGGAAGGCGGGACCCGTCGTCTTCGGGCGGATGAGGTTAAAGGTCGCGCGGGACCGCCACCGCGCGCGCACACACATGAGCACTGGCTGACGCCTGCTTGCAGCTCGCGCCGCGGAACGCGTCCAGGCGCCGCCGCCGGCGGGTGATGACGCAACACTCGCAAATGGCCGCCAGCCAGCGAGTGAGGCCGATGAATGTCAACGTCAGTGTCTTGTTTTTGTCTACGTTGTCACGCACAACATTTTGTTTTGCTTTCTTTCTTTGAGTTTCCTGTCATTGTTTGGTCAAAAGAGAATTCTCAAAACGGACGTGCTAATCTGTGCCAACACCGCAGCTCTGCTTACCTGTCGACTTGACCTTGATTCGCATTTAATCTCTTCTGCTCTGGAACTTGCCATGGGTGGAGGGGTGGGGTTATGTAAATGAGCCAGTTGTGACATCACAGCAGGCCAGGAATTAGGTTTCCATCCAATTGTTTTGAAAAAATCTTTTTTAAGTGAATGTACTGAAAATGCGCAAAACGGACGTACGACTTCCGCCCGTTTCTCCGCCGCTGTAGGTGGCGCTATACACCATAGAGATGTGCTCCACCAGTCATTTAAAAGAAGAAGAAGACCAGGAAGCGACGGCGCCGTGCAATGACGTGGTCCGAGTTTGCGTTTGTCTTTCTTGCTCAACTTCAGCGTTTCTTTGCGGTTTTCCATCCAAAATTGCATCAATATTCGCTTCTTTAATTCCAAAAAGATTTCTGTCTCGTTTTCCGCCAATCATACCGACAAAAGTACGTGTGACGTAATTAGTGTTCCGATACCGATACTGCATTAAAACAACGGTATCGGTGCGTACTAACAAGTAACATGCCGATACCATTAATTGTGACGCTAATATTGGACTTTGGATGCCGCATCTTGCGTCTCGCTCGTGCACGACATTCGCTGACGTGGGAAATGTTCACGAAAATGCTCCGAACCAACAGCAGGACGGCTTTTTCATGTTGAGAAAAAAAACAACCACCCAGGTATCGGTATGGTATCGGTATACGCTTCAACCCCCCCCAAGAGTAATAAGTTCTTGGCCAATTGTGGGCCCTACTTGGAATTTCTAGCAGCGATTCAGTTTTATTTTTGCATTTCTTGAAGATGTAAACGAGCTGCAAAGCCAACAAGGGCCTATTTTGAAACCAGGCGCTCAGTTGCATTTCCTCCTTTTCACAAAATGGCCCCTTGAATCAAAGCCGAAAACGCGGGCCACATTTTGAAGCAATAAATGAAACCTTGCCAACGTTGAACTGGAGTTTTTCTTACTTACACGCGCGCGTTCGCGCGCACACACATACACGCACACTGCGACGTGACACGAAGAAAGTCTCACGGCTCGTCAGTTGTATTACAACTAATCGCCACCAGGGGCCGTGCGCGACCAGAAAGCCCAGGCACGGTTTAAGGATTTATTAGTTTGTTTTTCGGGGTAAAAGGGGCGGGGCTGAGAAATGTCATTAGTTTGTTTTTCGGGGTAAAAGGGGTGGGGCTGAGAAATGTCATTTAGGAACGTATATTAGGATGTGAAATGAGATACCGGAGGACCGAACCGGAGTTACACACATGTACGATGAGGCTATTTTCATTTTATTTTGGTTTTTGTATTGTGGTGGGCTGGGAATTCGTTTTTAAACTATGTAAAGCACTTTGAGTTTAAAAAAGAAGAAGGTATGACGAGTTGTATATAAATAAAGATTGATTGATGAGCTGGTGAGCGTCGCGCCTGGCGACCTTGGAGACCACGTGGCAAACACAGCGATTGGACGTTGCTTTTAAGTTCTATTTAAGTGCACTTGGAAAAGTTGCCAAGTTCTGTATTCCAAAATGTGTGACTTTGCAATTGTAGGTCTTTCTGGGAGCTGTTTTTGACCTCCATTAACAAGAAAGCCCTCAAAATGTTGAAATAGTGTCTTGAGCGTTCTTTCGTTTGGACCGGCACCGCCATTGTAATAGTTGAACAGACAGACTTTAAAATAATGAATGGCAAAAGAAAAGTCGGGGAGTTGTCGGTGAAGTGCGCTTTTTCCCATGTGCCTTGAACGCCTCTGGTCTGAGGAGGCGCACCTACGGAAGCCTGCTTGGCTCGCTCGCAGGTCAGCCTCACACGGACGCCGCGCACGCACTCAACGTGGCGAGAAAAGCCAACCGCCAACCGCCGCTTTTTCTTCCGGCCAAATAGCGACAGACGGGAAGAGCGCCGGCCGCTCCAGTCGGGCCGGGCCGAGCCGAGGTTCGGCGGCTGACTGGCGGGCGGGGAGGGCCGCTTTCAGGGCTGCCCGGGGATGCTACGTGGGCACAAGAAGAGGAGGAAGAAGAAGAAGAACCACGAGCAAGACGCACGAGACGCGCGAGACGCACGAGACGCACGAGGCGCGCGGCCGACACTCGCCAGCTTTTGATTTTCATGCTCCTTGTCGGGAGGGATGGCGGGTCGGAGCCGGAGAGCCTGGTTCAGCGTCCTGGTGGGTCTCGTGCTCGGCTTCACGCTGGCCTCCAGACTCATCCTGCCCAAGGCCGCCGAGCTGGCCAAAGGCAACCCGGTCGGCTGCGGCCTCAAGGAGCGACTCGGACCCCGCGTCGGCGGCGGCGGCGGCGGCGACTTGTGGCCGCCTCGCGACGGCGGTTCGCCGGCCACGGAGACGCCGGCCGCCGGGCCCGCTAACTTCCTGTTCGTGGGCGTCATGACGGCACAGAAGTACCTCAACAGCCGCGCCGTGGCCGCCCACAGGTACCTACCTGCGCGTGCGCGGTCTGCTCACGCGCGTGGCCGCTTCACTGAATCCTCATTAGCACTCGGCTAACGCCCGCCGGGCCACTCGAGTCGACTCCTCGAGTCGACTTCTCGAGTCGACTCCTCGAGTCGGCTTCGGAACAAGCTGCGAGTTACTCAAAGTTACTTTGGCGATCTTTTCACACGTCTGGATTAATCGATGAATCGGATTCAAAAACATGCAAAAACGTCAACTGATGATAATTCTTCCCTTCGAAAATGTCTTATGTAAAACTGTCTTATTGGGAAAGAGAATCTGTGGTATTTCCAGGGAGGGAAGCGACAGAAACGTCAAGTTTGAGGATTCCATGTCGATTGGTGAAACCCGAAGCCCGAGAAAAGACTTTCTTTTAGAATATCCAATCAAATGCCGGAGGAGCTTTCTGGCCTCCGCTGGCTCCGCCCTGATACGAGTTGATGGCAAATTGGCCGCAGAACGGAAAATGTGTCCGTTGATCTCGTCGTGAGTTTGTTTTGTGTGACGAGTTGACTTGAATGTGACCCAGTTGGGCGAGTCCACTTTTGCCCGCCTCGGTGCTGGCCGTTTTCCTTCGCAGCAAATTTGCCATCAACACGTTCTTGACTCCAGATCATCGGCACGTTGGGTACGAAGTGTTGCACTTCCTCAATGACTTGATTGTTGCGTTCCTGCTGGGAAAGAAACGAGCCACGTTCGCGCAGATTTTCAGACGTTGCGCGATTCGACAGCTTGACGCGTTTTCTGTTCAACGAGACGACCTCGAGCGCAATTTGTTGCGCGTAATCCCGCTCGGTAACCTAACAAAGGAACGTACGCGGGCCTCGGCCGAAGGTTGCATCACGGTTCGAAGACAACGGATTGCGGCGGCGTTGTCGCACAAACGCTGACCCACCGTTTGATGCTGCAAAAGTTCACGCGCAGCCAAAAGCTGCAGCGGAACCGAACGACAAAACGGCAAGCCTGCAAAATGGGCCAGATAACAAAATGCAGATAAGCAGCAAATGTGTTTCGCTTTGTACGACTTGCAACTTTGAATCGGTCCATTTCAAAATGAGACATGACGGGTTGCGGGCCTGATCAGAAACGTACAAAATCATAAGAAATGAGACGCGCATTTGATGCTTTCAAGTCAGGAAATGACAAGTAGCATTTCAAAAGCACGTAAACGTAGAAGAAGAAGAAGACGACCTCCGAATGCTGCAAACGACGAAGAAAGCCGCTTTGGACCTCAGCCGAGAGCTCGCGTTGTTGCTGACGACGTGCGTTTTGTGTTTTTCCAGAACGTGGGCGTCGAGCATCCCGGGCCGGGTGGAGTTCTTCTCCAGCGAGGGCTCGGACGCGGCGGCGGCGCCCGTCCCCGTGGTGGCGCTGCGCGGCGTGGACGACTCGTACCCGCCGCAGAAGAAATCCTTCATGATGCTCAAGTACATGCACGACCACTACCTGGAGCGCTACGAGTGGTTCATGCGGGCCGACGACGACGTCTACGTCAAAGGCCGGCGCCTGGAAGGCTTCCTGCGGGCGCTCAACAGCAGCGCGCCCGTCTTCCTGGGCCAGACGGGCATGGGCGCCCGCGACGAGCTGGGCAAGCTGGCGCTGGAGCCCGGCCAGAACTTCTGCATGGGCGGGCCCGGGGTCATCATGAGCCGCGAGGTCCTGCGCCGCGTGGTGCCGCACCTGCGCCAGTGCCTGCGCCAGATGCACACCGCGCACGAGGACGTGGAGGTGGGACGCTGCGTCCGCCGCTTCGCCGGCGTCCAGTGCGTCTGGTCCTACGAGGTCAGTCGCGCTCGCGCTCGCGCTCGCGCTCGCCGCCGTTCTGGCGTCTGCCGTCTGGCGTTTGACGTGCGCGGGGGACATTCTTTGGAGACGCGTCACATTGCTCGGCAGAGAAACGGCCGCCATTCCACGCGTGGAGCGCCTCGTGACGTCAATAACGACCTACAAAATGTTTTCGCCTGGAAATGATTTTGGAAAAAAGAATCTCAGTCACGCAGTCGGGTTCCTTTGAATATTTGTTGGGAGTTAAAAAACTCCTGCTCACAATTATGACGTAAGCAGAACTTGACTGAAGAGAAAGTGAATTGATTTCATGCAATTTCAAACCAGGTTGCCACGGAAACCGTTGCCTTCATTTGATTTTGGCTTGTTTTTGTTGAGGCTCGACGTTTCTTAAGGGGACGTGATTTCAAAGGGCCGCTGCCCAAAGTTCGGAATCATGCTCTTTGAAACGGAAGCAAAAGTGTTTGACAGGCGGGTCCGAGGGGGGGCGGGTCCGAGGGGGGGCGGACCCTCCGTGAGCAACATTGCCTTTTGTAGGAAACGGCGTACACAAACGCTAAATGGGACGAAGTGACGTGAAGCCAATTGTTAGTTCGACGAGGTCTCTTAATGATTTGCTCGGTGACCTGTGACCTGTGACCTGTGACCTGTCCCGCCTTGCTCGCCGTCTTCCTATCCAACCCTAACGGCGAAGTTTCCCGTGATTTCTCGGTCAAGTATTTTCCGGACGCCGATATTTCTCTTGGAAGCGAGCAAGGCTGTCTTCGCTCCCTCAGCGAGCCATTTTGCCGCAAAACTCCGAAGTCCGAGAACGCCACGTCGCGCCTCGCTCGCGTCCGCTGATTGTCAGCAAAAGCAACGTTTTTGGACCTTGTTGCTGTCAAGCGGGGGAAGAACGAATTGACATCACCTGTAAATAGTCAAGCGAGGCGCGCACGGTTAGCTCACCGCAGCTATCGTTAGCTCACCGCGGCTATCGTTAGCTCACCGCGGCTATCGTTAGCTCACCGCGGCTAGCGTTAGCTCACCGCGGCTATCGTTAGCTCACCGCGGCTATCGTTAGCTCACCGCGGCTAACGTTAGCTCACCGCGGCTATCGTTAGCTCACCGCGGCTAACGTTAGCTCACCGCGGCTATCGTTAGCTCACCGCGGCTATCGTTAGCTCACCGCAGCTATCGTTAGCTCACCGCAGCTATCGTTAGCCTTTGGCTCAAAACAACAATGGAGGACGTGACCTTCGTGCCGACGCTTTTCTGCTCATTTTGGAGCGATTCAACGGCTCGTGTGCTTTTCCACAACGTTCGATCCGGCGCAGGCGTTCTTTGTCGTTGTTTGAGGCTTTCGGGAACAGAGCGGACGCGGTCGTCACTCTTCATCCGAGCCGCGACTGCAGCGTTGAAGCATTTTGGTGGATTTTTCTTCTTGCCTTTTTTCTAACCACGCATTGCAGCCCCGGGAACCGGATTGCTTTGTTTGAAAAACCCGTGCGGACAGCGCCGTCGCAGACATGACGTCTTGCGTCTTGATTGGCTTACTCGGTCAAGCGGGCGTGTTTTACGGCAAGGTCAATTGACCTGAAGCGCGCGTCCCACTCACGGTTGACGCGATGGCCAAGGGTGCCGCTCCAGTCGCGTGATTGGCCCATTTTAGTGAGCAGTGATGACATCATCGTCGTCGTCGTTGCAAATTCCAATTCCAGCTGCGTGCTGCGGCCAACAAGGGTGCCATTGTACCCCCCCCCCCCCCCCCCCCCCCCCGGGGCGCTTAGCAGGCATTGGCACGTGGATGGCCGTCATGGGATCCTTGTTTGAATCCCGGCAACACAAACCGCAATTGTTCTCCAAAATGATGGACACCTCGTCACCTTGGCCTTCTGATTGGTTGATTTTCTTGGCTGCGGTGGTTGCGCAATCATGTGAGAGAAAGGATGAGCTGTGCTGGAGGGGGCCATCATTTTTGCCACTGGGGGGGGGGGGGGGGGCACAGGACTGGATACTTCCCACACCAGATGGATGACAACAATATGGACAAAATATGTGATTTTCATTTTTCATAACGGAAAACAACCCATCGGCAGTTGGAACGCGACGACAGACTCAGTCATAACGTCCATTTTTGTTGTATTTCCTGGTTTGGCAAACGCGCGTCCAAACGTTTGCCACATAAAAGCCGACGCTCGCTAATGGATTCAACATGAAGATCGTCTGTCAGCTTTCACGGAGAAATCCGACCCCGAACCAGGATCAAAGTAGTTCATGTGCTAATTGATGACACGGTCTCAATGGCATGGGATCGAACCCGCAACCTCTGGGTTGCGAGACATCCACAGCGCCCCCTTTGTGGCACCGACCTGAGGGACGCTTGCACGAGCGAGTCTGTGGATCGGCGTTTGCCGCTAGCCGCTCCGCTAACATTCCCGAGCGCACGCACGCACGCACGCGCGCGATGGGGTCAAGCGCCGACCTTCCTGACCCACATCCCAGCGGTGCGGCTGAGCCGCTAGCATCCAATTAGCGCGGATTAGCAGCTAAGCGTCTTAGTGGCAGCGCCCGGCCGGGCCGGGTCGGCGCCAGGGCTGCGTGCTGTCCTAAAAGCGACGCCGCTTCCTCCCTCCCGCATTCCTCGTGTAAATCTCCACGGCAAGCGACGGCAACTTCTGGCGATGGCGGCGGCTCGGCGCCATCGCCAGGCAGACGAGAGGAACTGCTCCGGTCGCAGTAACTCGAGCCGCAAATCACAATCTCGCCGTTTGCTCGCCGCTGCTGGCAACGGCTTGCGTACTTCGCATGAAAAGGTGAAACGACAACAAGCCCGTTTGACTTGCTCGAATGGCGGTTGTCGATATTGAAATTGGGAGTCGGATTGCTTTGCGATTATTGCCGATGTTCCAGAAATCCGCCAAATGCAAACTGGCAACACATGGCGACCGTTTCCAATCACGTTGCGGGAGTTTGCCGCCGGGTTTTACCGTAAGACTTTTGCCGGATCTCCCGAAAAGGCATTGGGGAAGCGAGCCCCGCCCACGTGAAGCGGGTTCGCGTACGTACGTATCCACCGTGGGCGGGGCCACCGCTTCACGTGCCAGCGATCTTCGTCATGGATGTGCTCGTCACACAGGAAGCCGCGTTGAGAAGAAAAGTGCTTGGATGAGAAGCACTTGTTTGCACTAACACGGACGGACGGACGGAAGGACGGACGAACGGACGGATGAACAAACGCCTCGCTGATGCTTTGTTTCATCTTGCACTCAAGAAACTCCTCAAAACTAAAAGTGAGCCTTTTTGAAAAAATCTTGCAAATGTGAAAAGAAACGTCTTTTTTGAAGACGTTTTGGTGCGTCTCAGCATTTGCAAGTCAACTGGCGCCCAACAAGCCTCGCCATCAGTGGGCTTGCTTGAGACGGACGGACGGACGGCAGACGCTCAATCAGCCGTGGTCGCGCCGCAACTTAAAGCTTGACTTTCGCCATGGAAAGCGACGTGATGATGATGATGATGATGAGGATGAAGAGTGTACAAAAAGTACATCCAGGCAGTCGCGGCTGCATTTCTGTTTTGTTTTTAAGATCTGTCCACCATTGTTGATGTCTGCGAGAGGCGGGAAAGCGCGACCGGCGCCACATGACGCCTTGGCGTGACTGAAGTGGACCTCAACTTTGGAAAACATGAGCGGCGTGCGAGTCCTTGTCGGACAAAGTCATGCAAGGAATGATTGACGTGTTCAGAAATGTGCGATTTGATTTGGTGAATTTTGCGGCACAAAAGTTCCGGCAAGCCAACATGCGAAAATACGTCGTTTTGGTTGCAACTGGAAACTTGAGGTCGGTTCCGGGTGCGAGAAAGCAAAATCCTGGTGGCATTTTGCAGGTGCGGTGCGAGACGGCAGCGCTGTTTGCCGGCCGCCGCTTTTGTTCCTCACGCTTTTGCTGTCCTGCGAGCGGAGCGCGACGCAAACGCCAGCTGGGCGCGGCGCCGGCAAGCGCACGCACGGCGGCTATAATTACCTCCAGCGGGGAAAGAAGTCGGTCAGCGACGGCGTTTGGAGAAGGCTTTCATTTGGACTTGGGCGTGATGTGCGGACCCGCCCGTGTTTGCTTGGCAACCAACGCGGCAGATGACGACGGCGGCTGCGTTGCCGCAACTTTTCTTTTTCTTTTTCTGCTCACCAGCTGCAAACGAGACGCCGGCTTTTCTTTTCTTTTGCGTTGACAAATTCTTGTGAATGTCCACGTCGGATGCGTCGTCCCGTCCGCACCGGCTGCCAGATTGGCTGCGCTTTAGCCCTTTTCACACTGCGCTCGCTCAGACGCACGGCGCGCCCGTATTTGGAGGGGCTGACTCGGAAGTGAACAAGGAGACGTTGGACGCTGGTTGAGACGACAAATGCAGGACGCGTCCATGAGCTGCGTCCTTGCTTGTTGCAGAATCGAAACGAAAAAGGAAACAAAAGCCCGCTCGGACCGCTCGGCCCGCTCGGAGGACGAGCGGCAGAAAAGAAGACATTTCCAAACGGCTCGGCAGGAGCTCGAGTCTCAGTTCTGCCGAGACCGGGACAACGCGCCGCTGGACCGAATGTCCCCAAAGTTTTGAAGGTGCCTTCAAGAAGTCCGTCGCAATCGTTTGGCTTCAGGCGATCGGTCACTCATTGTTGCCGCCACCAGCAAAAGATTTGGCAAATGATGGCATCGAACAAGCAACACATCTTGAAAATGGGACCGTGGACGCCACTGACGTACTTTTTTTTTAATTGTCTCATGTCAACCATAGGAAATGTGGTAACAAAAAAACGAAAAAAAGTGGTGTGAAACGATGCATTTCTCAGCATGGACCTTTTGGGTTGTTGTTGGCTGCCTTGAAGACAATTTGGCTTGTCAGGCAAGTTGATTTGGGTCGGAGTCAACACGTTGATTTGGGTCGGAGTCAACACGTTGATTTGGGTCGGAGTCAACACGTTGATTTGGGTCGGCTTCCCGACCCGCTGGGCTCTCCGCGGACTCGCCGCATCAGCAAGCGTGACCACGGCTGGACTGATAAGACGCCATCGCTCTCCTTGCCGCGAAACATCCATCCGTCCATTTTCTTGACCGCTTGTCCTCACAAGGGCTGCTGGAGCCTATCCCAGCTGGCTTGGGGCAGTCGGCGGGGTACGCCCTCAACGGGTTGCCGGCCAATCGCAGGGCACACGGAGACCAACAACCATCCACGCTCAGACACACCCGTGGACAATTTGGAGCGTTCAATTGACCCGTGCCGGGAAACAAACCCCCCAAAAAGTCAAGCCCCCCCAACCTGTTGGGGAGGATTTTCCGGTTGTGCTCGTTTAGTGCTTTGGAGAAAATTCCTCCGAGATTGTGACGTTGCCCGGAGGCCGAAGACCGAAGACCGCGTGCTTGCAAAAAGTCAAGCTTTCAATTACTGCTCGAACCGGCTGGCGAATATTTGACAGCTGTTATTTGCATGGAATGGAATCTTGTCCCATGAGCAGTTGGCAGTCATACTGCCCCCCGGTGGCCAAGTTGTGCACACCTGAAGGAGCAAAAGGTGTAAGGAGGTGATGGCAGACATGCAGAGCGCACGTGACCGGATTGGCGGCAAAGGAGCTCATCGGCGTGTAAAAAGTTCATCCAAACTTGCTCAGCGGATGCGCCATGAGGCCTTTTTCTCATGGGGGGGGGGGGGGGGGCGTGCGTGCGTGTGCGTGCGTGCGTGACAGGCAGTCAATGAATCACAAGGCAGGCCTGATGATGTCAACATTCCCGTAAACAACTTCATCATCATGTCATCATTTCCAACCATTATGGATTTAAATTTTCCAGGAAGCCATAAATCGGCCGATGAATTTCAAAAGATGTGAAGACTCAACTTAGATATATAAGAATGAAAAAAGAAGATTCAAAGAATAAATATCTAAATAAAATGAACGCTCTGCTCTCACTTTATTTCTTTCATGCTGCAGACGCTATGTCAGGTTGAAATGTTATTCAAATGAGGGGGCGGTCCTTAGCCAGGTGAGGAGCGGGCGAGCGTTGAACACGTTGCGAACGTTGTTTTTGCAGATGCAGCAGCTGTTCTACGAGAACTACGAGCCCAACAAGAAAGGTTTCATCCGCGAGCTGCGCAGCAGCAAGATCCACCGGGCCATCACGCTGCACCCCAACAAGAACCCGCCCTACCAGTACCGCCTGCACGCCTACCTGCTGAGCCGGCGCGCCGCCGCGCTGCGCCACCGCACCGTGCGCCTCCACCGCGAGCTGGTCCACATGGCGCGGCTCGGCGCCCCCGAGCCGGGCCGCGAGGACCAGCGGCTGGGGGCGCCGCCCTCCTTCATGAGGTTCCACCCCCGGCGCCGCCGCGACGTCCTGGAGTGGGACTTCCTGACCGCCAGGCACCTCTTCTCCGCCTGGGACGGGCAGCCGCCCCGCCGCGGGACCGACGCCGCGCAGCGCCAGGCCCTGGACGACATCGTCATGCAGGTGGGTCACATCGGCGCCATGGGAAGATTTGGCGGGAAGGGGCGTGGCCGCCTCCCTTTCTCATTGGCTCATTTTGGACAAAAGAAATCCTAGAGGTCAGATGTCACCTTTTGATTGGACCTTGCGGATCACATGACCCAACCACTCGAAAACACGTCAAACGGGAAATTTCTGTCATTGAAAGTTGAATCTTGAATGAATATTGAAGCTTAAAAAGGGACCGAAAGGTTTGTGTTTTCGAGGTGAGGTCACGTGATCGCGGCCTGGCAAGCCGGACCCGCTTCCTTCCTTTCTTTGGAGGAAGGAAGCGGGTCCGCTTCAAAACCAAGGCGAGCGTGACAATCGCTGGTACGTTAGCTCGAAGGCGCGCTCGAACCTTTGCCCTTCGCCCGGCAGGTGATGGAGATGATCAACGCCAACGCCAAGACCCGCGGGCGCGTCATCGACTTCAAGGAGATCCAGTACGGCTACCGGCGGGTCAACCCGCTCTACGGCGCCGAGTACGTGCTGGACCTGCTGCTGCTCTACAAGAAGCACAAAGGCAAGAGCATGACGGTGCCGGTGCGCCGGCACGCTTACCTGCAGCAGACCTTCAGCCGCATCCAGTGGCGCGAGGAGCGGCCCACGGACGGCGCCGCGCTGGCGGCGCGCGTCAACCGCCAATCCAACTCGCTCTCCTTCTTGTCGCTGGACTCGCTGAAGATGCTGGTGCCCTTCAAGCTGGCGCCGGCCGACGGCGGCGGCGGCGCCGAGCGTGCCGACGGCCGGGACGAGAAGGTCAACGTCCTGGTGCCGCTGTCGGGCCGCTACGAGGTGTTTGCGCGCTTCATGGCCAACGTGGAGCGCGTGTGTCTGATCCCCAAGCAGAACGTCAAGATCCTGGTCCTGCTCTTCAGCGCCGACAACAACACGGAGCGGGTCAAGCAGGTGGAGCTGATGCGCGAGTACCACATCAAGTACCCGCGGGCCGAGCTGGAGATCAAAGCCGTGGGCGGCCCCTTCTCGCGGGCGCTGGCGCTGGAGGTGGGCTCGGCCCGCTTCTCCAACGACTCGCTCCTCTTCTACTGCGACGTGGACCTCCTCTTCACCGCAGACTTCCTGCAGCGCTGCCGGGCCAACGCGGCGGCCGGACGCTCCGCCTACTTCCCCGTGGTCTTCAGCCAGTACGACCCCGAGGTGGTGTACGGGCCCGGCGGCGGGAGCGGCGCGAGCGGGGCGGCCGCCGCCAACCCCTTCGCCTTCACCGCCAAGACGGGCCTGTGGCGGAACTTTGGCTTTGGCGTGGTGTGCGCCCACAAGGGGGACCTGGCGCGCGCCGGCGGCTTCGACACGTCCATCCGGGGTTGGGGGCTGGAGGACGTGGACCTGTTTGACAAGTTCCTGCGCTCGGGGGCGGCCGCGCCCTTCCGCAGCAGCGACCCGGGGATCGTGCACGTGCACCACCCGGTCACCTGCGACCCCAAGCTGGACCCCAAGCAGTACAAGATGTGCTTGGGGTCGCGGGCGTCCTCGCGGGGCTCCGTCCGACAGCTGGCCCAACTCTGGCTGGACAAGAACCGGCCGGGCCCGCCGCACGCCAACGCCAACGCCTCGCTCAGGACAGCCTGACCCCGCCCGACCCGCCGCCTAATTTATTGCTTTGCTACTTTGGGATGTTGACGCGCGCATTTTTTTCCTGCGTTTTGACTTCCCGGTGCCTCAACGCGCTTTTTGGCTTTTTTTGCGGCCAGCCAAATTTGAAGTTAGTATTTTTTGGGGGGGTTTGAATACCTCGAAGATGACAAACACTCCAACACGCAAATACATGATGCGAAGACTCGCCAGGGTTTGCTGCAGGCCACACAGCGCATGGGATGATGACATCATTCACTAGGCCACACCCCTTCAAGGCATACACGCATACAACTTTGCTACCACATTTTCCATTTCTTCACATTCGTTGCTTTTATCACTGTTTGAATCATTCAATCGTATGATTTTTTTTTAATTGGTGAATCATTAAAATATTTTTAATCCATCCCTTTTTCCAGATTTCAAATGGACAGCAACATAAATTGATAATAATTCGAGATGATGCGTCCAAAATGTTGACTCGCATTTTCCAAAGTAAAAGCGAATGTCTCCTTTTGAAAAATTCAAATCTCAGCACGTGGGAGATGAAATTTGCAAGATTTGGACAATTTCAATAAGGCCAAGTTTGAGCATCAAGATGACGTCCCCTGGACTCGTCAACTGATGGATTTCACGTCTCATTGATTGATTTTCTTGACTGACTTTGACGATTGTAGCAAAAGGATTTGCTGTCACCAAAGACCCAGCGGGCGCCTCCTGAACCCCCCCAATAGAAAACCGGGGGGGTTCTTGTTTTTGTTTGTGTTCCACGCGCAACAAAAAAGACAGAACATCATCATCATCATCATTATTATTATTATTTATCATCTTTTATAAATGTGACTCCATTAACTCTGTCCAAGTGGGAAGATTTTTCTATTGAAAAAATAAAGTGGAGGAAACGTTTGCAATATTTGCTTCTTCATGCTTGACTCGCCGTCCAGACGGTGACGTCACGCGGCACGCATCCCCAATTGGCCGCCATTAGAAAATGCGTTCGCTACTTTGAGTAGGGCAAACGCAACACTTTTACAAGACAGACAAAGTACAATAGAAGCATTCTCCCGATTTCAAAGAGAAAGCAACGCGGAACCAATGATGACAAGCCATAAAAAGGGGAACAAGACGAAGGATTTGGGATCCTCCTCATCACGTCATGTCACGTCAGTCAATGACTGAATCCGTCGTGTCGATGTCGCTCCATTGTATCGTTAATCATGTTTACAGGAGGAAACGTCTATTTTTCAGAGAAAGAAATATAATTCAACAAAAGACGTCTCTGCCAAATATTGGGGTCTAGAACTGAGCAATACAAGAAAAAGTGGGTGTTCAAAGCAAGTTTAATAAAAAATCAGCACGTTTTATACAGATCGAGGGGGGGGGGGCATAGCGACGCTACTTCCGCATGTCGTGTGCATTTTTCCCTTCAACTTTATTGAACAAAATACAAAAGTCAAAGTGGGAGAATGCTATGTGTCAATTACCAAAAAAATTCTCTAAAATATATTTATCAAAATAAAGGCTTGATAACAAAAATACCAACGTTTCTAAGTACAGTTTAAAAGAAGATGATTTATTTTTTTAAGAACGGCATTCGAACGTGACGCCTCGTGTCACGTGACATTGGTCTCCCGGTCCCCATCAAGATGGCGTCCCCCTGCGGATCGCTTCCGGGACTCGCTGCCGTCCTCGCCGAACTTTACAAATGCTCCGTGAACGCGAACGCCGCACGACCAGCGCAAGACGTCGAGGAGCTGGCACGCGCAATCCTCTGCGGCGTGCACGCGCATCACCGCCACGGTCAAGATGCCGCGGACGTGAGCTGCTTGGCTCTGACGCTGATCAGCAGGATGGTTGCCGCGGTGACGTCACACGCAGGACACTGCTGCCGCGACGTGCTGGAGGTCCTGCTTCAGGACTTGGACGTCGTGTCTCGGGTGGTGAGTTCGTCTCGCTCTGCGGCCCGCCTCCAGCTCAATGCTACAGCTAATGCTAGCGCTAACGTGCTGCTGCTGTTGCTGCTGCTTTTGCTGTTGCTGTTGCTGCTGCAGGTGGACAACTTCAGCTGTGAAGAGCAAGTGATCCGGCACATGGCCGCGAAGAGCGCCTCCGCATGTGTCCTCTACCAACTGCAAGTGTCCGTGAGTGACGAAAGAACCTTTTTGAACCTGCAGCAGCGTCTCCACATCCACACTTGTTACACTTGCCTCTCACGGTACACGATCGCCCCCTATTGGCGTAAGCGACAGCAACAATGTCATGTGTGTGAAAAACGAGACGTTTGCTTGTTGATGAGAACTGGAATGGAAAGCAGATGCGAAAGCAGACTTCCTCTCGTCTTGCGTCCTTTGAGACGTTCTCTGATTTGTTGTTGTTGCGCTTGTTGACACGTATGCGACCATAGGGCGTGGTCAATCCGGCGTGGCGAGGGACGTGCGAGCGGGCGCTCCTCAGCTTGCCCGCCGGCCCCCAACTGGACGCCTGCCTGTGGTCGCTGACGTGCGTCCTCCACAAGCTTCTTCGGGACAACCGTCAAGGTCAAATCTCACGCATCATAAAGCAAAGTGTCCCGCGCTCGACCCCGGGTCGTACGGGCAGTGTGTCACAAAAGTCAGCACACCCTTGATACGATATCCTGACGCCGAAGAAAAGACACTTTGAAAAGTTGTCAGTGCTCATCTTCCAGTCGGACATTTTGTCCCTCGACACGACTCCAAACGCATGTCGCCAGATTATCGAGCACGCGTCCCCAAACGGAATCAAGTTGGTCTGGAAGCGGAACCTCCGCCAGCTCTGTGATGTCATCACGGAGGAGGGGCAACCCGTCGCCCAAGACACTTTTAAGGCAGCGCTGGTCACACTTTGACTTTTCCGTGCAAGTGTGCTTTCTTTTCTTTTTGCATTTGGTGAAAGAAGAAATGTCAGGGGTGTGTTGACTTTTGTGTCAAGAAGTTTGGAAAAAGTTGCACGAGGTCAGCGCGGACCAAAAAGAAGCGTCTGACTTTTTGTCCACTTTCCATCCATCAGAACTTGTCGGGACGCTCGTGACGGCGTTTGACGACAGCGTCAGCGCGGCGGCGGCCAGGTTCCTTCCTGCGGGGCACGACAACGCCGTCGCCGCCGACGACGCCGGCGCCGACGCCGTCGCAGACACCTTTTGCCTCCTGCTGGACCTTCTTGAAGTCCTCCTGGCGGCGTCTGCTGCCGCGGCGTCCGGCGGCGCCAGGAGTCCCAACTTGACGTCCGTTCACGCCGCCGCCTTGATGGCCGCCGTTAGCCGCGCGCCGCGCTACTTTGTCAGCAAGAGGGTGGCGCTGTTGCTGAAGCGGGCGCTGCTGCGCAAGGCTGGCGAAGACTGGCTGGGGGCATCCGGCGAGACCGCCGCCCCCGCGGCTGACGTCAGCCATCTGGCCGCCGCCGCGGTGGACGCGCTGGCGGCCGATTGGTTGCCGAGCATCCGCGTAGAGTTGCCGTCGTATTTGGGCGGGACGGGCGGCGGGGAAGCCGGGAAGTGTGACACGGCGATGCTGCGCGCCGTCAGCCTGCTGGTCATCAAGAGCGTCCAGCATCACCTGATGTCCGCCGCCGCAGGTGAGAGCAACTCAATGGCCGCCGTTGGTTCCCGTGACGAAAAGGGGCTGTTTGGAATGGATGGCCCGAGTCCTGCATGGTTTCCAGGTTTTCCCGGACCAGCCAGAAAGCACGAGGCTCCTCTCGCTGCTCAACAAGGAAACGGCGAATCCTTCTGCCAGAACAGAATTGATTGCAGCTTCCATTCGTCCATGTTCGGTTTTTGTTGCGTCGGCGCCGGCTTCCTGCTTTGGTCGCGGCTGAGCTGCAAACCACGCCCCCAAAGACAATGCGGCTCCGTGATCGGTCCGAACCGGAAGGGCGGACTCAACGGGCTCGGTACAAGATGTATTCTGTGGACTTTGTCGACTCCCAAATGCCGGCAGAATTCATCTTGCGAGAGCTCGACGACCCACGAAGACCAAACGCTGACAATGTCGGCAGAAAATAAACATTTGGATGACTTGGCTTCTTTTGTTATGGTCTGACGCGCGCATGAAATTTGCTGATGTCGGCCGACGCTTTTCCTCGACGCCGTTTGGACGCCGGCAGGCGGTTGCGAGTCAGGACGGTCGATAAACGGGTGGAACATTTCAGACTTTTTTTTTCTTCTTCCTTTCCAAGCAATTGTGAGATTCTGAATAGGAACAACTGCCAAACATTCAAACGCTAACGAAGACTTGTTTTTGTTGTTTTGTGTGTGCGCCGGCCGCCATTTTGTTGCGGTCTTGCGTTTGCGTCCGGTGGCGTTCAGGTGCCGGCGAGACGAGCGTCCATCTGGCCCGTCTGTGGCGCTTCCTGCGCGAGAAGGGCGTGCGTCCGCCGGACGGCGAGCACGACTGCGCCGTCCTCCCGCTGCTGTTCGCCGAGCAGGACGACGACATGATGGAGGCGGCCAAAGCCGCGCTCGCCATCTTCCTCCGCCTCAGGTGCGTGCGTGCGCATTTGCCGGCTGACGCCTCTTGGTGCACTTTTTGAAATATCTTTCAGATTCACGTTTGGTTTTTCATGCCAACGCTTACTGGCATTCATTCAAAAATGAATGAAATTTAAAAAAAAAAAAATCCAACTCAATTCCCATTTTGGCGCTTCGATCTTGGGAAACCGTTTTCCTCATTCAGAAAAAAACCAACACATTCTTGCATGAGTTGGTTTATTTGTCTGCCGGCGGCCTTCTCTGTCTCTTGGTCCTGCTGTTGATGCGGCACGTGGCGCCGGATGCCGCCAGCCGCTGTACGTGCCGCGAGGTTGAAAATGTGCCCTTTCCCCGGCAGAGACGTTTGCGGGTGGGACGACTCGGCGGGCGACCAAGCCTCCCGGGACGACTCGGCGGGCGACCAAGCCTCCCGGGACGACTCGGCGGGCGACCAAGCCTCCCGGGACGACTCGGCGGGCGACCAATCCTCCCGGGACGACTCGGCGGGCGACCAAGCCTCCCGGGACGACTCGGCGGGCGACCAAGCCTCCCGGGACGACTCGGCGGGCGACCAATCCTCCCGGGACGACTCGGCGGGCGACCAAGCCTCCCGGGACGACTCGGCGGGCGACCAAGCCTCCCGGGACGACTCGGCGGGCGACCAATCCTCCCGGGACGACTCGGCGGGCGACCAAGCCTCCCGGGACGACTCGGCGGGCGACCAAGCCTCCCGGGACGACTCGGCGGGCGACCAAGCCTCCTGCGCCGCCGGCTGCAACCCGCACTGCCACTTCCTGTTTTTTATGCGCGCCGTCTCTTGGGATCACCGCATCCTGCTGGACTTCCTGGTGTCGGCGGAAACCTGCTTCCTGGAGTACCTGCTGCGCTACCTGCGCCACCTGCGGAGCGACCGGCGGGGCTTCGCCGCCTCGTGCCGACGACTGGACGCCGAGGGCCCGCCGAAGACCGGCACGTGGGCCAGGGCGCGGGACTGCCTGGTCCAGCTGCGCCTCCTGGTGGCCAGGCTGCACCGCAACAAGCTTTTTCCGTACAAGGCGGACGCGCTCCTGCGACTCTTAATGCAAAGCGCGGAGCGGCTCAGCCCGGACTGACGTCCCGCAACGTTGACCGTCAAAGTCATGCGAAACCGTTTTCAGGATTTGCAGACCTCGGCTGAAAATGTCAATTGCCGTCAGTCCGTAGACTCGACGTCTTCCGGCTGCTTCCCAAATAAAACTCCTTTTGCAAACCGTGCTCTTTCTGACCCACGACCAGTAACGATTGGTCGTGGAGTGTGCGCGATTGGTCGTGGCGTGTGCGATCCGCTGAGCGGCACTTGAATGTGAACGCCACATGGGAATTGTTTGTGGTCAGCGGCAGGCAAGTTTGGAAGCAAACATTTGCTTCTCGCTAGCAACTCCATCCAACCTGCTAACGTGAATCGCGTGTTGCTGTTGACGGAGTAGTTGCGCTAATTGTATGCGCCATTTTGAAATGTACTCTGTTTTAGCCCAGTTTCAATCCCGCTTGTTCATTTTTATCATAATGAGTCAACCTCATCCCGTTTTTCTTATAAATCGAGCATTTTCGTCCAAGAAAACTTCTTATCGTCGAGTTTCAGTCAACAAAAACTCAACGTTTCTTCTCCCCTACCTTGACTCGATGACGAGACGAAGGCAGGATGGAGCGTGAGACGGACGGACGGACGGACGGACGGACGGACGTGTGCGGCGTCTGCTGTGATGTCCGCTGACTCGGTTGTGGTTGAAGGTGAAGCCTCTCCATTTAGCGTCGACGTTCCTCCCCTCACCTGTGGCCGCCATCCGTCCGGCTCTCCCTCCCAGTCAGGTCGGCTGAGAACGTGAGGAGGAGCCATCCGGGTGGCTGTGGCGTGTGCTCGGGTCGCCTCCCTGGAGACGTCTTGTCTTCCAGGCGCGTGGAGACATTTGCCATGCATTTGTCTTTGATGTTGTCCGAGTGCTCGCCATTGCGGCAGCGCCGACAGTCCAGCCGATGAAAATGCCTCCGAAACGCAAGACGATGTTGCCGATTGCAGCCGCTCATCGATCTTTCATGTCGTCCATATTTGACTCGAGCGGTGAAACAAACGTTGCCTTGAAACTCAATATCCATTTACATGCAGACGATCATTTACTATGATTCAGTATGGATATCAAATGTCCTCAAATGGATTTGATTGATTGATTGGATACTGTATTGCCTTCGATGAGAGCGCTGTACACCGTTTGACCACTTGGGGGCAGTGTGGTTCCGCACGTTCAGATACACTCTTGTAGCCAGTAAGCCGCATTAAAGAGTAGAAGAAGAAAACATGTCACGCTCAAGTTCTGTCAATACAAGTTTTTTCTTTTTTTTTTCTTTTTTCTTCCAGCGCAGAAAGAGCATATACCTGTGAGTAATGTTAAGTTACTTCTCTGCATACATTTCTGCAGCGTTTTGTATGAAAAGCCGTTTTTTTCCATGCCGTGAGTAGTGCGCTAATTAGCGTTAGCGAGTCAAAAATGAGTTGAGATGAGCTAGCTAGCTAGCACCGGATTACGAGCTATGTTCGTACAATAAATCTTACCTTCATACTAAAACTTCTTTCTTTCTGCCCACTTGGAGTGCTCTGCATGTCAACCAACGTTTAAGCTGTTCCACGCGGTGTTCGTATATTTAACCATGTTGACATTTTCACGCCTGGGACGTCCTCTTCTTCCAAAATGACGCGTAAACTAGTGTAGCTACTCTGTTTGGAATTGCGGATTTATGGGCGTCATTTGAGTTCAACCCGCGGTCGTTCGCTCAACCAATGAGGTTGAGCTTTAGCCCGCCCAAATCCTCCAGAGCCCGCCCTCTTCTTCTAAGAGTACAAATCACGGCGCTCTAAAAGTACAAATTAGTTTTGCTCCATTTGTAGCGCGACAAATGGGGCAAAACTCACGTCACTGAACAGCAGCAGAAAACCCACTTGTGACTCCTAGTGGCGACTTCTTTGACTACAGGTACAAATCACAACTTTTACAGATATACATTTATAGTTTTTGTACAGGTACAAAAACATTTTTGTACAGATACAAATCATGACTTTTACAAGTACAAATTTGTTTTTACAGATACAAATTTGTTTTACACATACACATTTTTTTTTTACAGGTACAAATTTCTTTTACAGACACAATTTTTTTTTTTTACAGGCACACATTTTTTTACAGATACAAATCACGACTTTTACAGATACAAATTTAGACTTTTTTCTACAGGTACAAATTTTTTGCACAAGTTAGTTTTGCACCAAATTTACCTCCATAGAACGACGCTTTGTGACGTCTTTTCAATCAAAAGAAAGCCGCCGTGCTCTTTCGGACCAAATGAGGAGGAGGCCGACGCGGCGCAACAAAGCCTTGGTGGTCTTTGTTTGAAGACGGAGGGCTGCTTGCTGATCAGGCGCAAGCTTGACCTCATGATGGCGTCGGCGGCCATTTAGATGGCGTCGGCGGCCATTTAGATGGCGCGCGCCGCCCGCCGCCCAATTAACGGCGGATTTATGGCGCTCGTCCTCCTGATGCGGCATTTCTGCGGCTCAATTAAGGAGTCGAGCCGTAAGCGGCTTCCTTAATCTGCGGCGGCCCCGCCATCATTAACCAGATAATTAACTTGTGCAAATGATGCGCGGGCGCGCACGGGCGCGCGCACACGCTTTCTTCGTCTTTGTTTGCCAACTTTCTGCTACACTTGACAACTTTTCGTGTCTACTGCACATCCTTTTCTGTTTGCCCTTTTGGGAAGTACGATGATGCAGGAAATGCACTTGGACCAGGGTTCGGGACACTTTTTCATGATAAGCTTTCGGCGACGTCAGCGGCGGCAAAAAAAAGAGGGTGAAAGGGGACGGACAGGACACGATGGGGCATGGAGCGTCCCGCAAAACGGGCGTCACGTGGGCGGGCTGGGCGGGCCGTCCTTAGGGGGCGGAGCCTCTCCCAGGCGACCACCCGCCTGTCAATCACATTGGATGCGACGGCCGTGCTCGTCCATTGTTCGACGAGTGAGCGATGCGCAAATGAGAGCGTCACTTCCGCTTGACTTCCACGAGGCTGGAGGTCGTTATGCTAATTAGCCACCCTTCATTAGCGTCCTGTTCATTTATTCCTATTAGCACACTTAGCAAAGTGGCTCGGCAGTTGCAGCCTTGAACTGACAGAAGGTAAGCAAGCGGCGGGCAAACTGAATTCCACTCACGACGACGTCCCTCCAACTTGTTTTTCCTCGTTCAAAATCCTGAGGCACGTCGGCAGCAGAAAATGCTTCCAAAACCAACGCTGGACACGTTTGGATGAAACCGCAGCTGACGAGCCGGCAGGGATCCGACAAAGACCCACAGAGCTCTCGGCGGCTCGGCCATTTTGACTTTTGATGGCGGGCGGGCTTGAAAAGCTGCCTTGACTCGCCGCCGCTCAGACGATGCCTGACTTGAGCGTCTTGGCTTCTCTTTTGTCACTCCAAATTTTGTCCAGACTCCAATTGGCTCCTTTTCAAAACCGTGTCCGTCACCGTCACCGTATTTCCTCGCTCGCCGCCGTCACCGCCGCGTCACGAATTCGCTGGTCTCAAAGTGCAAATTAGCAAGCCGCTGCCTCCTACGGATGTGGAAGAGTATTGCATGCTTACTCCGCCCATCAATGGCACATTAGTTGCGAGTAATAAATCATCGGTTTTCCACAAATATTTTGAGACCAATCGTGGTGAAATGAGAAATTTTGGGAAAACCACTGATGATGTCCGAGGTGTGCGCTCACAACACAAAAAACACAAAAAAACGATGAACAACTGTACGGAAAAAAAAGCATCTTCCCTCATATGAATGGATACAAAGAAAAAGAAAGAATTTCTTTGTCCTCGTGGGAGCCGATTGATCGTTTTGACATCGACTGCTGCCGCATTTGAGCCGAATGGAAGCAAAAGGGACGACTCCAACGTTGCCTTCCTCCTCATCATCATCTTCATCTTCATCACCAGCCTAATCTTCTCCTCCATCATCATCGTCAGCCTTCATCGTCATCATCGGCGGCTGCAAATCCCGCACAAACAAAAAACAAACAAACGTGTGCCCGAAGCTTCCCAAGGGATTAACGTGCACGCGCACGCGCACGTGCACGCGCACGCGTCGCAAGCGAGACCCGAACTGACGTTCAAGTGGGTTTTCGTGGCTAATGCTAAAAGTTTGTCCTCAGCACAGCAACTTTTCCTGACTTGGCCATGAGGCCCATTGCCCGCCTTCCCCCAGACCAGCGCGTGTGAAGGCCGTCCCAAGTGCCGGGTCGGGGAGTCCGGGTCCACAAAGTCAAAAGCCACAAACGCTTTGCCTTTGGCCACCGTCAGGCGCTTCTTTCTCAACAGGTGGAGGCGAGCTGGCTCACCTGCCAGTTGAGCGGCAGCACCCGACGGCGGCGGGCTTTTGACCTTCCGGACCTGCTGGAATTCCCGACCTTGCCCAAGTTGCTTATCCTGAGCTGCGGTTGTCTTCAGAGTCCTTCTCGACCTGCTCAATAACAATGTTGAACCCGTTGGACGCCTCCAACGGCAAATCCTGATTAGCGCCGAGCCGGGCACTCGGTCGGCGAGCCGGGCCGAGCTGGCGTCCTGTTATGCATCGTGGCGGACTTCTTGGCGGGATCTAATCGATGTCGACGCCCGGAGCTCCACTCGGAAGTTGTTCCCGCACCGCATGGCGGGCTTTCCCACTCCTGGCCCTCCAAGTCCGGAGTCCTGCAGGTTTTCGATGTTTCCGTCCTCTAACACAGCTGGTTGTAAAGATCAGGACGGTTATTCTGCGGAGCTTGCTGATGATATGAATGGGGTGTGTTAGAGGACAGAGACATCTAAAAACCTGCAGGACTCTCAAGGACCAGGATTGGGGAAGCCTGCCGTGCGGGTCGCCTGAAGTTGGCAGCGAGCGGCAGGCGGTTCTGCGGACGAGCTATCGTCAAGGGACGGGTGGTGTTTCCTCCTTTGCCAAAGTTTTTCAGCTCCTGGACCGCGACGGATAAAAACGGCTGCGTCCCAACTGGACGGTCAACGGAGCAGGACATGCCATGAAATGGACAATGTTTGTCATTTCGTCATCATTTTAGTTGAAATACTTTTGCAGCGCCGCCGTTGAATTTTGGCCTGCATTTAATACAGAAATGATGACACGTCAACATTTTATTACAAAATTTCCGTCCGTCTCCGTGGACGTGGCTTGTCTCCAAATATTTGACACTCGTCAACGGAATCTCCGTTGAAAGGAGCGAGCGCATTTGAAGAAATGACATTCAGACCTTGCCTGGGCTCTTTGGACCGGGTCGGCTGCTGAGCGACAACGGCTTTCCCGGAAGCTGCCGTCATCTCATGAAATGGACCCTTTTGCACGGATCGCGCCGCATCCTGCAACAAGATGGAAGGATCCACTTCTTTTACCCCAGATGGCGTTTTGAGGTCGTCCCGTGCCCGGTCGGGTGTTTGGGTCGGGGATGACAGCGGCCTTGGTCAGTTGGGGGCCTGCGAAGCCCTTCGTGCAAATCAACTGGACTTGAACGCCCTCCGAGCGGCAGTTGGCCTGGCTCGGACCCGCGTCTACAACCGCGATGTGCTTGGCTCTCGCAAGTGGGAGCGGGCGAGAAAGTGCTCAACAAGCAAGTTTGCACGAACGCACGCGTGAGCGAAACCGGCAAGCGGGATCCAAGCTGATCCAGGCCGCTGGTTCCCCTTTTCTTCTCGACTTCTTTTGGTACGATGGCGTCAATGATGTAGACGCCCCCCCCCCCCCCGCCTCTCTCTGCCCCCTCCCTGCAGGGCGGTGACAAAGAAAAAGCGCCCTCCTCTCTCTCTCCCTCCCGCCGCCGCCGCCGCCACGCCTCCCCAACTTCAACATCGCGCACGCACGCCAACCTTGCCACTTTTCTTCGCACGCCCGTCGGCCGAGCGGATTCCCGAGTCAGCCCATCCCGGCGGGCGCGCGGCGGCCGCCGTCATGCCCCGAGCGTCGCGCAGCGCGCACGGCCTGCACAAGCCGCCGTACTCGTACATCAGCCTGACGGCGATGGCCATCCAGAGCAGCCCGGACAAGATGCTCCCGCTGAGCGCCATCTACCGCTTCATCGCCGACAACTTCCCCTTCTACCGGCACAACGTGCGGCGCTGGCAGAACTCGCTGCGCCACAACTTGTCCTTCAACGACTGCTTCGTCAAGATCCCGCGCGGGCCCGAGCGGCCGGGCAAAGGCGGCATGTGGGCCCTGCACCCCCTCTGCGGGGACATGTTCCGCAACGGGAGTTTCCTCAGACGCCGCAAGAGGTTCAAGGCCGTGCAGCCCCTGGCTCGGGGGTGCCCGCCTCACCCGCACCTTGGCCCCCTCTCGCACCTTGGCCCCCAGCCGCCTCCCCCGCCCTTCAAGCACCCCTTCGCCATCGAGAGCCTCATGGCCGCCGCGGGCGCCGCGCCCGTCCAGCAGCGGCCGGACTGCTTGCACGCGCGGCCGTCCCACTCGTCCCAATGGCCACTGGCGGCCGCAGACTTTTTCCTTCCGCCCTTGACGCCGTTTGGCGGCGGCGGGTTCGGCGGCCACCCGCTTCCCGCCGTCCCGGTGCCCGTCAAAGCCACGCACGCTTTGCTGCCGGCGGGCCTGCGGGCCCCCTTGGCGCCTTTCCCGGCAAGCGCGGCGCCCTTCCCGCTAAACGACGGAGCGACAAACGGCACCTTTTGCAGCTGACGTTTGTTGTCAAGCGCAAAGATTCCGTTTGTTGACGACCGCAAAGCAGAAAAAGTTTTGTACAAAATTGCACGTGTTTGTTTCATGAAGGCGACATTTTGTGCTGTCATGACTTTCAAATGTTTGTTTGCTTGTCACTTGAATGTTGCTGAAAATATTTGCAATCGAAAGATTTGCGAAATTAGTAATAATCGTTGTTTGTCAACAGCGAAATGGAATCAGAACAGCAGTTGTTGTTGTGTTTGGAAAGAATCGTTTCAATCATTTCCACAAATCGTCTCGTCTTCTCTTTTCCATTGAAATAAAGCAATGGAAAGTGTCCGACGTTCTTTTCTCTTCATTTTTGCAATTTCACAAGGAAATGGACGACGACAACCGCACGACCTTCACGCACTCGCCGAACATTTTATTGTCGAACCAACTTGACATGATCTTATTATGCGTATTTGATATTATTTTCTGATCCATCGAAAATAATCGCTGCTTGTGGCATGGATTGCCGGAAGCTCACTTTGGGTTTGCCGGAAGCTCACTTTGGGTTTGAAACTCTGTCCGTCCGTCCGACCGTCCGTGTTTGCGTTTTCTAGGAAAGAAGATGCTTTCGGACCTTTGTCTTTGCTCAACGTCACTTTTTTCATCTTCGGCTCACGGGGCAAACTTCCGTCACTGTCAGTTGCACAACATAATGGTCGCCACAAATAAATGTTGACTTGAATATTTGCGACGCTGGCTGCATGCGTTCGGCTTTTCGTCATCACGATGAAAGGAGTTGTGGACGATCCGCCGTGTTGTCGGCCATTTGGCGCCGCCTCCGTTTGCTACAAATTGCTCCGAGGTGGCCGCAAATTGTTTGGACAAGAAGAGAAAAAACCAACCAACAAAGCCATGTGCCCTCCTCTCAACGTTGGGCTCCGCCCCTTTCCTTGCATGTGACCTTGCAGACTTTCTGTTTGTGTTTGTTGCGTTGATGAGGGACGAGCGAGTCGTTCATTAGTCCGCAAAGTCAATTGGCTGTCAGCTGCTTCGTTAAGTCGCCCGTCAGCACTTTGATGCGCGCTCTGTGTGTGTGTGTGCGTTTATTATGTGTGTATTCTTACTCTTGTGTGTTTGTGTCCACGCACGCGCGTGTGTGAACATTAGCGCAAGCGCGAGTGTGTGATCGGTGTTTGCGACGACGCGGCGGCCGTCCTTAAAGTCAAGTGGGCGTGACGGCGGCGGTCATCGGCCATCAAGAGCAAAGACGTGATGAAGACGAAGACACGATGAAGAGCAAATCGGCGCTGGGCTTGGGCCGCCGTCTTGGGCCGCCGTCTTGGGCCGCCGTCTTGGGCCGCCGTCTTGGGCCGCCGTCTTGGGCCGCCGTCTTGGGCCGCCATCTTGGGCCGCCGTCTTGGGCCGCCGTCTTCCTCCCTCCCAATGTGGTCAGTTTGCCGTTTTCCCACCGGAACGCTCGTACCCTGACCCAGCCTGTGAGGTTGCGTTTCCGTGACAACCCCGCTGGAACTTGTTGCCATTGAAACGGACCTGAGTCAGGTGGGCGGGGTTTTGATGTCAACTCGTCTGCTCTTGCGGTTTTTTCTCCCAACTGCGACTCTTATGGAGTTAAATTTGGGTCAAAACTTCAGATATTCCGGGCTTCCGTCACCTTCAAGTTCTGGTCAGACAGAATTTCAGTCTCTGGCCTCCCACAACTTCCAGTCAACAACAACAACAATTGCTCTCTCATTAGCGTCTTACACGTGGCAGTGTGCGTGCGTGCGTGCGTGCGTGCGTGCGTGCGTGCGTGCGTGCGTGCGTGCGTGCGTGCGTGCGTGCGTGCAAGTGATGCAGCGCTCAATTGCAGGCATTTGGCAGGTGGTGCATTTGAGTGCAGGAAAGCAAATGAAGTAAATGTGAACGCTGCATCAAAGTTTTGCGTGGAGTTGTTTTGGGAAGGCAAAAGTTGTAAAGGTGTGATTGAGGAGCAAACGTAGCGGCTGGCGGCGGCGTGCAGGTGGGATGAAAAGACAAACAGTTTGCCTCCGTGGCGCCGTCTGACTCGCCGCTTGTGTTTAGCGCGCGGAACAAACGTTTATGCTAATGTAGCGCACCAGCAAGCGAGAGGAACGGCGCCGCACCGCCACCGGGGCTGCGCGACGTGTCGGTGAGCGCGTTGCGGCATGAAAGTTAGCGGCGGCACGGTGCGCCCCTGCGGCGGCGGCCATTAACGGCAGCCCTCATTTGCATGTTCCTAATGGCGTCAAGCGGGCACGACGGAAGCGCCGGCCTGCGCCGAGAGTCCGACGGCCGTGAGAAGAAAATGCGCTGACGCCAGATGCCGGCTGCTTTTGTGACCCCCAACACATTCCAAGGGCCCGTTTGACCCGGTGCCGCCTTCCTTCCGCTAACAAAAGTGTCATGGCCGCGTGCTTGAGGACGCAAGCGCGGGAAGGCGAGGCGGGCGTGCTCGCAAGAACATCCGTTTCTTTTCAGGAAAACGTTGAAATCGCCAGCAGACACTTAAAGCAAGTCCGAGAGCGCCGATGGAAACGACGCGACAGCCGAGGAACTCGTGACAGACGCAAAGACCGAACTCAAGCCGGCAATTAAACTGACGAGGGACGCGAGAACACGTGGACCCAAAAGCGTAACCACGCAGACGGGACGTTTTGCTCCAGGGAGTTCTTCCTTTGCCGGCGCGGCAGCAGGTCTGCCAAAATAGCCAATGGCTTGTAATTACTTCCTCGGCAGTATTTTATTTTGAAATGACTTGGTCAGAACCAGCAAAAAGCCCCAAACGGGTCTCAATAGCGCCGAGTGGTATTTCCACTGTGGTCAACGCTGCTGATGGAACGCAAACAATGGATTTGATATTTTTTGCCGGTGGAAATTGAAACATGGGCCGCAATCGGTCCTTGGGCCGGACTTTGGACCGGACTTTGGGTCGACCTGGTCTATTGAAATACGCCACAGCTTTTATGTTTTTATAGCAAACTTAAGTGACAAACAGGAAGGAGACGAGACAGTTGGATTTGGTCCCACTTTTTAATGTCCGATTGACACGTGCAGCGCAGGAAGCACTTGAGGCTCCCGCGTGTGCGTTCGCCACCGGAGTGTGCGTCTCTGAAGTGGTCCGACACGGGTTCAGTCGTCTCCGGCACACAAGCTGAGCAAAGCCTGCTGGTAGTCGCCTTTGGTTTGCTCCTGAAACAGAACAACAGACCGTGAAGAGCGTTTCTTCAAGTCAACTGCAATAAAAGCCGGCATCAGCCCACAATCCCGCAACTTCAAGTCGTCTGCCTCCGACTTCACCCCCCCCAAACCCCCCCACCAGATATTGTGACCTGTGACGGTTGCCCCCACTTCCCCTGAACTAATTGCGTCTGCAGCCCGATGTAGCGACATCCTCGTTCTTTTGCTTTTCTTGCCGTCCACACACTTGGACTTGGCTGCCGACTTCGGACCCGCCTCGCTTCGAGCCGCCATAAGCGCAGCTCAGAGGGGCTGAGTGGTATCTACCCCTTGATATCTGTGCTAACGATGTGAAGAATAACGTAGCCAAATGCTTGATATGGGATCGGAAAGCTGAGATCCTTCTCTTAAGGCCGTGACGGATTTCGCCATGGGGGGGGGGGCTCAAACATGCATGAATGAAAGACACCGCACACGCCCGCGCGGGTCCGTTGTCTGCATCCGCAACCTATTCGACGTGAATCGATGGTAGAAATCGTGTTATTGTTATTCAGGTTTTCTGTTCTCACGCTGATGGCGCGATGCAGCGAGCGTCCGTGTCGCTTCTTGAACTCGCTTCTGATCTTCATCAAGTCCACTTGGCATCGAGACACCAGGATGCGAGTCACGACCTTCTCCTTGGCGCTTTTGCCCTGAAAGTCGCACAGAGGTCAGACCGAGGTCACCCGCGGGTCGCACGCGAATCGCGTCACCTTCATGGCCTCGTTGAGTCTGTCGGCAAAGTACGTCTGCTTGCTCTCCAGGCACTCCACTGCGGGCGACACGCTCAATGACCCTCAACGCCGAGCGGCGGGCGTCACGCCATCGGGGGGGCGGCGGACAACGTACCGAGAGTCAGGAACGATTTCTCCAGGTCTCCTTTGACCTCCTTGCGGATGCTTTCCTTCAGGTCGTACGGACTGTGGCTCTTGTAGCGCTCGAACACTAGAGCGGGCGCACGCACACACGCACGCACACGCGCACACCCGCACAACGTGACGCGACGCGGTGAGGCGTGACGACGGCGCAGGTGCGACCCGGCGCAGTTCACCTCTCTGCAGGTGGGCGGCGCTCCTCTGCGTCAGGATGGAAATCCAAACGGCCACGTCGGTTCCTTTGCGCTTCACGCCGGCGTCATAGAGGCTCTGCTGTCACAAAGGGGGCGTGGCCACAGCTCAATGACTCACGGGTGGATTGATGGCTTGACTGAGATCGGCGAAACCCACCCTGGCGTCGTCCTCGATCTTCTCGTAGTCCACGACGTTGGAGGGTTCGTCTCGTTTGGTCTGAAGGCGCCAACACGGCCGTTAGTTGGGGTTCGAGCGCGCGGTCGGCGTCGATTGGCGGCGTACCTGAACCAGCGCCAGCAGCAGCTTTGCAAAATCTCCCGACGTGTCTCCCGCCACGTCTTTCTCCAGGTCTTTCTTAAACACTGACGACAAACAGACAAAGAGGTTCGAGGTGCATTTCGGGCCAATCTCCAATCTTGTGCGCTGCCGCAGACCCGCAGCCCACCCAGACGAGACCGAGGCTCGGGCACAGGTGTTAAAAGTCCGGTCCTTGAGGGCCTGCATGTTTGCGAGGTTTCCCTCATCCAACACACCTGATTCAATGATCGGGATCGTTGCTAATCGGCTGTGTTGGACGAGGGAAAGCTGTCCAACATGCAGGCCCTCAAGGACCGGACTTTTAACATCTGCGCTTGAGACCGAGACAAGCGCAAGCGGGTTCTCCAGACCAAGATTGGTCCCGACTGGGGCTGGGACGACGCCAAAAAAAGACGTCGACGCAAAAACGGCCACTTTGGGCGCCATGGCGTCAGCCAATCGGCGTCGAGAATGTCTACGTCACCAAATACGTCACGTGCAGACAAAACAGGACGCGTTTAGGCACGAGGACGGAAGGCGGGACGGAAGGCGGGACAAATTGAGACCTGAATGAGGCGAGTCGTCAGTCGCTGGTCTTTGTGGCCGAGTGACTCGTTCGCCGCCTCACGTGTGACCTTCAGGTTTCAGGCGGGATTTCATTCACGTACAGATTTTGTGTTGCCAAAACAGGACGAGAAAAAGTTCTCTGGACTGTCTTACTTTTGTACGTACATTTGGGACTTTGTACTTTTTTCTTCCTTTTACCGAGTCATGGACTTGAATCGGCACTGTTGCTTTTGCACCTTTCAGTGCGAGTACTCGTAACCGGCAAATGGAGCGCACGTACGTGTCACCTTTGACCTCCGCTGGAAAGCACGCGTGTCTTGTTTGGTTGGATGCGACTTCAGCGTTGGATATTCTGTCGGAGCGGATTTGATCCTGTTTGGCAGAACCTTTTGCTCCGAGTGCCTGCCGCTCTGCCCCACTAGGGTGCGGTGTCCCGCAGGGTTCCATTTTGCATGAGACCCTGAGATTTTCCGGTGGATTTACTGGTTGTCTCGTTTTTTTACACCAACGACAACACTTTGTATGCAACGCTGGTTGTCTTCAATGAATCGAGTTCAATTGAGAGTTGCGAGAACATCGAACGCCTGACGAGGAAGAGCGAGAAATCGGTCACTTACAGTCTCGGTAAACTTTTTGGATGTCGGCCAGTTCTCGGGTGTTCCGGGAGCAAAGTATCTCGCTGAGCGTCTCCTCGTCGGTTCCGAGACCCTGAGCGGGAAAAACATGGTCAGCCCTCACTTAGGTTTCCAACATGGCCGCGACTTTGTTGTTGTCGTATCATCTTCGCTATTGTTGTCTTTGTCACATCATCGTCATCGTCATCATCGTTGTCAAGTCATCGTGATCGGTTCTGGTGGTACGCTGTCGTCCTCATCGTCCTGCTCGTGCTAATTGTTGTCGTCGTTGTCGTCGTTCTCATCTTTTGTCACGCACGACATCGTCCCTGCCTGCCGTCCTTGTCTGGGTCGTCGCGGTCACGGGGGTCACGGGGGTCACGGGGGTCCCGGACTCGCCTTCATGGCAGCTTTCAGCTCCAAGGCATCGTACTGGGCGGGGCTCTTCATCAGGCCCAGCATCAGCGCCTCCAAAGATCCCGACAGCGCCCCCTTCAGGGCCGTCTGCAGGTCCTGAAACGCACGCCAGCGCGTCACGCGGCCACGCACGCCCCGGACGTGCCGTGATGTCACAGGAAGCTCACCTTCTTGGCGAGGCGCTCGTACTCGAAGGCGATCTCGCGCCGCTGCTCGTACGACCTCCGCGTCAGAATGTCGATGACGCTTTGCTCGTCCACTCCTGAACGCGCAAAAGAGGATCGCGGTCAGCCCCGCCTTGAGTGACATTGTTTTCATTTTCTCCATTGGAATGAACTGACGCGGCGTTCGCACGTTCGTCGCAGCCCGCCGCCGCAAAAACACGCACGCACGTTTTGGGGAAATCAAGATCAACCCAACACGCGAAATATAAGCATAATAAGGGAAGAGAATGCTTTGAGAAAGGCTCGTTTCTGTGTGTTGGATGTATGCCCTTAAGGGGCGTGGCCTATGGAGTGATGTCAGGGGTGCGAGTTGTGACCAATGCGAGTGTTCTCATTTTGTATGTGTCTATTATATATATATACGAAACGTTAGCCGTGGCTCTCCTTGCCCACATGCCAGGGCATCACACTCATGCAACGACTTGCACAGTGACTCGAAACGGCCGTATTGTAAATTGGGCCACTTGTAAGTCAAGACAACACTTTCATCACGATGATGATAATCTTAGCAATAATAACAATGGCGTGGGAGTTACAATGCGAGTATTGATCATGTGTATCTTGCTAACAACAACCTTTGGTCCTCATGGCGGCGTCCAGTCGTGCGGCGTCACTGATTGGGTCAAAGTCTCGAAAGGCGACCACCGTGGGGAAGATAGGCTCCGCCTCCTGAAGAGGACACACCACACCGTTAATCTGATTGGCCCAAAGAAGTTTAGCAAGCTAACGCTAACAAAGAAGGACTTCCTGCGTAACTTGATGACTGGTTCACAATATTCACAGTGATTGGCTCAGGAAAGGCGGGACCTTCGCGCAGCACTTCCAGCTGATTGGTTGGACGATGCGGCATCTTGTGCACGTTTACCTAACTTTTGTTTTGACCAATCACGGCAACAGATGAAAATGTCATCTTTGTTCTGGTCGAAGGAAGGAAAAAAAAAGAAAAAAGCACGAACGTCTTTACCCGCCAAAAATACACAAAGCGTCGCTCGCTGTTCAACAAGGAAACGTGAGAGAATTAATTGCAGCGTCCATTTGTCCAAGTTAGGTTGTTTCCCACGGCGTTGGTGCTTTCTGGGTTCATCACAGTTGCATATCCCGCCCCCAAACACAATACCGCTTTGTGATTGGTCGACAAAAAGTGTACAGATTGGTGAAAATCAAGACCTTTTCTCAGAACTCAGCTTTCAGCGCAAGGTTACTTCCTGCTTGCTGTCACGCCGTCATCAGACTCACCGTGCCGTACGACAACGTCAGCTGACCCAGGAACTCGGACACCATCGCCATCTTGAATTCTCTGACCTATGACCTGCCAGGGGGAAACAGACGTTAATAATGTTATGTGCCCGCCATGACGAGGGAGTTGGGAACTGTTGGCAGGAAGAGGAACGGCCTCAAATGGATTCGGCGGTCAGGGAGGGGCAACCGGCGTTCGGCCCGGCGTTCGGCCCGCGGTCACACCTGGAATGGTCCTCCATTTTCCAAATCAAAAATGTTTACCGTCGTCGCTGGATACATTTGACGCCGAATCGTCTTCCCAACACGTGTGGCGGTTTCATCAGCTGGCGCGCACGCCAAGCAGACGGGATCAGCGGGGACGAACCCGACGCGCACGCCAAGCAGACGGGATCAGCGGGGACGAACCCGACGCGCCCCGACTGCTCCGCGTGATGCCGCCGCGGGATTAGGACAATTCGTTTGGGTGTTTTGAAGGACACCCGCGACAAAACATACGCCGGGATGACTTTCAAATCTCTGAACCAAAGTGCGCAAAATTTCTTCTTGCACTCGATGTTGATTTTCTTGTGCTATCGTGGGAAAAAGTACACCGTGAGCTTATTGTTTGTTTGCATATTTCAAATGGCCTTTTTGTCCTTAGGAAGTGCAGGCGGGCAAAAAAGTCCTTATTGTAATGAGGTTGCCCAGGCTTGGCCCCAGCGTCGCTCAATCTAAAAGTCCTCGTGAGGCGATTGCGAAGTCGTGACTAAGCGACGCGTTCGCACGCAGCAGTTCGCACTCTGCACTTGGCGGGCGTGTTTGTTTGCCGGGCGTGGCGGCAAAAGCCGATAAGACGCAGTAAAAGCGCCGCTGTCAAAGGGCGCGCGCTGACCTTTGCCCACCAGTTCCTGGTTTGAATCGCGCACGTATTCAAAGTTGAACCCAAGCACAGACAAATCCAATTCCAAGAAAACGTTTCCAAGTTGGCCTGCGAGCTCGTGAGCATAAAAAATTTCACACGCGGCCATTAATTAGCGCAGGCCTCGACAAACTTACCGACAAAATACAAACAATTTGTGTCACCAAAAACCTTTTGACACGTAATGTCAAAAAGGTCCTGTTTTTTAGCATTTCTCCTACATTTTACTGAGCCGTTGGAAGCACATAGCATCTTAGCATCTTAGCATGTAGCGCAGTGGTGGGCAAACTGGGTCCTCGAGGGCCGGAGTCCTGCAGGTTTTGGATGTTCCCTTCTCCAACACAGCTGATTCATACGATCTGCTCATCATCATCAGCCCGATAACGATCCTGTTGATTGGAAACAGCTTGTGTTGCGAGAGGGAAACATCCAAAACCTGCAGGACCGCGGCCCCCCAGGACCCAGTTTGCCCACCACTGCCTTAGCGCATGGAACATCTGTCAGCGTGAAACATTTAGCACGTCGCTTGTCACTTTGCGAGCACTTCGAGCCAGCGGAATGTTAAGAAAACAACAAGTTTCACATGTTAAAGAAATGGAACACACATCGACAACTCGCTTTTAGGAAGACCGAAAACGGCTTAAGAAGACATTTAGCGCACGGCATTGTTGGGAAATGTTGAAGCATGTTAAGAACATATCAAGAAAAGGTCAGAGAACATGTGTTCAAAAAAACGCCGTATCAACATGTGAAAACATGTTAAGAACACTTTAGGGACATCTAAAGAACACATGAAGAAAATGTCAAAGTAAATATTAAGAACGTAAAAATATGCAAAGACGACATTGAGAACATTTCAAGGACACGTTACAAGCGTGAGAAAATGTTGAATAATTGAAGAAAATCTTGAACATGTTGGGAAGTTGTTAAGAACACGTTGCAAGCAAAAAGAAGATGTCACCAAGAACGGGTTCAAACCTATGAAGAAGATGTTTGTTAACGCATGAAGACGAGGACAACATGTGAATGTCCTGTGACGAAGACGCCAGTTTTGGCAACTTCCGTCACATCAGGTTGATTTCCTGCCAATGTTTGATGTCAAATGTGTCGTCTTACCTTCACTCGTGCACGCAAACGCCGGGAGGAGAGCTGACGTGTGCGTGCGCTCTTTAAATACCCGAACCCAGTCACACGCCCACACGCGAGTCGGGCCTCGGCGCCCCCGCTGGCCCCCGCGCGTCACTTCAGGCCGTCCCACTGCTCTGCGTTGCCGTGACAACGCACCGCGGCGACTCCAACTTGTGTCAACAAGACGCTCATAAAAATACTTTTCTTCCCAGCTGGACGCGACCTTGAGGCCATGAGGTCATTTCCTGCCCGTTGAAGCTAATTATTAGCTCGCCTGCAACATCCTGTTCTGTCCATCATCATCATCATCAACTTCGTCATCAACACCGACTTCCACTTGTTTTCAGTTCATCACAGGACAGCACCAGAACTGTGTGAGTCCGCACCAGAACGGCAATATGTCAGACGCGGGCCTCGGTGGACGCAACGGGGACGCCCATCAAGTCCGCAGCTCTCCGCCGAGATGACCCGTCTCCTCGGAAAGCGCCGTCCGACGGCCGAGCCCGGGGGGACGGAAAGGACGGTCGCGGCGGCGCCACGACCCGAACCGGAAAGGAGACTTGAGCAGGATCCACCGCAGCCAGGCAGAGAGTGGCGGCAACGGGTCCCGGCCAGCCAGCCAGCCGGGATTCGGACACAGGTGGGAACAAGCAGCCGCCAAAACGTGCCAGCGAAAAACAAGACCGCGATGGATAAAAGATGGAGGATTGGATGGACGATCCTAAGTAAGCAACAGAATCCGTTTTTTTCCATTCCTGCATGCACTTCGTCTGAAGCAGTTCCAGACGGACGAGGAGACCTTCATCCGTCTCCTTTCAGCAGTGGGTCCGAGACGTCAAGATGGCGGATGCATGACGACATCCGCTACAAGCTGAGCGTGAAAGTCAACAAGACGGTTCTGGCGAGGAACATAGAAACAGAAACAAGGTTGATTTGGATCCGCTTCACTTCCAAGAGCGACTGGCAGCCGGTCTGCGCAGCTCACAAGGTTGGCGCTGCTCTCATCATCATCATCATCATCATCGTCATCATCATCATCATCATCATCATCGTCATCGTCATCATCATCATCATCGTCATCGTCATCGTCAGCTCCACCAACAAACCAACCCCAAAAATGCGATGATTTTTGGCACCAATCCAATCTCGTCAACTTTCTCTTGTGAGGCGACCAGAAAGTCGAAAGGAGACGCAGGCCAACCTCGCGTCACCTGATTGGACGCGCTTCCTTCCCGTGTGACTTTTTGCAGCGCGCGTGTGCGGCCGGCTGCGATAATCCGCTTGGATGCGTCGTGTTAAGCGCTCGCACTCGTCATCGCTTCACATCTCGGCGCTCAACTCGGCTCCTGCTTCTGCTCCTGCTTTTGTCTCTGGTTGGGATTCTGGTGCTGCCGGTCCGGAGGAGATGCGACAAGCAATCAGTCAGGTGGGAAGAATTTGCTTCATCTTGAGAGCGAATGCGCAAATTCAGGACGCTTCAAATCATCGGAGTACGATCGGATCTTTATTACGTAATATGACTTAATCCAGCGAGTCCAAAAAGACATCGAAAGCATTTGACAACTTTGACTCTGCTTGCAAAATTCAAATGTTGTCTGACTTCCTCCAAATGCCTCATTTTTCATTGTCGTTGTTTGTTGATCGATTGATCAATGAAGTCTTTTCGGTGCCGATTGCCGTCTTTTTCCGAGACAAATTTCGCTCCGCTTTGGCGGCCGTGACAATCACGTGGTTAACGTTTTTTCAACTTGAACTTGCACTTTGATGAGTGAAGAGTAGAAAAGATCACGTGAACTGCTGTTCTGCACATCTGGAGCCTTTTCGACAAGTCCGAGACGTCTTCCAATCCCAGATGGTTGTGACGGACCGGTACCTTTCTGGTACTGCTTCTGGAAAGTCAATCGTCGTCGGCCCGTCTTGTTTTTCTGCATTTCTTTTTGTTAGCAAGATGTTCCAAAAGAACAGAGAAGTTGTGTTCGCAACGAAGAAGTTCAGCCCGGTCCTCGAAAGGGTTCGTTCGCACTCACGAATTTTTGGGCCCAATTGTGCAGCCGTGCCAGAAAGATGAGAAGAACCTTGCGCGTCGTGGTTTTGCGCTTGAAGCCTCAACGAGCCCAAGCGGGCGTTTGCCCAACTTTGGGACTCGGGTTTCTGTCCATGCGGGCTTCCGGTTCCGCCCGGCAGATAACGTTCATGGGCCTCGTCAAGTGCGCGTCCTGAAACTTGACGACCTTGACGACCTTGAAGCCTCTGAAGCGCCGCCGGCCAACTTGTGGCGGCGCGCGGCTCCGGCATCCGAGCCGCCAGAACACAATTGCTACTTACGCTCGAGTCCGAGTCGGACGTGCGGATCAGGCAGCTTATTTATTAATAGCCGCAATCCGGGGTCGAGGCAGCTTAGCAGCTAAATCCATGCGCGCGTCACGTGCTGCGTTCGTGTTCATTTATCAACACATGCGACCTGTTGCCATTCAGATTGGAACCGTCAGCACTCGAAGGAAATTCTTTGGCCGAAACGGAAACCCGAAAATGAGAAATGCTTGGCCGGAAAATGTTTTATTATCATTGCATTTATTATAATGAATTAAAATGATTATAAAATATTTAGGCCTATTTCGTGCGGGCATTTTAACAAAGCATAAATTGAAATGCGTCCACACCACAAACATCAACACATGTTGGCGAACGGTACGTCAACCGCCAAAGGCAACGTGAGCAACTCGGCCTTTTCTGGCCGCGCAATTGCACTTTCTAGTCGATGTAGTCGTTGGCACCGGCGGGCGCGGATGCGTGCGCTGCGGATGACGCGTTTGGAGGCTATTTGGGGCGGGACGCGGTGCGGCGCACTTGAAATCGGCACATTCACATTTTCGCCAACGTTTAAAAACAAATACATTTCTTCGCACCAGCCAATCCGTCTCACACGGCGTCTCGTGCAGATCTGCGGTCGCCCGGCGATTGTGGCGGTAACTTGTGTAAAACTGTTGATCGCAATCGTGCTAACATTAGCTCAAGTATTTAGCACGCCAGAATGCAAGTGAAAAAGTGGAAGCGCTCGAGGGACGATTGCGAGATGCGCCAAGCGGCCATTGTGATGATGGCGGCGTGGCCACCAGCCGACCGACCGCTTGCTCAACTGGTGAGGCGTTGGTGGTTGCGCAACACCTGAGGAACCCGCACTTGCAAACCGCTAGCATGCTAAAGTGGTGAGGATGAAGAGGATTAAGATGAAGGTGCTTGTCACTAATTGGATGCGACTGCATTGCAAGACTGCAAACTCAAACCTTCCCACTGTCGACTCCCTCGACTGCACGCGTGCACCTATTGATCCGTTCACGCGTTCATTCAGTCGCACTCGCTCGAGGTTTGAGTCACTCAATCGTCCACTCGTTCATTTTGTTGTCTTGCATTTCGCATTCCTCGGTTTATCCACATGCGTTCACTCATTCATTCACGTGACAGGAAGTGAGCCTATTTGGACTGGCGGGCCGTTGAGACCTGTGGGAGTAGCTCCGCCCCCTTGCCTCTCACCGGTGGTTCAAAACAAACAAGCGTATGCAAAGAATGCCATCGTGTCCGTGTTGTCCTTTCACAGTGAAACTCTTTCAACATGATGAGCTGGCTGCTCCGAATTGTCCCCCGCCCCCCCGAGACCAACCCACGCCGCCAAGCGCACGCCGCTGACCCACAACCTCTTACGGTCAGACGCGCGCCGTGTTGGAAATGTTGGAATCGTCGTCTTGTAGAGTTCTGCGTGACTTTGATTTCTTCAGGAGACGAAGGCGAGCGCTCCGCATGAGTCCAACCAGGAAGTGGCGTTGTCGTCACCGAGCAGGTAGCGTCCGTTCGACTTCATTTGTCGTTGGACTTGGAAGGAGTCCACGTTGACTCGCTGTACCCGCAGGAAGGATGCGAGCGAAGGTGGGGACAAAGTTTGTCCTCCGTCCGTCCTCATCACAAACAAGACGCAGGCCCACATGGAGGTTTGCTTTCCCACAATGCCCTTGTTGTGCTCCGCCCTCAGGTCACGTGATTGGTGCGTGTGTGTGCGTGGATGTTTTTCAGGATGCCACGCCGGCAGGTGAGACTCCGCCTTCCCGCCACCTTTTTCCCGCAAGTCTTTGGCCGTCCCGTGACTTGAGCAAGGCAGATTACCGTCTCGAGAAGTGTCCGAGCGCGGCCTTCCTAGAATCGACGCGAGAACCCGCGTTCTGGTCCCGTTGTAAAGTCTTGGTACTTGGCGACTTGGCCCTCGAACCTGACGCGCTCTCGGGATGCAAACGCCGCCTTCAGCATGTTGAAGCTAACGACAAGAACGACAGCGCGTTTGCCGCGCGTCCTTGCTTGAATTTGTACTTTGCATTGGCAAAGTACTTGGACGGACAAGTAAGCACATTGACAAATGTCTTTTTGTCTTTCTGCCGTTTCCCGGCTCAGTCGTGCTCATCCCGCTGGAGGAGGCGGAGTCCACGCATCTCGCCGCCCCGGACAAGCGGCCCCTCCCACCGGGGTGAGTTTCTTGCACAAACGGCTGTTAATCAAATCAAACAGTTTTGTTAGACGTGGCGAAGCGCGCGCGCGCGTGCAATGATGTCACCGCTGAACGCCGCGATCTCCTCTTTGCAGTATTATGGGATGGATCGTCGGCAGCCTGGGCCGCTTGTTGCCCCAGCCGACGCACGAGCAGGTGAGCGGGCCGCGTTTGGCGCTCGATGGCGTCCTTTTGCTGGGATGCCGCCGCTTTCGTCCGACAAGCTTTTGTCCACTCGCGCGTGGACAAAAGTGAAAGAATGCGTCGCGCCGGACGGACTCTTCCACGTCGGCTCGTGTAAAGAATTAATTTTGTGCAAATGGAGTGAGCTCATTTCAAAGCAATGATTTCAAGTGGTCCATGATTGCAATCATTCCGTTTGCTTGAAAGTTTTTACTTGATGAAGATCATTTTGAATGTTGACAGAACGAAAGATTGAATGTTGTCATCATTGATGATTTGGGCTCATCTTCGTCATGCTCACATTCGTGTGAGAGTCTTCAATGACCTTCATGGTCGCATTTTGGGAAAGTGGGAAGAAACTAGTTAGCGCTTGAACTAATTCCTTTGAAATGAGTTGACATGACATTTACGGAGCCCCAAACGTGACATCGAAGGCGAAAAAAGCTCGTTTGTGCGCACGAACTTCGTATTTTGTGAGAATGTACGACTTGGTGCGCACGAAGCATTCATAGCGGGCACACGTACGTGTCGCCTTACTGGACCTGAAGTTCAACTGTTACGGGTCTGTCACGAGTGCGGCGTGGAGGACCCAAATGCAGGGAGGCGGGAATGCAGGTTCAACTGACATACTTTATGTTACAAAAAACTCTAACCGGGGTGCTGGTTAGTATTCAATAAACGAAGATCTGAAAGGATCCAAAATCAAAGTAACGGACAGAACACCGGCGGTGACCGCGACAAGCGGCAATGATCCCGCGCCGACTGACCACAACCAGGGAACTGAATACACACACTAACGAGGTGACTCGACACACCTGGGGCCGGGCACAAGTGGCTGAGGGCCCGGATTGGTCAACCCGAGGAAGGGCAGGACCACACTCGGGACCAATCGGGACCCCCAACCAAAACCAGAGCCCCAAACGTGACATCGAAGGTAAAAAAAGCTCGTTTGTGCGCACGAACTTCATATTTTGTGAGAATGTACGACTTGGTGCGCACGAAGCATTCATAGCGGGCACACGTGCGTGTCGCCTTACTGGACCTGAAGTTCAACAAATGGAGCGTACCCTCGTAGACTTGCGTGGAACTTTCTACGCTAGTCAAAACAAGACGCCTGCCTTAGCTTACGGGTAAGTTTGTTATCATGTTCTCGTCAATATATTGTATTCTTATTCTGCAGTTAGTTTATTGATAAGGCGAGTGCTTGGTCACTGTTATCGTCTTCACTGGAGTTTCAAACTCTAATCTCGTCCTGTTGCGCTTTTGCTAAATGTACTTACGTGTCTCTCGAAGCTGCAACTGTGGACAACGAGGCACGTTTGTGCGCGCGCGTGTGTCACGAGTCTCTCTCAGAACCGGACGGCGGCTCCGACTCCGGCTCATGGAAGCGGCACAAGCCTAAGCAAGAATAAAAATGGACTTTGGGGGGTCGATTGTTGAACATTCCAAAACCTGCTGTGAACTCTCATCACTGCCACGACAGCTCGGACAGGATCCCGCCCAGGGGTGTCGGACTCATTGTAGTTCCTGATGCCACTTTACAGCCTGATATAATGCAGGGCCAGTAAAATCATATCTTAAAGGGACGCTTGACTCATTGAGACATTTTCAACAATAATTGACTTCATATTTTGTCCAGAATTCATGCGATGAGGTCATTATTTTTCACCAACAATTAACTGAGCTATGATTGGTCGTTACCCAGAGCCTTGTAGTTGATGGACAATGAAATCGATCCCGGCGTCCGAGTCGTACCTCTCAATAGTCTATTTCAATCTCTCTGTGATCAGGATTCCTTGCAATGCCAGACTTTTCCATGTCTTCAGAACTCGTCCCCAGCCTGAAATAGAATTCGATCGTGCTCTGCCTTCCATTGTGTCGCTTTCCCTCGACCTTTCAACTTTTAAAGAAGGTGCGTTCGATTTGCTTATCTAACTGACCGATACGAAGCCACACCTACTTTGTGCGCACGCTGTAACGAGTTTGCGCCCACAAAGTAGGTGTTCGTGCGTACGTGCTGTCGTTACAGCGTGCGCACGTATTCGATCGGTTTTATCGGTTTTTGGTATGTCATGTTTGGGGCTCCGTCGAATTTCAACATTTGCAGGTTGCAAAAAATCAATTATTTACAATATTAGTAGGCTACTAATGCGACACCAGTGCCACTCACACTGTCGTGGTGGTAGGAGGGGCTGTAGGCGCAAAAAGCGCGATATAAAAGTGATCTATTATTATTATTATTAATATCACTTCAATCTTTGACGTGAATCCAATGTTGACAAAAACACTTGCCGTCTCCCGTGCGGCCACCAATAAACGAGTCCTTTGTGTTGACGCAGCAAGCGGACGGTGACGTTCAGGAGAGTAAGTGGAACTTGAAACTGCTGTTTTTTGGCAATCTCACATGCACTAGCTAGCGGCTTGTAGCGTCTGCGCAATAAGCACAACCCGTCAAAGCTTCTTGAGCGAGAGGCTACTGTAGCTGCTGAAAGTAGCGTTGTCGAGCATTTAGCGAAACGGATTGAGACGGCACCTTTCCCAGCCTGAGGCCACAACGTGCACGTAGCAGCTAACGAGCCCAGTTTGCGGCGAGCTGGGGAACGAAGTACCTAGCGAGCATGGTTAGCCCTGGCCAAGGTCATCCAAGTTCTGTCGGTGCAGACAACCCGCCTCACTTGCAGTTCTGAACCGAGCAGCTGAAGTTCACGTGAGCAAGCGTCCATCAGGCGGCGCCGGCAAGGACATTCTGCGACTCGGTCTTGGGAAGAAACCTCCAGCAGAACCCAGACTCAATATGGTCGGCCATCTGCCTCCACTGCTTGGAGTCCGGAGTGGAAAAGGAGAGAGACCGAAGCTGTTCTTGGCTGCGCCTTCCAAGCTCAGGCGCCTCCTCGTACTGGGAAAGGCACGAGAAAGCTGCTGACAAACGGGGGCGGGGTCAGCCACGAACCTGGCCGGGGAACACTCGCATTCAGAGGAAATATGATACAAGAGACATTGAAAAATAGGACCGAGAAGTGGGCGGGAAGAAAAGAGCTACCTGTCAGGAATCCATCAAGGTGGATCCTCACAACAAAGCGGGACTTTGCTAAAGCCTCTCACGTGCTCTTCACATCTTTGTGACTTTCAGCGCTTCCCAAGAAAAGCCGGCCGCAACTCTTGGAGCAAACGGCAGCAAAAGACCCCAACGAGGAGAAACAGGACAAGGTGAGACCGCCGCAGTCCGCCGTCCAGTCGGGACGCCCACAATGTTCACCGGGCGACGACCATATTGCGCTATTCAAATGCCTCCATATTTCTTTGTGGTCTTGTCTCAGTATCAAATGGATGATGACGACGCGTGTTGGATTCCGCTGATGGAGAACATCAAGAAGGACGCCGGCCAGGCGGTTCTGGCTCACATGGAGGGAAGGTCGGTCCTCGCGCCGCGTTTCCTTCTTTGAATTGTGAAATGCGCCGCTCTGATGATCGTGACGTGACGGAAGCAGACTGCGGCAGGAGCGTCTGGAGGCCGCCCGCGTGGCGGAGGGCGCGGCCAGGAGGGCGGCGCAGGAAGCCGTCCGACAGCTGGAGGTGGAACACGCCACCGCCTTTGACATCCGACGTCTGCCCGAGTCCGACGAGCAGTGAGTGGCCTCGCGCCCGCGTCAGCGCGTCCGTCGCCGTTACGCGTCATCCGTCCCTTCTGTCTCGCGTGCTCCGCAGACTTCCCAACATCCCGGAGGAGGAAAACGAGGACGAGCCCGAGTGAGTTTGCTTCCTGTCTGCATGCATTCCCGACATGAACTCCAAGAACTCGAACCCGAACCATGCAAGGGACCGAGATCTACTGCTTGTATTGGAGGGTGACACATCCCGCTCGCACTAAAAAAAAGAAATCCCCCAAAATAATAATAATAATCTGCTCCCAGCGAAAACAATTCCCATCCTGTCATCGCTGTTTCAAGAAATCGAGTTGCAACCCGGAAGCAGCATTGCCTTGTGGGTCGCGTGTTTTTTTTGGCTAACATTAGCATGTATGCTTACGGAAGGAAAATACAAATCTGTCCGACTTTGTTTTGTTTTGTTGAAGGCTTGCAGTATTCCAAACGAGCGTGCTAGCTTGACTCAGGCGTGGGCCAGACAAACATTATTTTATTTTTTTTGCAGCTGCTGGCAGGCACGCTAACTGCGTCACTCTCTAGACCACGCCCCTTAACTCATGTGCTCCCCAAAACGTATAAATGACATTCTATTTTAACGTTACTGTGCTCCCAAAGACGTATTTATACGTTGTTTTAAACATATACCTCTGAACTGAAGAGAACGCTTAAAGCAATGGTAGTTATTACAAAAACGGCCAGCAGGAGGCAGCAGAGTATAAGAGATCAACCAGGGCCATGTTGCAAAGAAGCTCTTTTCCCCACACCAAACAAACTGATAAAAATGTACCCTTTTTCTGATGAAAGAAGAGACTGTAATCTTTCTTTTGGTAGGTTCCAGGTTTTGATAGCCATAGAAGACAATATTTTGTGGGCCCTGACAAAATCTGTCCAAATCCAATAAAACTGCCGGGAGTGAAGGAGGTTGCGTCAGTCAAAATGGCTGCCAGTCAATGAGTTAAAGGTGCACATGCAACACGACTGGTTGACTAACAGCCGAAGGACGGAAAATGTCTCCAACAATAACTCGTACTGTACTTGAGTTGAACAAGAAAAACAAATAAATGTAACGAAAAGGCACACGATAGAAAACAGGTCAGCGCAAATCGGAGAAATCGGAGAAATCGCAACACTCTCAGCACTCCGGTCACTTGGCCTCCACCGAGACGGCAAGCAAGGCAGAGCGCTAACATCTGCGCCTCGCAGGCAAGCCTGAGGGCACACTGAACGTTGTCGTCACAACACGACAGTGAATCCAAAGAAGAATCCGCTCGCTTGCCCTGAGAGTGAAATGAGACGAAGGAAGGACAGGAAGAGACTGAATTCCTTTCATCTGGCAGTAACTTGAGTGAAGCGCTTGCTGACGGAACAAATTCAAGTCGCGAGAAGACGAAGAAGAAGCCGAGTAATCCTTCATTGCGTGCTGTTCAGCAGGTGCCCGCCTGAAGGTGGCGCTCAAAGCTCAGCCGGGCCAGCGGAAGTCGGCGCCCTTTCCCGGAGTTGGGCCAGCCCGCGAGACGATCAGGTGACGTCACCCTGCATCCTGCTCTCGCACCTGGTCCCATCAGACTGACGTGAGTTGGTTTGACTTTCAGGTTGGAGGCGGAGCTCGAGTTGCAGACGAAGGTGACGACAAGCGGCAGCAGCTCTCGCACGCTTTCGCCTCAAACGCAACCGCAAATAAACAAACGGCTGCCAAACACGTTTGGCTTCTGGGGCCACATTCAATCGATTGGGGCCCCGGAACTCAAATAATGACTTTTGAAAAAAAATATCAACAAGTGAATGAGCAGAAAGAGGAAGTGATGTCACAATGTGCGCCCATCGAGTCTTGTCACAAATGTCAGCAAGGGTTGCCGGCGTGGAGTCTGCGTGTGTGCGTGTCCGCAGGTGCGAGCATCTGGAACGCACCAAACTCATGCAGAGCGGAAGGTGAACCAGTCAAACAATGCTATCATTTCAAAATCATGCTAACATGCTAGCCTTAAGACTACGTCGCCGCCGTGACCGCGGAAAGGACATTTTTCCACCGTGCCAACGTCCAAATCGGTTGAAATGTTGCCAGTGACGACGGGCGTCGTCACGCAACAGTTTCCTTGCCTTGAAAGTTCAAAGCGGGCGGAAGGTGGACGTCATCGTTCACGCCCTGCGACGGCTTTTCGCAAGGGCTCGACGCCGGTCAAACAACACGTTTGCTTTTGTTTCCTGCGGGCCCCGTCGGCGAATGCTCAGGCAACCGTTACGGGGAATTGATTGCTGGTCTGCGTTGACCCCGCGTTGACCCTCCAACCGTTTCCCTTCCTGATGACGCGGCCACGTCACGTTGTCTTTTGTGCGCTCCAGCAGGTCAGCGGCCGGAAGCGGGAATAGGGGCGGCCCTCCTGGAGACGATCCCGCCGCCGTGCCGCGCCCCCATGCTGACTGTCGGCGATCCCGCCCTGTCAAACCTCAGGTGACCTTCAATGGCGGCCGCGGGCAACAAAAGAGACCCCCAAAAGTTAGAGCAGGCCCGGTCATTTTTGTTGCTCACCAAGAATCATGATGGCCTGTAAGTGGATCGGTCGTGAAAAAGGTGAGGACGTGAAAAAGGTGAGGACGTGAAAAAGGTGAGGACGTGAAAAAGGTGAGGACCGTGGTCACAAAAAGTCAATGAAAGAAGCTCTTTACTGGATGTGGGCTTTCGGATAAAAGTGGCGTCCCCAGATGCCAACCAGTTTCTCTCGCCATTCTGCAGTTGTTTGCTTTTGCGAGATCCCGTTTGGTCGGCCCAAAGCTCAAGTGTTGACAAAACCGAACTTTCCGCAAAGTTAGACGACTTCCTTTGACACAAGAAAGCACTTGAAGTGTCTGAACACAAGAAATCCCAGTCAACCAATCAGTACATCTGGGTGGGGCGTGGGGGACGGACCCAGAAAAATCTGCTTTTGGAAGACAACTTTCAGGCTGCATATAAGACACAAATGCGAGTTATTCTCAAGAAATTGCAGTAGTATAAAAATGAACCGCGATATCATGTAGACCTCTTCCTTTCGGTCTTGTCCCAGCGGGACCGAAGATCTCTCGGTGGGCGAGCACGACGACGAGCCGCTGAGGGTAGGACTCAAGTCCTGGTCCAGTCAAGGTGACCTGCTGACTGCAGAGTGAGTAGAAGCCTCATGCAGAAGACCGCTCGGTCCTTAACCCTAACCTCCACGTCCCGTTTGTCGTTTGTCGTGTCCCGTTTGTCGTTTGTCAGCGTCCGTCCGGCCTCGGCGGCGAGTGTCGGAAGCGTGGTGGTCCAGGACCGCCTGGTCCAGCTGGTACGGCTCTTTAAAGGTCGGACGGAACGCCACAAAGACCGTCTGGTTGATCCGGACGAGTCGGAGCAGGAAAGTCCCGCTGCCTGTAAGTCTGAACGTCCGTGTCGCCATGACGACTGACCTTGGCTGGGAAACACTTTCCCTTCTCACTATGGACTTTGCAGCGATGGACTGTTGACCTTGTCGTGTTGCTTCAGCTCCCAGCAGAGCGCCACCTCCCCCACCCCCACCTGGAGAAGACAAGGGAGAAGCCCCCACCGCCGGAAAGGAAGAAGAGGAAGAAGGCGTATTCCTCTTTCATCTTCTGGGACATCCTGTTCCAATTCCCAAACTTCCGACCATGCCCAAATGGCTGCGAGCCATCGTGGAATTCCGCTTCCCCTCCAGCATCGACCCCTTCACCGGTTTGTATAACGCGTATTCCACAACGGGTTAGAAGCGCCTTTCTGCCCGTCCAAAACCATGTTTGAGGCACTGACAAGCAAGCCAGATCCACTTGAGAACAAATCCCCAGAGATTCGAAAGACAACCTCGAAGCACTCGAGGTCCAATCCAAGACAGATCTCCATCATCCACCGATTGGTCGACAACAGGGCTCGGCAATCTTGCTCGTGGAGAGCCTCAGTCCTGCGTCTTTCAGATGTCTCCCTCCAAAAGAGGGGATTCAAATGATCAGCAAGTTCTGGAGAAGCCTGATAACGACCCTCAGCTGTGTGGGAGGAGGGAGACATCGAAAACCTTTCACGCAAGACTGCGGCTGCTTCCCCTCAAGCATGGAGCCGCTCACCGTCAATGTTTTGTGAGTCGGAGGCCTCCTGCTGACACGTTGCCGTGTGGGCTTGCAGACCTGGTCTACGTGCTGTGGCTGTTCTTGGTGGTCGCCGCCTGGAACTGGAACGTTTGGTTGATACCCGTCCGCTGGGCCTTTCCGTACCAGACGCCGGAGAACCTCCGCCTGTGGCTCCTGGTGGACTACACCTGCGACCTCATTTACATCGCGGACATCCTGGTCTTCCAGCCCCGCCTACAGTTTGTCCGCGGGGGAGATATCGTGGTCAGGGACCCAAGACAAACTTGTCTTCTTGTTTTGTCTACTTCCTGTGTCTTCTGCTTCCGCCCCTTACTGCATCCGTTACGTTCTGTTTCAGTGCGATAAAAAAGCAATGCAGGAAAACTACATGAGCACCGAGAGGTTCAAGGTACGTTCTAGCGCCAGCACATTTCTAGAGGAATTGTAGAGACAAGCTGGAATCACCTAAGCATCGATCTAGAAAACATTGGGAGGCATTCTGCTAGCGTCACCTTAGAACCAGACGAGGACACGTCTCAAGAAATAGGACCAACTTTACGTGACTCACCCGTGGCCCAGTCCCAAACAAGTCAACAGCTACTGACTCCCTTTAAAACGAGTCCAGCCCCCATGCGGAGACAGGCTGGCCCATTTTGGTTGATTGCTTTGCTGCCCTCTGCAGATGGACATCATCAGTCTGTTTCCCTTGGAGATCTTCTACTACTGGACGGGAGTCACGTCTCTGCTGCGATTTCCTCGTCTGCTCAAGGTTGCGTTTCTACGGCGCTTTTCGTGCGGTCCGGTCTGACCGCGGACTGAAGTGATTGACGTGACTGGTGTCTCTCTCAGTACCACGTTTTCTTCGAGTTCAACGACAGAATGGAAGCGGTGATGAAGAAGGCCTACATCTACAGGTAATCCGGGGGGCTTCTGGTGTCTGGGGTCCGACTAAAATGGGGCTCGCGCCAGGGTGATCCGGACCTCCTCCTACCTGCTCTACTCTCTGCACATCAACGCGTGCCTCTTCTACTGGGGGTCCGACTACCAAGGCTTAGCGTCAACCAAGTGGGTCTACGACGGGAAAGGCAACGCGTAAGGAGATAAGAACTGCCTGGAGGACCCGGCTTGTCTTCCCTGCCGGCTTGTCTTCCCTGTCGGCTTGTCTTCCCTGCCGGCTTGTCTTCCCTGTCGGCTTGTCTTCCCTGCCGGCTTGTCTTCCCTGCCGGCTTGTCTTCCCTGCCGGCTTGTCTTCCCTGCCGGCTTGTCTTCCCTGCCGGCTTGTCTTCCCTGCCGGCTTGTCTTCCCTGTCGGCTTGTCTTCCCTGCCGGCTTGTCTTCCCTGTCGGCTTGTCTTCCCTGCCGGCTTGTCTTCCCTGTTGGCTTGTCTTCCCTGCCGGCTTGTCTTCCCTGTCGGCTTGTCTTCCCTGTTAGCGTGTAGCTTGATGTCCCTGCGTGTGCCTTTCCGTCCACTGTTAGCATGTAGCTTTTTAGCAGTGACGTGCGGTCAGGATAGGCAAGGTAGGCACTGCCTACCCCAGGCTGAAATGAAAAAAATTCTATTTATTTGAATTCTTTCTTTCATTTCAGAAAGCCGACACCACCTATAGGTTTAAAAGTGGCAACATTCGGTGATTTTCATACCTCAGTTAAAAATGACTCGCTACTTTGTCTGGCCTGCAGGCAAAAATGATCCTCCCGAAGGCACGCCGCGACTGCGCTTTTGCCAGCCCTGTCCGCGTTGCGATGTGTGTTTGCGCATGCGTAGTCAGTTTCGCAGTCGGAAGTCCTCGACGCAAAATGGCAGATCGCTACGCAGCCTTTCAACGTCGCCGCATTATTCCTACGCCAACGTACGTCCTCGGTGCATTCGGGAATTCAAAACGCACTTCGTGCACAGCAAAGCGGTAAGACGACGCCACTCTGGAACACATCCAACGGTTTTCACGCCTTTCTTTTGAGGGAAAACGTCATCTTTTGACGGACGGGAGACCAACGCCTCGGCTGCCGGATCTTCAGCCAAGTAAGGGACAAAGAATTAGACGTACTTTTCACAAAAGAATGGTGCAAAAGCAAAGATTGTCTTTGTGGCTGTTTCACTGACATGTTGTTCGGCATTGCTAGTGCTAGCTTGATTTTGTGAGGAATTGGAATTCACTTTATCGCATTCTTTGCGGGTTTGAAATGGTCCGTTTGTCGTTGTGTGGCAAATGGGAGGGCGCTGCTACGTTTACCGCGGCTGGCAAAAAGAGCACAAAATGTAAAACTTCAAAAGAGTAATGTTATTTGTTGTTTTATTTTCTAGCCATACAGAGGAGGCTTATGTTGAAATAGTTTGAATGTATGGAATCTTGTATCTGCGTATCAAGAATCTCGAGGTCAGGCTGAGTGTCCTCTTTTTTTAGAAATGAAAATATGGTCACCCTAGGATACGTTTTACACTCGCCTTCCGACACACATTTGCGATTGGCGTGTGTGCGTCTCAATTTGCGACTGCCTGCCGACCCAAACCTCAGCTCACTGCACGTCACTGCTTGTTAGCATCGATTCTGTTAGCTTTTATTTTGATGTCCCTATGTGTGCCTATACATCCAATGTTAGCATGTAGCATGTTAGCATAGATTCTGTTAGCTTGTAGCTTGACCTCCCTGCGTGTGCAGTTACATCCGCTGTTAGCATGTAGCTTGTTAGCATTGATTCTGTTAGCTTGTAGCTTGACCTCCCTGCGTGTGCAGTTACATCCGCTGTTAGCATGTAGCATGTTAGCATCGATTCTGTTAGCTTGTAGCTTGACCTCCCTGCGTGTGCAGTTACATCCGCTGTTAGCATGTAGCTTGTTAGCATTGATTCTGTTAGCTTGTAGCTTGACCTCCCTGCGTGTGCAGTTACATCCGCTGTTACTACTTCGCGGTGAAGACGTTGATCACCATCGGCGGCCTTCCGGACCCGACCACCGTCTTCGAGATCTGCTTCCAGCTCATCAACTATTTTGTGGGCGTCTTCGCTTTCTCCATCATGATTGGACAGGTGGGTTGAGGCCGAGCGTCCCCCGCCGCCTCCCCGGACCCGGCCGGACCCTGACTCCGAGCCTTGGCGGTGTCTTCCAGATGAGGGACGTGGTGGGCGCGGCCACGGCCGGCGAGAACTACTACCGGGCCTGCGTGGACGGCACCGCCAAATACATGAACTCGTACGACATTCCCAAGGCCGTCCGCAACCGCATCAAGACCTGGTACGACTACACGTGGAAGAGCCAAGGCATGCTGGGTAACTGAGCGCCAATCGCACGCACGTGTGTGCCTCACGTTTGGAGTGTGTCACATTGCGTGTGCGTGTGCGCGTGCGCGTTTACCGTTGCGTTACGTAGACGAGCAAGAGTTGCTGTTGCAGCTTCCGGCCAAGATGAGACAGGACATGGCCGTGGACGTCAACTACTCCATCGTCAGCAAGGTGGCGCTCTTCCAGGTCAGTGTCTGCCAACATCACCGACACGCCCGCAAGCATCGAGCCAACGTGTGCTGCGCGCGCCCGTCAGGGTTGTGATCGTCAGATGGTGTTTGACATGCTGACGAGACTCAAATCTGTTGTCTACCTGCCAGGAGACTTCGTGTGTAAGAAGGTCCGTGTCCGCCGCCGCTCGTCCTCGTGCGTGTGGATGTGTTTAACGTGTGCGTGCACGTTTGCGTGTGATGCAGGGTGAGATCGGCAGGGAAATGTACATCATCAAGCAGGGGGAGGTCCAAGTGGTGGGCGGGCCGGACCTTCAGACCGTTTTTGTCACCATCCGAGCAGGTTCAGTGTTTGGCGAGATCAGGTGAGTCGCAACGAGCGCCACGCGGACGCTCGACCGCAGAACGGACACATTTGCGGCACGTGTCGCGTCCGTGCGTGTTGAGGGGGACGGCGATGTGGACACGACGTCCACCTTGGCCGAATCCATCTTGAATCCAAACGGCTTCTTCCGTTTGAAATTGTGCTTGTGGAGATCCTTTATTTATTCCTCGGTTTGAGGAGGAGGTCGCCGATAGGATGAAGTTGTTGACGTTGCTCGGTGCCGTGTCGCGGAATGACCGTCCAATCAGCACGTCTCGTTGCCGCAACAACAATTGATTGATGTCTGGACGTTGTTCTTCTCTTCGTCGTAGCGCCCGTCCACAATGTGGACATCTTAAGACAATGTCCGTTCGTCTTCATATGCAAATAAAGAGAGGCGTGGCCGCTTGCGTCGTTGCGTCATTGACGGTCTGGACTGACACGGACGGACGGACGGACGGACGGACGGACGTCGACGGACGGACGTCGACGGACGGACGGACGGACGTAGACCTGCTCCGGGCAGAGCTCAGTTTGTGTATTTATGCGAGGCTTGACGTTTAAAGGTGAGCTTCCGTCAATAAATAAATAAGCCGCCGATGGCGGACCCGAAGAAGCCGCTCACCTTTGCGGATGATCTGGAGGAGGGACAACCGACAGACGTGAATGATTGATGTCCAACAGAAATCATGTGATACTTCAAGTATAATAAGCAACGATTGACAGAAATAAAAGACTTACAATGTATGATCCGTTTACCATCGAAAGAGCTCAAAAAGTTCTTGACTGGTTCCTTGATTTTGGCGCCTCTGTGGATCTTCCTGTGATTCTGTACCGTGCCGGAGGATGGCGGCTGGCGGGCGGGAAAAGGACATCAAGGAGCCAAAAGCGGCCAACGTTGACATTCACACAAAGACATAAACGGGAAGTAAAAGTGCATGTGGACGGAAAAGAATTGGCTGGAGATGTGGACAGGAAGTAGAGGTTGACGTAAACAGGAAGAAAAATAAAAAAGAGCAATGATGATGACGTTACCGAATGAACTGCTCTTTAAAAAAAAAAAAAAAAAAAGTACATGCGGGGCTGCCAACCTTGTGCTCTCCCATTGGTCAGTTTGTTGGCAGGGGGTGGCGGGAACCGGCGCACCGCCAACGTGAAGGCGCACGGATTCGCCAACCTGTTCATTCTGGACAAGAAGGACCTGGCGGAAATCCTGGTCCACTATCCAGAGTCCCAGAAACTTCTCCGCAAGAAGGCCAAGTAAGCCAGCAAAGCCTCCTCCGGCGTGCGCGTCGGCGTGCGCGTCGGCGTCCGTCACGTACCTTCCGTGTTGTCCTTCAGGACCATGCTGACCAAAGACAAGAAACCGGAGGAAAGGGGAGGCGGCAAAGACGCTGCCCAGGTCATTCCACTCCGACCCGGCACACCCAAAATGTTCAAGGCGGCCGTGAAGGCGACGGCCCAGGCGGGAATGGCGGGAACCTTCGCCAAGCTCAAGAAGAGCTACGAGCAGACTCGCGAGCAGGTGCCATTTTGGATTTGCTGCTGCTTCTTTGAACTGCAAATCTCGTCGTCTCACACGTTTCCGAAATCACCGCATCGGCATTTTTCAATCGTGGACGAACAATTCCACCAAAAGTCCAATCCATGCTTTCCATTCGGGAGTAGGAAACGAATCAATGATTCCAAATTGCCAGCACGGCGAGCGTTTTGGATGATGAGCATAAAAAAAAACACTTAGCATGCCTGGTTGCCACTCCAGTTGCAAGAAAAAAGCCCGCCAACCAATTTCAATATCCATGTCATCAAAATTGCAATTTTCATGATTGGATTGATCGCGACACACTTGAAAATTGTCTTCAACCGCCAACCTTGAAAGGCAAGGCAGACATTTCGTTCAATCGAATCCAATCCGAGAAAAACGGACGCCTCCCGTGATGCTAACCTTAAAAGTACGCCGAAGCGTTGACAAAAAAAAAACAGCCCCGTCTTCTTTGTCGCTTGCCGGCCTCCGCAAGTCCATGCGGCGGATATTTGACACGAAATCCTTTGTAGATCTGAGAAAACAAGAAGACACCAACCTTTGAAACGCGACAGCAAATGTGATGGTTGATGTCCGCTTTCAAGTTAGGATGAGAAATGCTATCAAGCCCCCCCCAAAAAATATTTAAAAAATAATAATAATAAGGTTTTTTTTGTCATGTTGCTCGCAATATTGTCAATTGGCCGACTTGGCCTTCCCAAAAGCCACAAGGGGGGGGGGGGGTGTTGGGGGGGGGGGGGTGACCATTGCTTGGATAGCACTCACTCACTTCAGGAGTTCTTTATTTGAAATAAGACACACAATTAAAACTATCAGCTGTCAAAGTGGCCCGCGGGGAGCACGCACGCATCCATCCATCATTGATCCATCCGTCATTCATCCGTCATTCATCCATTAATCATCCACCCATCCATCATCCATCCATCATCCATCATCCATCCATCATCCATCATCCATCCGAGCTGGCTCAAAATCCACCACATCCACCATCTACATGGCCCCTATTGTTTTTGCACTTTGCAGGCTCCGCCCTCTCCTTGGCATCACGGCTCGGCGGCCCCGTCTGCGGGCAGCTTATTGGTCATCACCATGACGTCACCGACGGAAGGGGAGGAGCTTCTCTCTGGGAAAGCGGCGGAAGTAGATAGAGCAGAGGAGGATCCGGCGAAGAAAGACGGCAAATAAAAGGCTTCCAAATTGCTTCCAGATTGTTGATGTCAACGTGCTTCTTGCTGCATCGCGCGTCCGACTCCCAAATCTCCTCCAAGTCGTAGAACAAACAGTAGATCTTGCCACGATGGCGTCACGCTTCAAAGCGCAGCTTTCAGCATGAGCAAACAAAATCCACGTCCATGACTCCAACGGCGATCTTCAACTTGCCGTCGGGTGACAAGTTGACGTTATTGCGACATCACTTGCTTTGGCATTTCATCAGGAAAGTCCATTGCAAACTCATTCACACTTTGCAATTTGAGAACGGACTTTTGCGTTGCTCAAATGAACGACTCGGACGCCGATTGCGCGCTGCGAGCAGGCTGTGAAAAAACACTTCCCACAAAGCCTACCGACTGCGGCGCTTTGCTGGCCGGTCTGGCCTGGCCTGTCCTGTCCTGTCATGTCCTGTCCTGTCCTGGCCTGGCCTGGCCTGGCCTGTCCTGTCCTGACCTGTCCTGTCCTGTCCTGTCCTGTCCTGTCCTGTCCTGGCCTGGCCTGGCCTGGCCTGTCCTGTCCTGGGACGCCATCTTGCCTCCGTCACAGCACACGCCATTTGTCCCTCTCACTCACAAATTCATTTGGAAGTAAATGACTAAAATTGAGGATTTCTCACTCCGGGTCATTTGAAGTCAATCGCCTTCTGGCACCTTTCAGTTCCCCGTTGCCAGTTGTTTACAAACAATGTGATGTCATGTTGCTATTGTGTCTTCAACACGTTAGACAATAAATGGCCAAGCTGAAAAGCAGACAATTTGGATGCGGATCTGCAGATTCTTGTGTGTTTGATGTGCAATCAACTTCCTGGAAGCCTCATTGTGATTGGTGGTTCGGATCAGTGAAAATTAGCCGGCTCAGCACGAGATGGATTCTCGGGAGTTTGTAAATTCTCAAATACCGCCTTAAACTGCGATAACTCTCTTGAGCCACCAGATGTCGCCGTTGTTGACGACAAATAATAATCCCCCCAATAAGCGGTTGGGAAAATGATGGATATTGCACATTTGTGGTCCCTCCTTAAGGGTTTTTATTTATTTATTTCCCTTGTTTCATAATTTCACTTGCCCTTTTGGACGGTTTCAGATCAGGGCATGTGATATTTGTCATCTATGAGTTTGTGCAACCCTTTGAGACTTTTCTTTGATTATAAAAACTTGACGAGATTAACTAATTATGTGTAGGCCACGTCAACTGCAATCATGGAAATCCTTCATTACCAATAAATAAAGGATCAATATGTCCATGATTCATACACTATAGATGTTATTTCTTCCCATAAGCCCAGTCACGTGCACATAATAACAACGATGACGATCGTCTCTTGTCACGTGGCTGCTGTGTTTTTTTCCCACATGTCTGCATGTCCATGAAGGCAGCGGCGGGAAGCCACCGGAAATGACAAGTTCCACTGGCGCCAACGCTTTTCGAGTCTCTTGCACTAAGGGAGGGAAAAAAAGTCCAAACTTGAACTCGCGCTGCGCATTCATGCTGACCGACCGACCGACCGACCGACACGTCAGCCGAGGAAAAGAAAAGAAAAGGGACGACGAGACGAGAAGAGTCGCCGCCTTTCACACAAGGTACGACGACAAAAGTCGTCTGTGTGTCGTCTGTGTGTGTGTCTGTCTGTGTGTCTGTCGGTGTGTCTGCTCGTCGTTCGAGAAAGTTCCACGCTGACAAACGCTCTGTCATTCGAGAACTTTCCTCTTTTTCTTTTTTTTTTGTCGTTCGTGTTTGCTCGCGTCACAAAAGGTTCACGTGGTCGCGTCTCCATGGAGACGGGGGTGTTTCGTTTGACTGACAGCTGGCGTCCGCGCCGACGCTGGTCACGTGATTTAACCCGAATGACGCCATGATGAAGACGTCACCATTGTCCCGAGTTGCCGGATCGATTTTCAGCCTGCCGTATATTACGTCATAGAAATAAAATAAAAAGAAGAAAAGGAAAAAAAAGGCATGCTGACAGAAAGACACTCAACGAGCACAGCCAAAGTCCAAATTATTTTCATCCTTCCATTTTCCAACCAACATCATCAAATTTCAGGTTAAACACAACGTAAAGCTCAAATGTCAAAAGAAAGAAAAAAGTCAAATGGAAGGAATGTTTGAATGTTGCTTAAATCATCATTAATGAAATCCAATCTTTAAACTGCTGTCTTTAAAAAGAAAAAGAACAATGATTCTGTATTTTTTATCTTATTGGCCATCATTTGTCTTTGAAACGACATTTTCTTAGACTTGCTATTAATTATGATTATGATTATTTTTTACAAAATAAATTATGTGTAATGTCTTTAAAGGCCACAGTGGGGCGCCCTTATCTCATGTATTTTGAAATAAAACCACGCGTCCTAGAAATCTGTGGGAACATCTGGAACACACACACACACACACACACACACACACACACACACACACACACACTGCGTGGTTTGGCGTGTGTGTCAGGGCGTGTCGCTCAACTGCATAAATAGTGCGTGCGCGTGGACAGACGCAGATGTTGCGGTCACCCGAGAGTGGAATCGATTGAATCAAGTGTGTATTTTTAGCGCGTGTCCTTCACATTGTGAGTTTCCTTGTCACGTGACTGCTGGCGATCGGCCAGACGGTCGATCGTTACCCTCCCGCGGCAGACAATCCGCCACGTTGGCGTTCATTCGTATCCGAGACCGATACCGCGGCCAATTGACTCGGAAAGTTGTTCGTCGTACGTGGACGTGACGTCAAACGAGCCCGTCGGCCGGATGACGACGGCGGTGAAGGAAAAGACGTGTAACATCTGACGTTTTTTTTCTCCGTGACGTCATTGGCAGAAATGCTTCTGATTGGCTGGAGTAGCGAATGAAGTGTCTCTTGCTCCTGCGAGGCAGACGGATGTCGGTTGGCTTCCCGCTGCCGATTTCTCCAGTTGGAATCTGTGACTTGTCCCGCCCAAAACGTGCTGACTCGTTCGACGGTAAAGACGTCGAACGAGGCCTTTTTCTTCTTCTTCTTTTTTTTACCATCAGTTAAGAATATCTTGAAACGAGTCGCCCGCCACTTGCAGTGGAGCTAACACGGGGCGGTCTTCTCTTGTTTGGACTTGCCCTTTGAAATTGTGGCGCCGTCCAGCGACCAATCATCCATCGTCAACTTCGCCGATGTTTGCACGTCGCTGCAAAGCCTGCGGTTCATTTTTTTAACGTTCGAGCTCGCAGGCTAGAAGAGTTAGAATTATTGCCGCAATTCAGGTCGAGGTCAGCGAAGCAACGGGACCGATCCGCAAAGACCTTTCGGGCTTCGAGAGGAGATGACGCGGCGGTTCACTGCTATTAATGCTGACATGAAGGAAATGGACATCAGAGTTGCGGCGGCCGATGAAGGAACAGCCGAGGTCAAGGAATCGTTCATGCAGACGCAACTGATTGATCTGGAGCAAAATCGGCCCTGGCGTTCTGACCGAAGCCCACCGGCCCGACCCGACCCGACCCGACCCGACCCGACTCCTGACCGTACCTGTCGCCTTCTTCCGCCGCTGATATCTTGACTTGATGTCGGTTCAGTTTGCTGTCTTTATTCAAAATGGATGAATGGACGAGTCCAGAAGTGGGCATGGAGGGCCGGAGTCCTGCAGGTTTTGCATGTTGCTTGCAAAATACCGTGCCTCACTTTATCACTCCGCGAGTAAAGGAACGTCAGAGTAAAAATGGCGAATGTGGCAAATGTTGGAGGAATTGTGGGAGCATTTTCATGTTTTCTGGGAGTGTACAAAAGTCGCACGTTTCCGGGACAAAGTGATTGAAAGTGTCAACCAACTCGTGGGGCTAAAAAGTCGGAAGGGGACTTTGGAGTCTTTGATTCCAACCGAGTTAAGATGGAAGACGGGCACCTGCTGCAAACGTCACAGGCTGCAGTAAGAAGTGGTTGAGGGAGGCACGACGGACGGACGTTATGCAAGATCTTGGAGCAGCCGACTTGCAGATCATTTTCTCTCTCGAATGTAAAACATTGTGGAAGAAACGGACATCTTTTGTTAACAATAATCACTTAAGTGGGGAAAAGGAAGTCAATTATTCGTGACCTATAAGGACTCGTCAATTGGATTATATTGCTGCATGGCTTGCCCCCAACCCCCCCCCCCCTCTTTTTTTTCTTCTTTTCTTGGAGTGTTCAAAACAAATAAAGACAAAATAAACACACAAACGTCAGACACGACTGGTGGCGATTGCGCTTCATTTGGACGACAGCTGCAACGTTTTGCCGGACCGCGTTTGTGCTCAACGTGGGCCTTCGTTGCGAGCGCCTCAGCCCACGTCAGTCAGCAAATCCTCATTTTCAAGCGGGTCCGCGTTGGACACCCGGAGGGGCCGGCCCCGGCCCGCGGGCCATGCCTTTGACACCTACCTCTGGGGCTTCTCTTTGCTGCGCGCCTTGTCCACATGCGGCGTTTGACGGCTGATGCAAATTGCGAATGACGAGCGCGGGGGCGAGGGGGGGGGGGGGGGTTTGCGGGGGGGGGGGGGGGGGGGGGGGGGGCGCTCGTCGCTCGTCGCTCGTCGCTTTACTCCGCTGGCTGCTGAAATATTTATTGGCTTGGGATGAGGGGCGGAGCTAAAGCTGTAACGCTGTCCCTGCTGTTGCTGGGGGAACGGAGAGGATGAAAGCGCGCTCGCGCGTGTGCGCGTGATACACTTGCTGCTGCTGCGTGTCGCAGTGAGGCTGAACTGAGGAAGAGGAGGAGGATGATGAAGGCTGGACGGAGGTAAGACTGTGAGAAGACGCCTGTTGGGTTTCCGTGACGATGCTTCCCGTCAAATGTCGTTAGCTTCTTGCGTTAGCTTCTTGCGTTAGCATCTTGCGTTAGCATGCGGCTACAACAGGCTGGTGTGTGCGTTGATGATTTGTGAGCGGCATCAGGCCTCGTCGACCGCTTTCATGTTTCTTGAAAGGAAACAAAATCAGCCCCCCCCCCCCCCCCCCATAAACGCGGCCAGCAGCAGTTTTTGCATTCCATTTGTTCATCATGTAAAAAAAAAATATATATATATATGTATATGTGTATTTCTATTGTCTGAAAAGCAAGAGAAGGCGAGGAAGGGCATGTTTTTTTTTTTTTTTTTTTCTTGACAATTGAGGCCAACCAATCACGCGAGGACGACGGGACCAAAGTCCAAAGTCACTCGTGCTGTCGTTTGGATTCTTGTGTTGGACTTGCGCCTTTAAGGGGCGTTGCCTCCCGTGTGACGTGAGGAACCCGAGTCGCCTTTCTTGGGCGGGACGCGTGGCCTGCATGGGCATCTCCATTTGACGGCAGCCGAGGCCCCCCCAAAAAAATCCCGCAGAGGTTGTCGTGCTTTTGTTGGTTTTTGCCGCTGACGAGAGGCAAACGGCAGCAGCGGAAAGCTTGACACATTGATTAGAACCGCGGGTCAGCGGGTCCGTGTCGCGCTCCCGACTTGCTGCCGGCGGCTCACTTCAGCTGCTCACCGGCCGTCAGCGGCTCCTGGCGGGGCCCCGGCTGCACGTTGGCCCCAACCTCACCCTCGTGACTGCAAAAATGCCGACGTCAGGCAGGGGCGGCGGCGGCGACCCATTCCGGTCCTCCAGGTCCGGAATCCTGAAGGTTTTACATGTTTGTGGAATTGGTCAACCAATGAAATCCAAATGTCAGCTTTCATGTTGAATGTGGTCGGCTCGTCCGTCGAGCCGAGCCGACTCGCTTGCCGTTGGTTCGTGTGTGTGACGACGTTGCACTCTGGCAGCTTTGCCAATGAAAGGAATGCCGGCGGCACAATGGCTGACTTGTTATTGTTGTTGTTGTCGGACAGGATCAACTGGTATTAGTGGCCTAGTGGTTTGCGCGCCTGGCTCGTTGGCTTGACGGCCACTTTGGTGGTCTTAAAGGGGAAGCTCCGGCTTCGGCTTCGGGTGGCTTTGGGCATTTTGGGGGCCGTCGGCGATGAGTGAGTTGAACCCATCACAAGATGGAAGAATGTGGCATTTGAAACGTGTTGACTGATACGGAAGACGATTTGGGCCAGTGGAGAGAAGCGGAAGGAAAAAAACGGTTTGGCAGGATTCTGACTTTCATCCCAGAATTGTCACTTCAAAGTGACAATTCTGAGATGAAAGTCCAAAAGGTTTGGCAGGATTCTGACTTTCATCTCAGAACTGTCACTTTGAAGTGACAATTCTGAGATGAAAGTCCAAAAGGTTTGGCAGGATTCTGACTTTCATCTCAGAACTGTCACTTTGAAGTGACAATTCTGAGATGAAAGTCCAAAAGGTTTGGCAGGATTCTCACCATTCTCACTTTAACCCTGAGAATAAAGTCACAATCCTGGCAAACTTTTTTCTCTCTCTCTTCAATTGAAAACGCCCCGAACTTCTTTTTTTTTTTTTCATCAAGCAACTTGTGAAGAAATGAACTTCAAATGTTTCGTGGCCGAATGAAGTCAAGTGGAATCATTTCAAAGTTTGGTCTTTTTCGTTTTTGAAACGTGACGATTGCGCACGTGATTGTCTGAAAGAAAGAAAAAACCCAAAAGGTGTTGGCACGCTCGCGGTCGCTTGGCTTTGGCGAATCGTCTTTTGGCGCGCTTAAATCCAAATCCGATCACACAAAAACCTGAGTGACTTAATTAGGCACATGGGAGAATAAGCCCCGCCCCCTACGTCAAGAAGGTCTTGCGTTGCAGGCGGCGCAGACGCGCTTGAGGGTGCCGTCCGGTCCCGGGGTCATGCTCGGAGCACGGAAGACGTGGGACCTCGGCCACGCCCCCTGCCTGCAGGACCTCTGGAAGGACGACTTCTCATTGGACGGTACGTGAATGTTTGTTGCGGCCGTTCGCGTGGCGTCACGTGACCTCGCTGCTGAGGCGGAGCTGCTTCCAGCTCGTTGACGGGATTCGAATGAGCCAATCGTGTTTGAGGACGCACGTCTTGCTCGTATGCGCGCACACACAACATGGCGCGCAAGTGCCTGTCAAGTCTCCAATATAGTTGCAAAAAGCGTGTGTGTGTTTGCGTGCGTGCGTGTGTGTGTGTGTGCGCACGCGTGTGTGTACAGCAAGCTCTGTGGACTTCATGATGAGTGACGGCGAGGATGAGGCCTCCTTCCTGTCCCTGCCCAGCCCCGCCTTCTCTCAGCTGAGCCAATCAAACGCAGTCGGGCAACAGCTGCTCATCCAGGTAAGACGCCGGCTGAAAGGCGCGGCCGCGGCGTGCTGCTGCTGTGAGCCGCCTTTCCTGGCGCCGTCCTGCTGCTTCCGCATCTCCTCCTCGCGCTTCCTGCTTTGACGGCTTCCCGTCTGGGTGTCCGTGCAGCCAGCAGAGGGCGACAGCGAACCGTTTGCGCTCGCCAAACCTGTCGGGTTGGGCTGAGGTGCCGGAAGCACGTCCAGGAAGTCAAAAAGTGGACAGTTTGGCTTGAGACACATTTTCAGAAGCTAATGCGGCTAATGCGGCTCAAGCCGAACTTTGTCAGGTGACTTTGACTTTTTGACAAGCGTGAAGTTGAATTTGACCTCGAGTGAGCAGGACTAACAATCGCTCCTTTTTTTCCTCTTGCTGCCAATAATTACATGAGTCAAATAATATTCCCTTTCATTTCTTCCAAATATTGTTTCGTGTCATGTGAGGAATGCGAAAGTTGTGATTTCAAAGAAACAAAAGCCAAGTGTGGTTTGATGGCTCGCGTGTTGGCGGCAGTGGCTCCATTCTCGATCCTTCACCACAAAACAAAAACAAAAAAATCCTTTCAGATGGCCGTCAAATCTTGATAAGCTCAAGTTTGACGTTTTTCACAAAGTGATACTCTTTGTGTGTGTGCGTGCGCGCGCGCGTGTGTGTAGGTGGAGGAAGCGGAGAAGAATCTTGTGGAGCGAAGGCAAGACGTGGTTGGACTCGGCTCCGGACCGGTGAGTTGAACTCGGCGCTTGACGGATGTTGAGGACGTCCGATGTGCTCCCTGGCCGTCGTCGGGCTCGATTCACGCCGACTGCGGAACGGACGCGGCGCCTTTTGCGTCCGGCCGCCGCAAGGACGAGAAAGCCTTCGAGTGTGCGTGTCAATTCGAACCAGCGGCAGCGCGCTTCCGCAAGCGTTCCATTTTTCCGGACGCCGCATTTTCGTGAAGCTGAAGAAACGACACGAGCCGGACAGGAAGTCGAGCGTCGGCGTCAAGGTCGAGCCGCTATATTTCAAAATAAAACCGTTTGCAAGCTCATTTTTGGGGGAGGGAAGCGAGCGAACGACGTAGCATGACACGAGTCGGACATTTAAGAGGAAAAAAAACAAGCTCACAATCAATTAAACATGACAAAATAACACTTGAAACACAAAGCGTCCCAGAAATGTCCACAAGCGTGACAGCAGGCAAGTGTGGCTGTTGTTTAGCAAGAGGACGCGGTTGTTATGGCGGGAAGTCAACTCGCCACCGTGAACCTTCGTGATCTTGAGGTCTGGCGGCTGCAGGTTTCCAGACGCGGGGCGCTCCCGCAACGCACGCAGTCCGTGCGGCGGCCTACGGAAAAGGCGCCGCGTCGGTTCCGCAGTCGGTGTGAATTGGCCGTTAGCGGCTCGCCGCGGTCCGCGTCGTGATTTGGTGACGTGCTCAGTTTGGTCAGCTTTCTTACGACAGCCCGAAGCGGCCATATTGCTTATGAAAAAGAAATTGACAAGCGGCAAAACAAATGGTGGACACGCGACGCGGTGACGAACCCGATCTCGAGAGAAAAGATCCTAGAAAATGTTCACGCAATTTGAAACAAAAATCCCAAATTCTTTCCTTCAAATGATCTGCGGTGGTTTTTGGGGAGGAATTTCCTGAAAAGCGGTTGGGAAGGATGCTGATGAGGCTTTTGCTCCTGCAGGGGGCGACGGACTTGGAGAAACATCTGGAGCTTCTGGAGCTGGAGAACAAAAGTCTGAAACGACAGCTGACTTCCTCCGAGGGCGCCTGCGGCTGCACTCAGGTCAGACGACCGACGGGCCGACCGACCGACGGGACGACCGACCGACCGGACGACCGACCGACCGGACGACCGACCGACCGGACGACCGAAGTCCACACAAGTGTGCTCGAAAATACACACTCGAGTCAAGTACACTTTAAATTCGGCCGCTTTGTTAAGAATTCACTTGCTTGAGGCAAGAAAATTCCAATTGTCCCAAAGCTATCAATTGCTGCAACCTAAACGTACGAGTTGCAGCCAGCGGCAACTTTTTTCCCACTTTTGTGATAGTTAGCTGCCAAATGTACTCGACGACAGTCGGGAAGTATTTGTACTCGCTTACTTAGCGAGCGAGCGACCGATGTCGAACGTGTGCCCAGGAAGTGGAGACCCTGCGGAGGGAGCTGATTGGCCGGGAGAAACGCGGCCGGCAGCAAGAGCGGCAGCTGGCCGACGTGGAGCGACGTCTGCTGGACAAAAGCGCGCAGGTGGACGCCTTGCGCCGGCAAGCGGACCTCGCCGCCTCGCCGCCGGACCTCGCCGCGCCTCATCTGGCCCGTTCCCAGCGCGACCTCGGCGAAGGGCCGCCGCCGCCCCTCCAGGTACTGCTGCACTTCACGCCTGCCAGAGCGCACGTGCGGCGCTACTGTTAATCGCGAACCGGTGTGCTCGTCAGACCGCAGAGGAGGCGGGCGAGTGCGCGTCCTGGCTGCGCGTGCAAAACGCTTTGCTGCAGGAGCAAGTTTGCGTGCAGCGCCACCTGCTGAGAGAGATGGAAGCGCAACTGCAGCAGTCGCAGCGGACGTGCGCTCAGCTCAGGACGCAGGTCAGCGGCGGGCCGCGGCCACGCCCAAAAGGGGCTTTGAAAAGGCGCATCCCGGCGTCAAGGTCGCGCCAACGTGACCTTTGCTTGCAGGTGGCGGTGTACGACGGCGAGATGGGCCGCGCTCAGAAGCGTCTGGACGGCGAGCTGCTGCAGCTGAAGGAGGAAAAGGAGCGCGTGATCCGGGACGCCTTCGTCAGGGCCGAGAGCCAAATGAAGGCCGTGCACGACAACCTGGCAGGTCAGAGCCCGAACCCTCGTCGGCCCGATTTGCCCTTTCCAATGGATTCCGATTTGCAAAATGGATTGGATCCACCAGTCGCATGGATTTTGGAGTGAACACCCAGAGCAGCCATTTTGACGGTTCTGAAAATTGGATTGGACGTGAGTGCGAGAAAATGACTGCTCCGGGCTTGTTTTAGTATTCGAGGATTGGATGCGGTCGCAATTGGACTTTAATAAGGACGACGTTACGTGAATCATGAATGTTTTTACTGAACATGACCTCATCAAAACGATAGCCAATAATTGAAATTGATCACGTCAATCAAGTGTCCAAACGACCCGGTCGGTCGCCACCTGTTTGCATGCGGCGTGACCCATTCCCATCTGCCGTTCATATGCTCGCCCGTTTAATCGGATCAGCGCCGGCGCGGGACGCACGCACATGGATCGCGTGATTTTTCAAGATGGAGTTCATTTTGCACAGTAGCTGCGATAGTCTTAACGCTTTTATTGAAGCAACATCGGGAGAAAAACGAGTTTCAAGTACTTCAAAAGAAGTTCTGCTCTCGCAGACGAGCTCTCGGGAGACGGCGCCATTTTAGTGGGTGGGAACGATGACGTCACGACGCGTTTACGTTAAGGCGGAGCATGCGGCATGCGTGCCGGACGCAGCCTCGCCATTCCGGACGAAGCGTACACATGACGCTCGTTGGGATCGGCCGAAGGAATATTCTGCCGCTCCCGATGAAATTCCCGATGAAATTCCATCCGGATTCAGCCTCGTCATTCCCATGGAGGTGTTTCTACGGAGCATTTTCATTCCGTTTGGCCGTTGGGATTCCTCCTAATCGCAATGCATGGCTCCATGTGAAGCGGGATGCTGAGGGCCGACCATCGACGTGTGCGTCTCACTTCGTGCGTGTGCGCGTGCGTGTGCGTGTTCCAGGCGTGCGCAGCAAGCTGTCGGGTCTCCATCCCGCCTTGCGGACGCTGACCAGCGACTACAACACGCTGAAGAAGCAAGTGCACCACTTCCCCGCCATGCTGCGCGACGCCATCGACGACGCCAAGCGTGAGGTCAGCGCGACCTTTGACCTTTCCTTCCCTTCGCCAGACATGCTTTCACCTCATTTTGATATCACCTTTGGCCCCCGAGACCATCACGCACGCACAGCATCGAGCGATGCGTCACAAACTCTTCTGTGTCCAACCTGTGGCCCGGGGGCCATTTGTGGCCCGCAGCATGCATTGAAAAATGCCGTTTGCTACACTCCAATTTGAAAATTTGCAAAGATGCCAATTTGCGATTGTTTTTGCTACCACCGTGGTGGGAAAAAAAGCGGATCCATTTTCCAAGTGTGCCTTCCTCCAATTGTCCAAGTTCAAATTGGGAACAAATGACATGACATGGGAGATTTTTTGGGATTTGATGTTGACGCTCGCTGACCAGCACAAAATCACACCAAAAGTATTTGTCCGTTGGAAAGCTGTTGCAAGAAACGTAGCAACAGTATTCAATGAATTGCTTGCTCGATTGATCAATTCCAAGTCCAAAAATGCCAAAGAGCGAAAACAATTGCATTTGTACATTTTGTTGTTCTCAAATTGAGCCCAGTTGGTGGCTGGGTCCAATTTTGGACCCCAACTGGCTTGTTTTTCAGCCAGCAGTTTAATGGGCATCAAAAACAAGGTCAAGGCTTTATTATTATTATTATTATTATTATTATTATTATTATTGTTGTTGTTCTTGAACGTTTGTCCACAAATTGAATTTTGATTTGAACGTCATTTGAAGAAATGTTTGGAAAACATGACGTGCAAATGCTTAAACGCCAAGTTGCCACGGAAGTGTCCCAAAAGAAACGGAATTTCAAAAAACCCAAAGTTTGATTGTCAGGCGACGGTGAGCTTGAGCAGGCGCGGCCACGCCCTCGTGCAGCCGCGAGGCCACGCCTCCTTTTCAGGGCGCAAACGCACACCGGCCCCTCTTGCCACAATTTCATTTTGCCACTAGAGGGAGCCCGCGTGGCGGCGGTCGCCCGCGTGGCGGCGGCGGTCGCCCGCGCGGCGGCGGCGGTCGCCCGCGTGCCGGCCACACCCACAAACTGCGTTTGATTGCGGACAAACGCACCCCGGAGCGAAGGAGCACAACGCATCCACGCGCGCCACACGTCGGACGTCATGACGAGGGCGCCATTTGCCTCGGTGCGCTCGTCCAATGTCACATGGTCGCCATCACTCTCCGCTGGTGTGTGCCGCAGATCTGTCAGGTGATCGGCGAGGTGAGCGTGAGCCACCAGAAGCTTGTGGACAAATACAAACGCGAGATGAACCTGAGGAAGAAGATCCACAACCAGCTGGTCCAGCTCAAAGGTTGGTCGGCCTTCCGACGGTTCCAAGATGGACGCCGGCCGGACATCAAATATAATCACACTCGTTCGGCTTCTTTCGGTTTTTTTAATTGGCCATTTGCATTCATTTCAAGACCCCCCCCCCCCCCCTTCACAAATACTGTAGGAAAGGTCGATGACGGCGATTAGAATGTCGAGCTCGCAAAAATGGAACATCACCAGTTTTTAATGATAAAATCAACATTTCTTTTAATTCATACGAAAGTAAAGTAGTATTGATTAAATACGAGGCAAGTAACACCAATAATAAATACCTTTTGTAAATAGAAATATGAATTATAAAGTAGCAAAACAATAAAAGTCAGAGTTCTGTTTTCAAGTCGTGTCATCAAAACAGCAAACGTCTTCAAGTGCCGGCAACTTGGCTGGTACGAAGTCACGGTTAAAAAAAAGGAGAAAAACAAAAGAGTAGAAGAGAACGTAAACGCAAAGTAAAAAGCGCCTTTTATAAATAAAGCTTAATATTGTAAGAAGTGAACAACGGGTCACGTTTGCAAATACTGGCCTGATCATTTCACAAACGCTTTCACGGGTCGCTTGTGAAAAAGAAAAATGCGCATTTTGTATTTTTGCCGCCACAATTTGTCTCCATGCGAGGAATGGCGGAACCCGTTTTGGGGAGAAGCAACAAGTTGCGACTTGGCAGCCGGTCACGCCGATGCAATGTCATCCGGCGTGAGTTTTGGAGGCGCGGGTACGAGCCGTCGCCGCTGCCACAGCTGACCGTTGCGCACAAATTGCAACATCCAATATGGCCGCCCACCAATGGAGGAAAGCTTTTGTTTTGCCTCAAGCGGTCCCAAATGTGGAGAATTTCCACCGGCAATCGGATTGGTTCCCGCCGGAAGTTGATGATCCTGTTCAAAGGATACGAGAGCCGACGTGATCGGCTCGGTTGGATTTTGATCGCGCTGCCCCCTGCTGTTGCATTTGAGAGTAAAATGGCCCCCGAAGAGCTTCTTTCATGTTGTTGACGTGCGTCTGCCGGTCCCGGACGGCGCTTTTGTCGCCGTCTGCCGGTCCCGGACGGCGCTTTTGTCGCCGTCTGCCGGTCCCGGACGGCGCTTTTGTCGCCGTCTGCCGGTCCCGGACGGCGCTTTTGTCGCCGTCTGCCGCGGATTCCAAAGTTGCTTTGTGGAACGCGACATGCGAGCGTTGCTCGGCTGCGGTGCGTTTGTTCTCAGGGAACATCCGAGTGCTGTGCCGCGTTCGTCCCGTCGGCGACGCTCGGGAGGAGGAGGGCGTGTTGACCTTTGACCCGGACGACGACGGCATCCTGTACCTGGGCGAAAAGGGCAAGGTGACCACCTTTGACCTGGACAAAGTTTTCCCGCCGCAGGCCACGCAGGAAGAGGTGAGCGAGCCCGGCGGCTTTTTTGGAGACGGCTAGTGCTTTGACGCCGGCTGCTGGCAGGTTTTCCAGGAGGTGGAGGCGCTGGTCACGTCGTGCGTGGACGGCTTCCATGTTTGCATCTTCGCCTACGGGCAGACCGGCTCGGGGAAGACCTACACCATGGAGGTTAGGGTGGGCTTGATGGGCGTGCGTGCGTGCGTGCGTGCGTGTTGATGCGTCATGTGTCGTGCGCACGTCAGGGCGTGGCGTCGGACCCGGGCCTGAACCAGCGAGCGCTGCGTCTGCTTTTCTCGCGGGTGTCGGACAAAAGTCACGAGTGGGAGTTCCACATCTGCGTCAGCATGCTGGAGATTTACAACGAGACGCTCAGGTGAGCATCTGTCGCTTCCTGCCGCCGCCGGCTGGCTGCTGGTGACGCTGGCGTGTGCGCGCCCTCCAGGGACCTCCTTGGCGAGCATCCGGCGGACAAGCTGGACATCAAGATGAATCCCGACGGCAGCGGGCAACTTCACGTGCCCGGACTGACACGCGTGGCCGTGCGCACCTTTGACGACGTCAACCAGGTAGCGGCCGAGCGACCGCGCTGCCTCGCGCACGCTCAACTTTGACCTTTTCTTCTACCTAATGTTTTCACTTGTTTACGTTGGATGTGACGTTTTTCTTGACGTTGCTTTTGAATGTTTTGCGGCTTTCGTCATTTGACCGATTGTTCCATCAAGAAGCTCAAAGGTCCGAAGTATCACTTGCCAAATGGACCATCAATGTTCAATTCTTTGATAGCCTTTTTTTTTTTTCCTGACCGATCGAGTACTCTGCTGTTACTGATGGCAAATACCGATACCGCAAGTCCATCAAATTCTCCCCAAAACAAGAGAAATGCCCAAGAAGGCATTTTTCCTTCAGATTGCATGCAACGATTGCCAAGTTTGCATTTTTCTCGTTCCATTTGCAACGACCACCCGATACCTTCAATAACCCTGGTTTCGGTACCGGCTCAGCCCTACTTCTTACATATGGGCTAGATATGCCACGGAGGAGGCGGGACTTTTGACTTCCTGGTTTTCACACATCAGTTTTGTTTCCGTTTCCTGTTTGCGACGTTCCAATTCTTTTGTGACTCTCGGTTGCGCCTTCCCGTCGACGGGTGCGAGCGTGTAGCGTGTCTGAGTTGAGACGGGCCGCGCGCTCCCGCCCATCGGTTGGGGGTGCGAGTGTTTGAAGGCGGCCATCGGTGGCCGGAAATGACGGTGGCATCGCCTCCCATTGGGACGGTGGGCCGGTTCTGACGTCGAGAGTCATGACGGGATTTGGTGATTCCAACGGAAAACATCCCAAAGTGCTGAGATCTGACACGTCGTTTCCAATTTGGATCGCGAGCACTCGCAAACGCACAGCGATGGCGGGAAAATCAGCAGCCAATCAGACGTCAGCTTAAGCCACCAAAATCAGACGCTGCGGCCGGCGTCGACCAAGCAACGGCGTTTTCCGTCTGCTCCCGAACATCAAACGGTCCGGATCGTTGGCAGGCATCCAAAGCGCGTGACCTTTGACCTGTACACTTCAGGTTCTGGAGGCGGGCCGAGCCAGCCGAGCGACGGCGTGCACCGACCTCAACGAGCGCAGTTCTCGCTCCCACGCGCTACTCATGGTCAGCGTGGCGGGACTCAACGGCACCACGGGAAGTCGCACGCAAGGTGACGCCGTCGCCGTCGCGGTGCCGCTCGTGCCGCTCGCTCGCGCCGCTCGTGCCGCTCGCTCGCGCCGCCTGACGACCTTTGCCCTTTCCCCCTCAGGTAAGCTGAACCTGGTGGATCTGGCCGGCTCGGAGCGGGTGGGGCGATCGGGCGCCGAGGGCGGGCGCCTGCGCGAGGCCCGCCACATCAACAAGTCTCTGTCGGCGCTGGGCGACGTGATGGACGCGCTGCGCCGCAAACGCGCTCACGTGCCCTTCCGCAACTCGCGACTCACCTTCCTGCTGCAGGACAGCTTGCGAGGGGACAGCAAGACGCTCATGATGGTGCAGGTACGAGCGACCGCCGTCGAGCCGCGTGTGCGCGCCACTCACCGCGTGCGCGCGACTCACCGCGTGTGCTTCAGGTGTCTCCCGCGCCGGCCAACGTGAGCGAGTCGCTGTGTTCCCTCAAGTTTGCTCAGCGTGTTCGCAGCGTGGAGCTCAACGCCTCAAGCTCCGCCTCCAGGAGGCCCGACAGCCGCTCCGCTTCGTCCTCGCCCACGCACCAAAGCCTGGAGGTCAGCTGAAATGCCATAAAAAACAAAATAATAATTATAAACACAAAAAAAGACAATTTGAAGAAAAAAATTTGGGAATTTGGATGACGCTTTTTGGTCCTCCCGGAAGTTTTCTTTTGTTTGTTTGTTCTTTTTCTTCAAATTCAAATCAAATATGATGATTTGTCCCGTCTGCATTTGGCTGGCAAGTTTCCGTTCAAAATGTCCAACAATCGGCGCCCTTCAACGTGCTTGTGGAAATTTCCAACCCGGCGCAATAATCGGAAATGTTTTTTCCTTGTTTGTTGAGATTGTTGCGAGATCCGATTGGGCCTCAGCTCAAATGACCTTTGACGCCCCCGCCAGGTCCGTCGGGAGGTTTTGCTTGCAAATGTGGGCGGGGCTTGACCGTATGACTTGCGTGTGTGCGTGCAGATGGACTCGCCCCCCCTGACCCCGGGGCCCCTCCCCTTATCTCGTAGCAGCAGTGCCGGCTCCTCCCTAAACTCCGCCTCCAGAACGGCCGGCGGCTCTCGACGGAAATCCGGCTCGCAACTTTCCACGGGTACGTGTGCGCACGCGCGGCTTTCGTCATGGATTGCAGCCTCGCCGTTTGGCGACGCGTGAGCACAATTCCAAAATGAGCACGTCGGCGGATTCCCAAATTTCAAATAAGCAGCCAGGTCAGCCATGATTTGCATTTGCGTATCACCGGCAGGGGATGCCGGTGTCGGTACCAGCTGCGATGGGGCTGCCACGACGGTATCGGGGTCGCCTACCGATGTTGTAAGAATGCAAATAAAGCTAAGAATATAAAAGCAGGTTAGTTTAAGATGAAACCGATCATCCAATTGATTGCCGATGATGTCACCACAGCGGCGCTGACCAAATGCGCGAGCGAGTCGGTCGTGGTCGCTTTGGTTTGGTTTCTTTTTCCGCTGGTCGCAAATCACAAAAACACATTAGCAATCGAAACTGACAATAGTTGTCACATCTCAAGTCAATGAATGTGTCTAATTATTATTTATGCAAGATATCCTGCTTTTATAATCGTAGGTCTGTTTAAGTGTTTACAATTTCGGTCTGCGCATTTTGTCACTTAAGCGACATCTTGAATATTTCCTTTCCGATGTTTGCCGTCCACCGGATCATTTGTCGGACCGCCCCGATGGCACGCGGCAGCCCCGTCACATCTGGTACCGACACCGGCACCCAAAACGCTGACTGGGCCCTGACGTGAGCGGGCCGCCATCTTGTCATTTTCCAAATGGGGGGCACTTGAAAGAAGTCGAGAGGAAATGTTGGCGTGTGCGGAAATGTGAGCGACAGCCGCCAAATAAGGAGACGTGTCGCGAATGCGCCAACAATTGTTGTTGCGGAAAGATCATGTGATGGCAAACATTTGCGCAAAACGCCGCTCCAAAGGACTGCAAGCGTTCCACCATACGATGACTGCAAAGGACATTTTCCGTTGGATTGTCTTCAATTTTTCCTCGTGTCCAAATTCACAAGATTGCTTGCGTCCGTCATCACGGCAGGCGAGACACGCACGCACGCACGCACGGTCAGACGGACTTCCGGAGCAACGGACTGTCGATGCTGCTTGTCGGTAGCGCAATGGCCGACACGCCATTTGTGCGTGCGTGCGTGCGGTCGAGTGCGCCGGGATTGACGTCATGCGGCCGACAAATTGGTTCTCGTGAGGACGCAACTTGTCAATTTGGACACAGCGGATGCGTGCTTGCTTGTTTTTGAAGGCGCCGATGAAGACATCCGCGGAGACGCGCTTCTGCGGCGTCAACAAAATACAAACTAAGAAAACAATTTGAAAGTCAAAATGATATGAAAATGAAAAAAAGTCGCTGTAGCAAAGCTCGTCACACGTCCGTCACATCGCACCGCACGCGTGCACGCGTGCACGACAGCAGACGACAGCAGACGACACATTCGCTCATGCTTTTGCTCACACAATGGCCACCTTGCAAGCCCCGCCCCCGTGTCCTCAGGTTGTGGCGTGATTGGTTGTTTGCAGATGTATTTCAAGGCGGCGGTGGGCGGTCTTTTTTTGCTAAAAGCTGCTCGGCGGAAGCCCCTCCCTCACGGAGCTCCGCCCACAGCGAATCACCTCACCTGTCACTTGTTCTCCGCAGGGCGATTGAAGATGGCGGCGTGAGGGGCGGCGTTGCCGTGGCGACGACGACCACATGACAACAGTGTTTGATTTCTTGCACTTTAGACCGTTTGTATCTTTCAAGTGATTTTGGACTTTGAAGTTTGCACCCAATGGGGACGCTCTTCTCGCTCCAGCCGGCCAATCAGACGAGCGAATACGCGAGGCCAACCGTATTTGGGCTTCCTCGGGTGTGTGAAGTGACTGACAAAAATCTTTGAATGCTTTGCTTTTTCTATGTGATTTTTAATAAAGGTGGAAACTCCACATGGTCCTCAGGTGTGATGAATTGTGGGAAGTGAAATGAGCAGCGTTGTGCTTTTTGTATTAAAAGCAGTGTGACAAACGTTTTGCCGTTTCGTAACGAAAGTTTGGTCACCCGGAAAGAGAAAATGACGTGTTTTCTTAGCAATGAAATGTACATGTAGCACTTCTCCCAGATGTATTGGTACAAGTGTAAGTTAGACACGGTGGCGTTTTCGCCGTAGAGCCAGAAAATAACGTAAAAACGCGGAGAAATCAATGTATCCAAGTTGAGCGGGCTTCGCGTGTGGCAACGTAAGATGGCCGCCGGTGGCTTCACTTCTCCCAATGGGAGTCATTGGCATTGACATGTATGGGCGGCCTCTGTGTGACGTTCTCGGCAACGGCCAGTTGCTTAGCTGCGCAGTGCGCACGCGCTTCCATTTGTCAACATCGTCCTTCTTATTCCGGACGGCGACAAGTTCCAAGTTGCAGCTGAGCTCAGCAGGTAACAAGCACAAGTCGACCTTCTGCTGACCTCCCTGAGCTGCTTTTTTTTCCCCTCTTATTTTTTTTGTGTGTCGTCTCGAGCTTGTTTGCTGTCGGCGCTAACGCCTGCTGTCGGCTAACGAGCTAGCCGCCGTTTGGAGGCTTTTGCCGCTCGCCTTTTTCTGGAAGCTTCGTCCGCTCAGCGTCGCGTCTTTACGAGTCTACTTTGGTTCGGACTTGACACGTTGGTGCTCATCCATTGTCCAACTTTTTCATGATGCGTCCGGAGCCAGTTTGAAGTTGAAGGCCTTCCTTCCGAAAGTCGTCGGTTCGCATGCCGGCTTGGTCGGCAAACTTTCAAAACACAAAAAGCTGCATGTCTCGTTTTGTCTCGAAGGACGACCGGACTTGAGCTCGAACCCCCAAAAATACTAGCATATAGAAAGGCTTCCCAATCCTGCTGGTCGAGGGACGGATCAGTCCTGTAGGAGTTTGGAGATGCTTCCGTCCTCCAACACACCTGATTCATACGAATCAGCTCTCCAGAAGCCTGATAACAATACGGTTAAAAAGAATAGTAGGCCTTAAAAAAAAGAAATTCTTGAGGCCTTTATTTTTTTTACTTCCATATTTTGTGGAGCCCTCAAGGTCTCTGGTCTGCCGTGTCGCCCATGGTGGCGAATCTGGACCGAGGCTGGTGGAGGCAGCAGGTGGAGAAGGAGGAGCAAAGGTGTGCTGTGGCATTGCAAAGGGAGGCTGAGGAGGGGCCGTTTGATGAATGCATTTGTGGTGAGAAGGCAGATTATTATTATTTTTATCGTGTATTGAAGTGGCAACCAGTGGAGGGATTTTAGGACCGGGGTGGTGATGTGGTTATATTTGCGCCTCCTCATCAGGACCCGGGCTAACGATTCTTTAGAATCAGGTGTGTTGCAGGACAGAAACATCTCAAATCTGCAAGACTGTGCCGTCGAGGACCAGGATTAGTACGCGATACGTCAATAAACGGTGCCGACGGAATGTGCACGACCGGCCCGAAGGAACAAATCGGATGGATCCATTCGAGTGGATCAAAGTCCAAATATTGAATATTAGCTATGAGAAAAGCAAGAGCGGCTCCCTCGGACCAGCGTCGGTGAAGTTAGGGTGGCCCCGACCCAGCGGGCCTCCGTTAGCATGTGTGTGTGTTCATGTTGCCGTTGTTTGGCTTCCGCTACACAAACAAGTGACGTGCGTGCAGCGTTTTCAACCTCTATGCTAACAATGCTACTTTTGTTAGCCCGTCTGAGGCCTTTGACATGATGTGTCGTGGGAATGTTTTTCAACAGAGGTCGGCAAGGACAAGCGGGCAGGCGAGTGTCGTCATGGCGGCGGCCGCCGGCACCACCAAGATTTCCTGGCGTCTGCGTGAGTCTCACTTCCTGTTTGTCCCCACGCGTCGTCCGGCACGCCGGCTCTGTTGTGGCGACATGCGTGCCCTTTCCACCAACGGCTTATCCTGTATGTGCGTGCGTGCGTGCGTGCGTGCAGAGGAGTTCGAGGCTCACGCCAGTCGCGTTTGCTGCGCCTCTCTGGGCAAAAGTACGGGCCGCCTCCTGGCGAGCGGAGGCGAGGATTGCAAAGTCAACATCTGGTCCGTCAGCAAGGCCAACTGCATCATGGTACTTCCCGTGCCGCCGCGCCGTCTCGCGCCACCCGCTGGCCGTCATGTTTACGTGCGTGTTTGTCAGAGTCTGTGCGGGCACAAAAAGGCGGTGGAGGTCGTCCACTTCAGCGCGTCTGAGGAGCAGTTGGCCACCGGCTCGCAGTCGGGATCCGTCCTGGTGTGGGACCTGGAGGCCGCCAAGAGTCAGAACACTTCCTCATTGTCTTGTCTTGTCCTTTCCCAGCCGCCTTCATACTTGCGCTCACTACTTCTTTTCACCGATTGTGTACGCAGCCGTCCCTTGTACTGCACTTTGCTTTTTTCCCCCGTTTTGCTTTTGCGTTCACGCAAACGCGCACACTGGCTGATGTTGGTGCGGATTGGAGCCAGCCAGCCAAGAAGGAGGACTTGAGCATGTCCCGCGTTTGTCATCCTTTCGCGCCTGGCAAGAGCCAAGTGTTTCAAACGTGGACATTGCCATAAACATCAAGCACGTAGACCAGGGGTGGCCAAGTTGGGTCCTCGTGAGCCCCTATCCAGCCTGTTTTCCATGTTTCTGTCCGCTAACACGCCTGATTGATGATCAGGTTCGTTATCAGGCTTCTGCAAAGGTTGCTGGTGAGCTGATCATTAGATTCAGCTGCGTTGAAGGAGGGAGACATGGAAAACAAGATGGATAGTGGCTCTCGAGGACCCAACTTGACCACCCCTGATGTAGGCAATAACATATTTAACATTTTGGGCTTTTGGAAGGAGCAAATGTTTTGTTCGTATTGTTAGTGAAATATTTGTAATGGCGCTGGATAATGTTGGACGTGGATGCACATGTCAATTGACCTTACGGTGGCGCGCCCCGCCCACTAAATGCGACAAGCTGGCTATTTCCTGCCTTTCGGTGAACGGCGCCATAAACAAGGGACGGCTGCAGTTGCTCTTGATCTGTCTGCATTTCCACTTGCTTTGGAATCAGCTCCGACTTTGAAGCTTGCTGTGTGTGTGCGTGGACGCAGTGTTGCGGACTCTACCGGGACACAAATCCAGCATCACCAGTTTTGGGTTCCATCCGTTTGGGGACTTTTTGGTGTCCGGCTCCACTGACACCAACATCAAGGTGTGTGTGTGTGTGTGTGTGTGTTTGTGAGTGTGTGCTTACGTCGGCTAACGTCATGTGACCTTGTCCCGTGTGACGTGACCACGGCCGGCATCAGATGTGGGACTTGCGGCGGAAAGGTCCCATTTACAGGTACAAGGTGAGCTGCTGGCCGGCCGCGTCTTTGTTTGATGTGATTGGCGGCTTGGAGGTCACGTGACCGCGACCTCTTCCAGGGTCACACGGCGGCCGTTCGGAGCGTGGCCTTCAGCCCGGACGGCAAGTGGTTGGCGTCGGCCGGTGACGACTGCACGGTCAAGGTAAGGGGCGGGTCACCAACCCAAAAATACTCAGCAGACCCAAAAATGGTCGATGGCCACGAGCTTTATGCTAACAGAATACAGAATGCAATTGACGTGCTAAGGTTAGCGTCACTTAAGCAGATCATCCGATAAGCGTCAGGGCCATTGATTGTTGGAGATAAAAACGAAACTGGCTTGACAGCGCTGCCCTCCTGTGGCCAAGGCAGACACTGCACATTGGATAGGACGAGCTGTTTCATGCTTGACACTGGATTATTATTATTTATTTATTTTTACAAAGTCCAATATCATCTAGTCCAGTGGCATTCCCTTCCAACAAAAGTAAAAAAAATCAATTTGCTTTTTGGCTTCACACATCGGTGGCCTTTTCACATTTGAGAAAGAGGAGAGCTTTTGAGTTGAGGGCGTGGCCTCAGAAGCCCTTCAACTGCCGTATTTGCACGCAACGGACGCATCGGCGTCATTCACGTGGACACGAGTTGATGACGCGCCGTCAATGAAGCTTGTAACATGTTGATGTGTTCGGCGACAGCTGTGGGACCTGAAGCAGGCCAAGACCATCACGGAGTTCACAGCGCACACGGCCGCCGTCGCCGCCATTAAGTTTCACCCCAACGAGTACCTGCTGGCCTCGGGCGGCGCCGACGGGTAGGCCTCGCCGTCACGCGCCGGCGCGCCCTCATTGCATCCATCAGGACGTGCGTGTGTGCGTGCGTGTGCGCAGGTGGGTGAGGCTGTGGGATCTGGAGAAGTTCTGCCAGGTGGGGGCGCTGCAGGACACGGCTGCCGTCAGGTGAATCCATGTGACCAAAGGCGTATCCGGAAGGGGTCAAAGTGCACGAGCAGTCCATGATCACATACATTTTGTGAATGGATCCAGAATCTGGTCAGAATTTTTCATAATAGACTCATCACGGTCTGTGGGTAAACAAATTCCCGATCCTGCTCCATTTTTTTTCTTTCCCAACAAATCCTGCCTGTCAGTGTTGGAGAAGTTGATGTTCTACGCCAACGAGTTGACAGTTGAGGTCACAAACTTTCAAAATTCAGAATGATGAATTTTTGGGAACTAAGTTAATTGTTCCCAAAATGAGCTCAGTCATCGTCCCTTCAACGCAAGCTGTTCTTCTCGGCCATACTAGCTTAGCGTTTGACCCTAAGCGGGAGAATTAGCCCAATTTTGGGATTCAGCCCAACCCAAACGTCAGCTTTGTGTCATCATTAGCCCGATCAAACAAACAAAAATGTACACTGATGTGGTCAAGCATTTTTTTTGCACATGATTGGTGGGATTTAAAAATGATTGAGAACTGGAAACCTTCCTTCAAAGCTTCTTGACTGCGTTTCGTCGGCTTGTAGGCTAACAAGGACACAAATGAGGTGTTGATTGGCTCCAAAATGAGCACCTTCACAAATCCACAACGTTGAGGTCACGTCGGTTCCAAATGTCAACCGTCCATCAACTTTTGGACGTTGAACTTGTTGGCTCGCTGTTATGCGTCCAATGAGAATCCTTTCAATGCTAACACTTGGCATGCTAACATGTAGCAAAGGAAGCTATTAGCCAAAGTGCGCACAGAAGGGTTCGCGATCGGGGACAGTTTGGAAAGAGCTCAAATGCTAACCGCCGGCAACCCGGGTTGCCTGCACCCGCTGGTCGCCGCCATCGTCCAAATAATGTTGTGTTTGCGTCTGCAGATGTGTGACGTTCAGTGCCGACGGCAGCTGCCTGTTCAGCGGCCACGCCGACGTCCTTCGCGTGTGCGCGTGGGAACCCGAGCGCTGGCTGGACGCGGTGACGGTGGGCTGGGGGCCGCTCGCTGACCTGGCGCTCTGCAACCAGCAGCTGGTGCGTATCGTTCGGCCTTTCCCAAATGACTCGCACCGGAGGCCGCCATCGCAATCGTTTGGGTTCAAGGGCCACATTTCTATTCACGCTAATGAGGCGTAATAAGTTGCTTTGGTGCAAAGAATTGCCCAATTTTACCCTTCATTTTGTTGTTGTTGTTTTTTTGTTTTGTTTATGGTTTTATTGAACATATGAACATCGATTAAACACAAAACGCATTACAGGTATAAAATATAAGTTGAAGTAAAAACAACAAGAATAGGAAGAAAGAAAAGAGTTTACATGTTCAAAAGTGGTAGGAGGAAGTTAAAAACGCATCTCGTCTGATGATGCAATAATAAGGTTGATGTCATGAATTGTGACGGAATGCAATTAACGTGGAAGCGATTTGAGTCGTTTGCGCACGGTTGGCAGCTGACGTGTGTTTTGCGTGCCAGATGGGCGTGTCTCACCAGCTGAGCGGTGTGTCCACCTACGTGGTGGACCTGAAGCACGTGAAGAGGAGCGCCGATGCCGCCGGCGCCGATGACGAGGCTGCGCCGGCGCCGCCCGCCGACGCCAAGCTACGCCGCAGCTACCAACGGCCATCCCAAGGGTCAGACGCGGTGACGGCTCTCGTGCGGCGTGACTTTCTGCCGCCTGGCGTAACGTCTCCCCGTGATGTCGGCAGCCTCAAGCGGAGCGCCGAAGCGGAGAGGCGGAGTCCCGAGGGCGAAAGGCGGAGCCCCAGCGAGGACGAGGCTGACGAGAAAGTTTCGTCGGCCGAGATCCACAACGCGCAAGACTACCGTGAGATCTTCCAGCCCCGCAATGCCATATGTGCGCACGTGACGTCACGCCAGGTGCCGACGCGACTCGCTTGTCACTCATGCCCGATTTTTGCGTTCAGCTCGGACGCCTCCCAGGATGCCGGAGCCTTTTCCCGCCCCGCCCCAGGACGGTGAGTCACGTCGCATCACGTCATTTGATGACACGGTCTGACGGCCGTCGCCATCTCCCTCCTCCTCAGAACCGCCCGTCAACAACTCGCCGCTTTTTCCCGACCAGCAGCCGGTCAGCGAACACGACGTCGTCCCCGTCAAAGTGTGCGCCGCCTCTCAAAGTGTGTGTGTGCGTGCGCGCGCTCGTGTACCACAGGGTTCTCCGTCAGTCACTCGCATCCAGAGGGTGGAGCCGACGGTAGTGGCCTGCGTGACACCTCTCGCCCCGCCCGCCGCGGGCCACCCGATTCCCGCCCCGGGCCACCCGATTCCCGCCCCGCCCGCCAGCGAGCCGGCCCCTCCCCCGCCGCCGGAAATTTTCCCGGTGGGCAGGCACGAGCCCAGCGGCCTCAACGTGGCCGACTTCCTGTCGGTGAGGCTTCCTTTCAAAATGTTGCCGTGGTGCTCTCGCGGCGCCGTTTGTCTCGCCTGCCATGCGCTTTTCCCCGCAGGGCCGTCGCGGCGTCATCCTGAGCGAAAACGAGGTTTTGAACCACATCCGCAACGGCCACAAGACCATGTGCGTCGTCCTCGCCAACCGCCACAAGAACCTGCAAAGCGTCAGGGACGTGTGGGGCCGCCACGGCATCAAGGTCAGTCGCGCTCACGCAACATCAACAAACGCGTGCAAACAAAAAGAGGTTTGGGCTTTTCTTTTTATGACTCTAAAGTCAGAATTCTCACTTGAAAGTCAGAATTGTGAATTCATCTCATCTCCCAATTCTGACTTTCAAGTGAGAATTCTGAGAATCCCAACTTTTATTTCTCTCTTCACTGGCCCTAATCCTCTTCCGTAGATCAGCGTTTGTGTCTTTCAGTGACTTTAATCTTTAGAAATTGTGTGTTGATATTTTGCAAGGCTGGCAAATGAGGCGACCGAGTTGACATAATCCGAATCGTCCGTCCAAATCCGTCCGTCCAAATCCGTCCGTCTCGGCGGCGGCGCCGAACGACTCGTTTGCATCGACAAGAGCTTAAACAAAAGTCCACAACAAACTTCCGAACTCTGACAAACAATTGGACACGTGCGGGCAGTCCAGTTAAATTTCTTTTACATTAAAAAGAGTCTTAAAGGTCGGCCACAAATCTGAACGCCATCGCCTCCAAGATGGCTTTTTGCCCTTCCGACCTGCAAATCAGCAATCGGGTCACGCACACGCAGTCGACTAGCACAAAACTCGTACCTTCACTCAAACCAGGCATGGCCCACATTCCATTCTGACGCCGTCGGCAGAAATATGGCCTTTTTTTATTTTTATTTTTATTTATTTATATATATATATATATATATATATATTTATATATTTATATTTGGCCTTAAATGCAAGCAGTATTTTTTGTCCAATTGAAGACAATCTGTTTTCTTTTCAAACAAAATTCGGAATATTTGGTACTGAAGAAACGTGTACCGTGTTACCTTTCAATAAATACATCAATGTTAACATTCTTCTTAGTAAGTCACAATTGTTTCTCACCAGTGAGCCATTCGTAGAACACACCTCGTGTTGTCCTTGGGACTAACGAGTACATGTTGGCACCGCGGTCAATACTCATTCAGCCATATTTGCAACTTGTCTTTGATCTGGTGGCTGAGAATGTATTTTGGTGCCGGGGTGCCAAATAACGTGTGCTGGTGTCCGCAGAGCGCCCTGGACGCCGCCGTGGCCATGGACGACCTTTCCATCGTGGTGGACGTCCTCAACATCATCAACGTGCAGCCGTCAGTCCCACGCACGCACGCACGCACGGCGGCCGTGTACACCATGCGGACGACACACCGTGTGCGTTTGTGCTTTCAGGTCGCTATGGAAACTGGACGTGTGCGCAAGCAGTCTCCCTCAGATTGACAAACTGCTGCAGAGTAAATACGAAAGGTCAGTTGATGCCTTTCAAATGGACACGTCACGACGAGCGCCTTGCGACGGCCGCGCACGTCGTCAGACTCCAGCTGCTCGTCGTCACTTTGGGGATTATATTGCCAATAACATGAGTGTGAGAGCGCTTGCAGTCGAGCGCCTGCGGGAGGCGGTAGTGAGAAAGAAAAAGCAAAACATACCTGACAATGACAAGCAAGCATTTGGGCCTCACTCCAGTGATGCCAGCGACGTTAGCTTTGCGGCCATTTTGACGAACTGGTAATCAAATGAGTTAAGCAATTATTTATGTTGGTTCAACAAGGCTGTATTTTATTTGAATTTCATTTACTGTTAAATATGCACTTCAATTAAGTATTGGCAAAGCCAGTTGTCATTTTTATCTTAAGCGGAATTGTTTAGTCCAAAAGTTTGTCTTCGTTTCATTTTTAATAGAAATGAACTTTGTTCATGTCAGTTGAAAATGCACTTTTTCGTGTCAAAAGTGGGTGTGACTTATTTATCTATTTATGATGTGAGGCGGGGTTGTCGCCATCTGCTCATTGCAACGATTCAAGTCACTTGTAAACTTCATTTACGGACTGCTGGCTTTAAAAAGTGACTTTGTGCGTGTTTGTGCGTGCAATGTGCGTGTTTGTTATGTTTGTGCGTGCAATGTGCGTGTTTGTTATGTTTGTGCGCGCAATGTGCGTGTTTGTTATGTTTGTGCGTGCAATGTGCGTGTTTGTTATGTTTGTGCGCGTGTCAGTTACATGCAGTGCGGCTGCACGTCCCTGAAGATCATCATGAAATATTTCTGGCCGCTCATCTGGGACATGCTGAGGGCGGGGCCCTCGGTGGGCGTGGACGTCACGCGAGAGGAACGGTGAGCGGTCACGTGAAACGCAGAGTGTGACCCCCGTCTGACCCCCGTCGGACCCCCGTTTAACCTCCAACCCTCTCCAGGCAGCAAAAGTGCCGCGTGTGCTGCAAACAGCTACAGAACATCAACAACGTGGTGAAGAGCAAAGCGGCGCAGGTGGGCCGGCACGGCTGCGCTTTCGGGGAACTGCGGATGCTCTTGGCGCAGCTGGACCAGCACCTGTGAGCGCCGCTACGTCCAAATCTGGAGGCGCTTCCCCTGAAAATCCCGTAGGAAGCCACTCGGGGGGTCGGCGGCGATGGATGATTGCAAACGCGCATTTGACTGCGAGGGGATTTTGAGAGTTTGATTTGGAAGTCAGGAAGTTGGCATGTCGCGATTGGCCCGTCGCCACTGACGGACGACGGACTGCGTCCAGACGGGCCTTTTGATGGCGCACCTTGTCCATGTTTTCCGTCCACTGCATCAAAATGTTGACATTCTCCAGGTAACGACTGTCGATGTCATTGTTGCACTTTTTATCATGTCATCAACACACTTTTATGCATTTTGGAAATAAAAACATTTGAAGATGGCTTGAGTTGAGCCTGGTTGCCATGACGATTACGGTTGCTCCTGGCTCAAAGTGGAAGAGGTTGGGATGAGTGCTGCAACCCTGCACCTTTCTTGGGGGGTGTTGTTATTGCAAGCTTTCATGTGGTATGATCCGCTAAAACGTCAAGTCAAAACACTGCGGACCTGCGGGTGGCACGTACGTAGCGACGCGGTCTAAATTTTGCCTTTGAAAAAATAGGCCATTGCGTCTCAAAATAACTTCATGGCTTTGTCTAGCCAGCCTCTAGAAACCGAGATTTAGTGAGTGACTAAATATTCAAGTCATATGCTTTGAAATCTCTGATGAGGAAATGATCCATGTGTCTGGTATTAGAACTGCATGTCTGATGTTTCTAGGCAATTGGAAAAGGGAAGGCAAACACACACCAAGTAGTGCAAGCGGTACAGATGTTGAGGGGGGCAATCGACACTCACTAGACAGATGTCTAAATACTTTTAATGTGACAACGTTTCGGCCAGAACGTGTGTGCGCGCGGTGGTGTTTCGAACCAACCAATCCGTATTCAAATCGGTAAAGATTTCGACGAGTAGCCTAATTATGAATTTATTGAATCGAAACGCGGATACTTCAAGCCAAGTGAGCGGAAAAGATGGCAGGGGACTCCCGCTTCAAGATGGCGGCCAAGTTTGCACGTCTTCAACCAGCTCCCTCTAGTGATTCATACCTCGTAAGCGTAAGTGGCTTTCAGTTTTTGCCCCTCCCCCCTCACACACATTTAATGGAAAAAAATTATAATTTGGAAACCTAATTTTACAATGTCTTAAAATGTCCTTTAGAGGGCGCCGGGCGGGGATGAAGAGCACGTCTGCACTTGGGCCGGCGCCGAGAAACAAAAGAAGAAGAAGACGCGGAAGCGGAAGCAAATTGTGCTTGCTTGTTTTTTTTTGTCGTGGTACTTCGCAGGACATTTTTGTTTGTTTGTTCTCCTCCCGGGCCCCGGCCATGGCGACGGTCGACGTGGAGGACGAGAGCAATTTGGCGTCCGTCTTTCAGGACTGCTTCCCGGACAGTTGGACGGACAGGGCGGACCTGGCGTCCTACTTGGCGGAGCTCAGCTCGTTCGGCGTGGAGCAGCTGGGCCGCGAGCAAGAGCGGCTGGCGGACGAGCGAGCGAGCATCCTGGAGCAGACCCGACATTTGGCCTTCGCCAACTACCACACCTTCATCCGCACCGCCGACTGCACGGAGCGCATCTACCGAGACTTCGGTCTCGTCGAGGCCGCTGTGTCGCGGCTGCTCGACAAGCTGCCCGCCCTCGGACAGAGATGCCGGTCCGCCTACAACACACACACACACACACACACACACACACACACACACACACACTTGACCCATAATGTTCCGTTTGCGAGGTTCTCTCTTCTACTTTTTTTTTTTTCATTCTCGAGTTTGTCGGCCAAGCGACGCGGTTTGTTGACGTGTCCAGTCCGAGAACAGAATGTCGCCCCGTCGGAGCTTATTGGAGGACGTCACCAAGTGAAACAAAGTTGTCAGCCAATGGGAGAAGGACTTCCCGGGTAGCAGACCAATCGCAAAGACTCGCGGAGATCAGTTGACAACTAATCAGTGCTCGAATGTTGAAGGTGTTTGGAAGCAGATTTTCATTCAATAGACACGAAAAAGGCCCTTTGGACTGAAGCGTCTTCCGATTCTCCAAACTGGTGCCGGTTGAAGTGTCACTTCAATTGTCGCGTTGCGACATTTGAGTCATTTGGGAGTCGGTTGCGGAGTCAGTTGAGTTTCGGCGCCATCTGGGTCATGGGTCTCAAAAACTCGGGTCCTCGAGGGACATGGTCTGACATGTCTTTGAGGTTCCCACCCTCCAACACACCTGAATCAAATGATCAGGATCGTTCTGGGCTTTCTGCAGAGCTTGCTGATGGTTTGAATCAGGTGTGCCGACGGACGTCCCGCACAGACTCAACATTTTTCACAAACTCAAGTCTTCGGAGTGGATTTTCAAATCGTGCATACGTTTATCTCCTGTTACTTGGCCTTCACTTTACAATTTCAATCGGTTAATCTGGCCTTTCTTTTTATTTTTTAAATGGACAGTCGAGGAAATGCATCGGTTGACTTTCTGTTTTGGTCCTGAACATCCGTCCAAAATTTGACAAAAATGCTGATTGTTTTGTCTTCTTTGGAAAGCGACCATCAGTGTGTTTCGGTGGCGGCTGTCGGGATTGCGACCGCTAACCGCTAACCGCTCACCGCGCTTGCTTGTGTTCAGGAGCTTCGCCAAGGAGGCGGAGCAGATGTCGGCCAGCCGCCGCATGAACACGCTGACGCTGAACCGCCACACGGAGATCTTGGAGATCCTGGAGATCCCGCAGCTGATGGACACGTGCGTGCGCAACGCTTACTACGACCAAGCGCTGGAGCTGGCCGCGTACGTCCGCCGGCTGGACAAGAAACACGGCGCGCTTCCTGTCATACGGGTACCGCAACCTTTCGCACTCGGGATTTTCGCGAGATCTCGTCCATCCCAAGGATTGGCCGCGGGGTCGAAAAAAGTCACCAATTCAGAAACTTCCGTTTTCGGCCTTAAATGTCGTAAATGGCGCTATTTTCATTCCAGGTCAAAGATGGTCTTTACCAAAGTTCAGATTGACATCGGCGCCGTTCTGTCTGCGCTTTTGGACAGGCCAAAATGTGGACAGCTTGCGTCACAATCAAGCTAGTATATATATATATATGTGTACTCTTATTTTGTAGGTGTCGCAAGAAGTGTTCATTTAATCGTCATGTTGTGTGAAGGCAACGAGCGTTGAAACTTAGCGTCGTCAGTGTCCAAAATAAATTTTTTAAATGTTAAGTTTCAATACATGTTCACATTCTTCTTAGTAAGTCACACTGTCCCATCGAAGACCAGAGCCATTGGCTACTCATGTTGCCCTTGGGCCTAACTGGTACCCACTGGCACCATTTATTTATTTATTTTAAGGACAATGCCCATGAATGAGAGCAAAGATGCGTTTGGAGCGCGTCTTTCCTCTTGCTCGTCCCTCCTGCGAGCGTGAGAAAGAAGGTCGATTGGAGGTCATGAACTTGAAAGAGGCGCTTTGAAAAGTGCCACTTCGGTAAAAGCATGCTAAAATGTCAACGTGACAGCCTCGCCCTGAACACTGTCACGTGTGTGCGTGTGCGTGTGTGTGTGCGTGCGCGCTCAGGGCCTGGTGCGCGAAGTGGGTGCGAGCGCTCAGCTGATGCTGCTCCAGCTGCTGCAGCAGCTGCGCAGTGACGGGCAGCTGTCGTCGTGCCTGCGCGTGGTGGGCTACCTGCGGCGGATGGACGCCTTCGGAGAGGCGGAGCTACGCGTCAAGTTCCTGCAGGCGCGCGGCGCCTGGCTGCGCGCGGCGCTGGACGGCGTCCCAGACGGCGAGCCCTACGCGCACGTCAGCAAGAGCGCCGAGGCGTGCCGCGTGCACCTCTTCGACATCATCACGCAGTACCGCGCCATCTTCTCGGAGCAGCGCCGGCCCGCCGCCGCGCCGCACCGGCCCGACATCCTGCACGGCTGGGTGCTCGCCAAGGTGACCACCCGAAACAAGTCAGGGTTATTAAAAGAGTTATTATAGTTTTGGATTTTTCATTTTAGTTCATTTTCAGTTTTTGTTTTAGTTTCAGTATTAGTTTTTTTTTTTTTTTATGTGTATTACTTGTGCGCAGAGGTGGCAAATCCCGGTCCAGAAACCCTAACCCCAACTCAATACGGGGGTCCAGTCAGTGAGAAAGGTATCCGACCATCTTTTGTTTTGTAAACACCTCAGATTGGAATTGGAATTGTGCCGTTACGGCCTCCATTGCATCCACTTCCTTAAGTTTTTGCTTCCACTGGGCCACCGTAGGTGCTTGTGGTGGGTTTGGACTGATTTTGCAAGGCCCACAGAACATTGTGTTCTTCTGCTATCAAAACATGGAACCCACTAAGAGAAAGATTACAGTCTCTTCTTTCATCAGGAAGAAAAAAGTATATTTCTGTTCAGTTCTGTTTATGTTTTGCAGCAATTAGCATTAGAATACAGCTAAGTTTCATCATGGGCGGGGGGGGGGCGTTTTGCAACATGGCCCTGATTAATCTCGTATACTTTGCTGCCACCTGCTGCCTGTCTTTGTAATTACTGCCATTGCTTCAAGCATCAAAGCCTTCTGTATGCTCTAAAAAACGTATAAATGTGTTTTGGGGAGTTTGGCAACATTTAAATGACAACGTTTTTATACGTTTTTGGTCGCAAATGACTTCAAATGGCGACACGACGACAATGTGGCAGTTTTAATATCGCGATGTCAGCATCTTGCCGTTAATGAGCAGCCGTTTGCATGTGGAGTCTCGAAAAGCTTGCTGGCTGCACGTCCACGTCGGCGCTGGCCAAAGGTCCCGATTTGCAATTTAAAAAAACAACCGTGAACTGAGTTGAAAGTTTTTCAACTCTGAACTGAACCTTGAAGTTGGAAAAAGAAAAACGACGGCTGCGCGAATGGCGAATGTTTATGAATGAATTTGAAGTTTATTTCCATGGACCTTCGTACCGACATGTGACAAATGTTCACCTTTGGAATTGTGATTGGCTGTGCAGCACCAGCGAGTCGCCGTCCGTCCGTCCGCCCGTCCGTCCGCCCGTCCGTGGCAACTAAGATGCGTTTGTTTTTTGCGCAGGTGTGCGAGTTGGTGGAGGTGCTGGAGCGCGACCTGCGGCGCGGCGCGGGCACCCGCCTGGACTCGCTCGCGGCGCAGTGCATGTACCTGGGCCTGTCCTTCAGCCGGGTGGGCGTGGACTTCCGCGGCCGGATGGCGGCCGCCTTGGCGCGGGCGGCGGCCGACGCCTTCGGGAGCGCGGCGCGCGAGGCGGCGGCGCACTTCCAACGGGACATGAACGCGTACGCGCCGGTGGCCGCGCCCTCCGTGCCGGGGCCCGCCGCCTCCCGCGGCCAAACGGCGGAGCCGGCCGGAACGCTGGCGCCGCCCGCCGTCCTCCTGGACTTCCCGCCGCTGGGTCGCTTCCTCAACCGCATCCTGGCCGCCTTCAACGAGCTGCGCCTGTGCTGCCCCCTGGCGCTCGCCCAGCGCGTCACGGCCGACTTGCACCGCGCCCTCGGCCACGTAAGGCAAACGCGCTGGCTCAAAGTTTGGCGGGAAAGGTCACGATGAGCCGGCCATGCGTGGGGAGCGGGCGCCGGCGCATATGGAGACCGACGCCATCGCCGGCGCTCGTTTCAATCGAACGCCGTCCTCCTCAATTTGACCTTTCATCCCCGCGTGGGCCATTTGTCACCAGCGTGTGCCGCCCGTCTCGCCGTCAGGTGAGCGCTCAGCTGTCGGCCTTCCACCGCGCCGAGGACTCGGCGTTGAGCGACGGCGAGCGGCGAGTGTTCGTGCGCATGTGCCGCGTCTACGCCCGAGACCTGCTGCCCTTCCTGGACCGCTGCCTGCGCGTCCTCTTCCCTGCCCAGCAGATGGCGATCGTCCTCGGTCAGGAGCCTTCATCCTCCTCCTCCTCATCCTCATCCTCCTCCTCCTCCTCATCCTCATCCTCATCCTCCTCATCCTCATCCTCATCCTCATCCTCATCCTCATCCTCCTCCTCCTCCTCCTCCTGCCCCTCCCCTCCTTTTCAACAAGTCCAATGTCACAAAAGTGCGCACACCCTTCGCATTCCTTCTCGCGTGACACCTTGAAAAGTTGTCCGTCTTCGTCTGTCCATTGGTTGGGCTGTCCAAATAACTCAAGCCCTGGCAACAAAAGTCAGCACACCCCTAGGTGAAAGTGTCCAAATTCCCTCCCCAGTATCACGCTGGTGTTCCAAGGTGTCGGCTGTGAATGGTGAGCAGGCGCGCTCGCATCACGGCACGGGAAAAACATTTTGTTGCAGAAGATTGCCCAAAGTCAACGTTGGACGCCTTCCGCTCCCAACAGGTTGAGTGCAGGTGTGATATGTCGAGAAACCTTTCTTGGGAGGAGCAATATGGCCGCCTCGCGGCTTCAAAAGTCAGCTATCCGGTCGTAGATTCAGATCAGCGTCTGGAAGCTCCGTGATGTCATCATGGAGGAGTGGCAACCTGTGGCGTTCCGCTCAACTCCAGGCTCAAGACACTTTTCCGGCAGTGCTGGCCACACTTTGGCCATTTTCACTTAGAGGTGGACTCACTTTTGTTGCCAGGGGTTGAACTTTGATATTGAGCTTATTTTGCAGGACCAAACGATGAAAACTGAACAATTTTCAGTCCAAGTGTTCTTCCTTTTCTTCTCATGTTTGCATCTGGTGAAAGCAGAAATGTGAGGGGTGTGCTGACTTTTGTGAGATGGTGTACATTGCACATGTAGCCGACACGCCAACGTGTCCTACATACACACGAGCAACATGTTGAGCCAACCAAAGTCGTACATGTGATGAACTCGACGTCATCAATGTCAAGTCACAAACAGAACGCATGTTTCTTAATGATGTGGGTGCGTGCGACTGATGCGTGCGTGCGTGCGTGCGTGCAGGCGTTCCGGTGTCTCACCTGCTCAGCGGCGGCAAGCGTTTGGCCAGCGTGGACGTGGAGAAGCTTCTGGAGCCGCTCGGGTTCTTGCCTCCCGAGGACGACGAAGCTCCGGCCGACGTCGGCGCCGAGCCCAGCAGCGCGACGGCCGCGGAGTGGCGCTCCGGAGACGCGGAGGTGGCGCCCCTACGGCGCCAAGACGACCCGGAGACGGAGAAGCAACCGGAAGCCTGAGCGGCCTCCCAATACCCGTCCAAATCCCGTCCCGTCCACCAAGGAGGAGGTTCGTCGGCGCTGAATGCCGGAAGTCCGTTCCCAGGTGGGCGTGGCTGACAAACAGGAAGTTGGACCGGCTGGGGTTGGGTTTGCGTTTTTGGAACAGCAAATGTGGCACGAAAATGTTGTGGACTTCCACATTTGACGTGTAAGAAAATGTCCAGACAAAAGCCTTGATGGACCTTCTGTCTTGTTGGGGAAGACAATTGGATTGTCCCGACTGCTACGAGACAAACAAAAAGAAAAACAGATTTTTTTGTTTTTTATGGAAAATAAATGCTTTTTGTCCAAAGAATTGATATTGGATCATTTGTGCGTCGCGCAACACTGCTTGGGAGTCAAACCTCCACAGCCCGTTTTTTGGGGCGTCCATATAACGTTCGGTCGCTCGGCAGATGAGACCGTCGGGCCGTCCGAGCAAGCGTAACCTGTCAAATGCTTTCGTCCTTCCCGGCGAAACGCTCGGCAGGCGGCAAGAATGACTCGAAGCCCGACCCAGATCGATTTCAATTCTTTTCGAATCCAATCACATTTATTGGACGGCAGAACATGATTTCGATCAATCTCAACTCATATTTGATCATTTGTACAACATTCTCAGGGAATCCCAATGTCAGTCCTTGGGGGACTACCTGGTGGCCGCCGGCACCGTGTTGAGGACTCCTGCCGGTTGCCGTACAGAATCAAATAAGCTTTGCTGCATTTAGAGAACTTCCTGTGAGAAGGAAGATAAGAAGATCGCAACGCAAGTTTAGTGCGTCAAGAAACCCTCAAATGTGGGAAAGTCTGCGTCTTCCGTTTCAGAAAGCGAAGTCACTGATAGCAGGAAAAGAGGTCACTCGAACCGCTTTCATCAAAAAAGCTCATTTAAGCTCACGGTCAGTTACCGTAGCAACATTGTCCATCAACCTAACCTGGTGGTCGGTGGCAGCTTTTTCACAACGAAGCTCGAGTTTTTCTCTGTCCCCGCCTCCTTTCAGCCACACACCACATTTCATTTCCTCATTCACAAAGCCAGCTGAGTTTTTGCCGAAACAGTCTATAGTCTCGAGCGTAAAATCCAGACATGGGATGTCCTTTTGACAATGACCCCATTGATGAGGGTGCCGCTACATGGCGCAGGGAATTCAATATTTGTGGCGACATTGTTGTCAGACCACGCACAGATTTGCTGGCCTTTCTGGACACTTCTCTTTTGGAGCGCTACCGTTTCACATCATAGTCCATCGTGCGTGTTTTTTGGTTTTTAAATAACCGTTCGAATAATGATTTTACATTTCATCTTAAGTCACGTGCGCTTCTCCTTCGCAGGATTGCACCGACATGAAATGAATTCGTGAGCTACCATTCAACGCGCTTCCCCTGATTGCAAAGGATTACATTAAAGGTCCGCATTGACCCGAGCAGCAACGTTCTCCAACGCCGCCTTCCTCGACCGGGAGCCGCTGCGGGGTTGCACGTTTTTTTCTTTAGACATGTTCAAATTCGCCATCAAATCGCATTAAGATTTGCAGTTGAGAAGGGTTAATTAAAAATAAAAAATAAATTAAAAAAAAACGCAGAAACAGAGGGCGGCGGGCGCTCTGCTTCCCCGTTGCCATGGTGACTCGACGAATCGGGGCTCCATTGATTTGGTCTTTTTAGTGTCGGGTCACGTCAGGTGAAACTACTCCGCGTTGATCAAAGGACCTCAAACCAGCTGTCCTGGAAAGGGAAACGCAGAGTTTCCGCTCGCAGTGTAAGTCAACTCGCTGTTCATCGTTGGTTAGTTGTGAAATGGACCCCGGATGTTTCACCGACTGAAGTCATTTTCACACGTTTCAGGGCAACGACGTTGAAATAGATTTGAGAAGTGTGGGACACGCTCTTGTGCAGTAGGTGGCGGTATACGCCTGAAAGTTGCTTGCATTCCGCCATTAATTGGAAGAAGAAAAAGAGTCTGGCTCCATTTCACAAGGTGGCGGCAATGCAACTCAAGTTAGTTACCAACAACTAAGGGAAGAAGAAGAAGAAGAAGAAGAAAAAGAGTCTGGCTCCATTTCACAAGGTGGCGGCAATGCAACTCAAGTTAGTTACCAACAACTAAGGGAAGAAGAAGAAGAAGAAGAAGAAGAAGAAGTCGTCGTCGTTTGTCTGTCTGTCAACCGGCTAAAGAAAGAAGACGACGCCGCCGCCGACGTTTGCTGATCGCCGTGAGGTCTGCATAGCGCGTGTCGCCTCGCGGCGTTTGTGCTGGGTTCGAGCATGGCGTACCAGTTGTACAGGAACACCACGCTGGGAAACAGCTTGCAGGAGAGCCTCGACGAGCTCATCCAGGTGAGCGGCGAGCCTGCTAACGTGTTAACCTAGCGACACTTGGAGTTTACGCTAGCGATTAGCCACTTTGCCGGCCGAGAAAGAAAGAAAGGAGGGGGGGGGCACGTCGAGGGGTCGTTCCTTCCCACGCCGTTGAACTTGCAAACAAATAGGGACGCGCCTGGATTTGACTTTTATTGCACTTTTCCACGTCACGCACATACTCGACGTTTCTTGCGACGCCAGCGCTTCGCCATTTTGGATGTGGCATCTTGCGAGCCCAAATGGAACGAATACGAAATGGAACGAATACTTGGATGCTCGTTTCGGCACGTTTGGCCCCATCGTCACACTTGGTTTTTATTGTTGTTGTTGTTGTTTTTGCTCCTCAAGATCAGATGTTTTCAATGCTGTAAGGCATTTTGTCCAAATCCGGCCCTGGCATGTTTTTGCTGTCTCCCTCCTCTAACACACCTGATTGAAATGAGCAGCTAATCAGAAAGCTCTGCAGGAGCCTGATAATCTTAATCTTTTCAATCAAAATACGACAAAAGCAAGCATGTGTTGTGTTGTGTTGTGTTGTGTGTGCCAGACGCAGCAGATCACGCCCCAGTTGGCCCTGCAGGTTCTTCTTCAGTTCGACAAAGCCATCAACACGGCCCTCGCCAACCGCGTCCGCAACCGCGTCAACTTCAAGGTGAGTCGAGCGGCGGCGCTTTGGAGAAAAATGTGTGGTCGAGCCGGCCGTGCTGACGTGGCCGTTGTGTTGTCAGGGTTCGCTCAACACGTATCGCTTCTGCGACAACGTGTGGACGTTCGTGTTGAACGACGTGGAGTTCCGAGAAGTCACCGACCTGGTCAAGGTGGACAAGGTCAAGATTGTGGCGTGCGACGGAAAGAGTAAGTGCTGACACAAGCGCCTGCCCGCAAGCCCGATCCAAAATAAGTTTGGACTTTTCAGGCCGTCACAGCTTGTCCAACCAACGTCCGGACTTTGTCCCATCCAAATGGACTGAGAAATTTGAGAGCTTCACTCGCACGTTTGCTTCTCACAAGCGCGCGCTAAAGTTTTTCCAAAATCTTGTTGGTGCTTCTCGACGTTGAGATTTGCGTGTGGAGACGTTTGAATTTGTTGCATCTTGGCAGATTGCAAAAGTGCAATTGATTTGTCAGCGGTCCACGATGACGACTTTCAATGGAAGGTTCCGGAAAGCCGCTTGGTTACTTTTGCTTTCTTTCGTCAAGCGTTTGCAATTTTTCCGTCTTGGAAGTTTTTGTACAAATGTCGGGGACGCATTTGTGCAAAAGTAGAGCCAGCTGGCGCCGCCGCCTTCTCCTACTTGTCAGTAGCTTTTTGTCGGCTTTGTCTTTTTCAGATTCCGGCTCCAACGCCGCCGATTGACCACGCCCTCCGCCGACGGCCTCACGTGGACGAGTCATCGATGTGTGTGCGTGTCAACTTGCAGCAGCATTTTACTTCAGTCTTGTTTTGTAACTTGAATAAAAAAAAAAATTCAAGACGGGCGTGTGGTTTGGTTGCAGCTCAGCCAGTCGAGCGTGCCTGCAATGCCACCAAAAGTTTTGTCTTTTGCTCCAAATGTGGCGTGGAAAATCTTGAAAGATTTCAAGTGCAAATATTGGACGATGAGCAAACAAAGCAAAATTTGGCGTTTGTTGGCAGCCAGCAGCAGAACGTCGTCGTCATCATCATGAAAAATCGGCGGCCGGCGCGTTGGCTAGAGCGGCGGGAAGGTCTTTCTTCCCAGGACCAGAAATGCCAAACGGAAGAATTCCTCCAAATTGGTCTGCGCTGGCAAACGCTCGCGTCCGTCACCAGGCGACTCCGGCGATGTGAGGACAAAACGGCGCAAGTGCGGAAAGACGCTGACGGACGTCAAGCGAGCGAGCGTCTGTCGAGTAGCCAACGACGACGAGCGACAGCTGTGCCAATCATGCCCACTTCCAACGAGCTTCGTTGTTCCCAAGAGCTCGCAAAGACGCAAATTGCCTCGTTAGGCTTCCTGCGTCTGGACGTCCAGCCGTCTGTCCGTTCCCTCGCGCGGTCCTGCGTCTGGACGTCCAGCCGTCTGTCCGTTCCCTCGCGCGGTCGCACTTATCACTTTCACAGAGAAGCCTGTTGCGCTTACTGCTCCCCCCCAGCCGCTTCGTCCAGATATTGTGGGCGGGGGTCGGGTTGTGGGTCGGCCAGGAGACAGATGGCCGTCGCGTTCCGGGTCTTCCCCAGGCGTGACCACCTTCTGCCAGGACTTTCCCGGAACGCCTCACCAGGGAAGAGCAACGTTACAAGCGGCCGCCATCTTTGTGGAACTTTCTACAAAATCTGAGTAACATTCATCTGCTCTTCTACATTCGTGAGTTGTTGTTTGTCCTTTCTGAAGACAAAATGTTTTGAATTGACTTTTTCTTTTTACCAAAGGCAGCAGCGAACACCAAAATGACGAATGAAGTCAATACAAGCCTTAGAAAAGAAACTAATGATGGCATGAGCACCTGAAATGGTTCTAAAATCCCTCATAAGAAATAGAATGGAAACGCTAGAAATTCGCAACAAAAACAAGTTTTTACTGTGTGAGGTGGATTTTGAAGCGTATCGAAAATAGGAAAATGTGAGTTTTGGCTATGGAATAAATAATTCCGAATAAACGTTGACAAGACGGATATACGTCGCACGTAAGTTTGTCGTCGCAAAGCCATGATTTGGTCCTTTATTGAACATGAAAAAACAAAGAAAACACATTACAAGTCTAACAAATGAAAAGAAAACAAGAATAGGAAGAAAGAAAATTGGTTGTATGTTCAAAAGGGGTAGGAGGAAGTTAAAAACGTATCTCGTCCTACCCCTTATTCGTCTGATGTTAATAAAATAAGGTCATGTATTCCAACAAAAGGAAATGTCGGACGATAAAGAAAGGCATGTTTGGGGGGGGGGGACGGAACAGAAATATTTTTGGAATTAGTTAAAGAGGCCAATATTAATGCTATTTTAGATGAAAGACGGCAAAGAAACGCTACGGTTTATCAAGAATTACAAACGCAAACTCTTACGTCATCGCACGGCGCAGTCGCTTCCTGGTGTTTTTCTTCTTCTTTTAAATTACAGGTGGATCACATCTCTATGGTGTATAGCGCCACCTATAGCGGCGGAGTCACCTCAATATTCGCAAAAGAAGAACAGATGGAAACGGGCATAAGTCGCATGTCCGTTTTGCGCATTTTCAGTACATTCGCTTAAATATTCGAAACAATTGGATGGAAACCTGACTATAAACTAGGCCAAGACAATAAAAGGGTAGACGCCATTTTGAGTAGAGCAGGCCTTTTCCCACATTCTGCAACGGTGAAGGCTTAGTGAGGAAACCGATTGGAGAAAACCTGGTCCAGAAAGTCAAAGGCCTGAAAGCGTTTGGCGTTGGCCACAGGTGCTTTTCAGGTGGAGAACAAGCTTGTTTACCTGCCAGTTGAGTACAAGCACGTGTGGAAGAAGCCAATCTGTGGCAGGGTTTGGACTTTCTAGACCAAGATTTCCACAAACCTGTCCATGTGAAAGACTCGTACGACTTCTAAGTCGACTCATTGAAATGACTGGCGCACGGTGCAAGGGGGAGCCCCCTGCCAGCGGGGCAGGAAATGTGTCAATGGCCCTTCAAAACGAGACCACATGAAGCAAACGTCTTCGTTGGGGAACCCAAGAAAGAAGACAACAACAAAAAAGAAGAAAAAGATGGTGGTGCGTGTGTGTTCTGACCTAATGACAACGCGTTAGGTTTGCCCTTGATAGCAAGCTCTCCATTTTCCTTTCCTCTTGGGGGGTTTGGGACCAGGGGTGGCAAATCCAGGTCCAGCAGAAAGTAAAAACCCTACCTCAGTTTGGCTTTAGCCCCTGATGCTAGCTAGCTCCCTAGCAGATGGAGCTAGCTAGCTAGCTAGCTAGCATCAGGGGCTAAAGGCAAACTGTGGCAGGGCCTTCACTTTCTGGACCTGGATTTGCCACCTCTGTTTTGGACAAAAATGTGACACAGCCGTCCGTCCTGCAACTTTCCACTAAATGTTGCTTCAGCAACATGAGAAGATGAAGCAAACGACATGTCAGCATTTGGATCGGCCAACAAGACGATTTTGCACTTTGATGAAGCAAAGAAAGCAAGCGGAGGAAAAAGCACATGCCGGGTTTTTTTCTCTCTTCTCGATGATGTGCTGTGCGATGCGATGGGGTGAGGTGAGGTGACGCCCCGATCCGACGTCGGTCGACGCTCGGCCAAGATGGATTCCAGGTACACATCCATGTCACATGACGTCACGTCGCGGCGGTTCCTGGGTTGCGCTACACTGAGCGCACAATTGCAGTTTGACAGACCCCAAAACTGTCGTCGTTGCTGTTGAAATACGACGTGAGAATGAGATGGGCCGATACGATACGGTGGAGCCAGCGCGAGATTTTCTTGTCTCGTTTGCAACACCAGGTGGCCATTGAAAAACACAATCTTTGCACCTTTGAAAATGTTGTGAATTTGAGTATTGTGAAAGTGTCTTTTAAATGTGTGTATATCTGCGTGACCGCCATGATCTGGTCTGGTGGTGCGACGCCGGAGCTTCTGCAGACCGACCAGCGGACACCAGAGCCTCCGCAGGTGGGGACTGTCGAAAGTTTAGAACAACTTTGGGACTGTCTCGCTTCTGCTATCAGGGAACTCAACTCTCCCCGCTCAACTGAAATTGGAGACGAATGTGAAAAATGTCTTCAACACGAAAGTCAAACAGTGGCTGAAGTCGGGCCAAAACGAGCGATGAGTGAGCACTGTCAACTGTACAGGAAATGTACTTGTGTAATATTATAGTATATTGTTGGAAATTGAGTTGTGATTTCAATGACTCATTTTAGGCTTTCTTACATCTGCCCAAGGGACTGCTAATGACAATTAGCTTAACATAGCTAACTTGGGCACATTTACGTTGTAAAATAATGTGCATTGTCCCTTTCAAATAAATCAATTCAAATTCAATTAGCGGTTGTGTTGCGGTGTGCTTTCAATCTGCTTTGACTGACGCAACTTGTGCATGTGCCGCTCTGACTTGTGGTGTTCCACAGGGTTCTGTTTTGGGGCCCTGCTGTTTTCTTTATATTTGCTGCTACGCGGTTGACAGTCCAAGCTGAGCAAAAAGGAGGCTTTTTCATTCAGGTCACTTTTAATTCTCAATTTGATTTGTAATGCACTTTGTATTTCAACCATTTCTGTCCTGTCTGGACCAAATCGAGGCCTGGATGCCAATTAATTTGAATGAACTTCAATCGAAAGTAAAGAGAAGCCAAATTGGTGCTGTTGTTTTTGCTTTTGCTTTTGTGCTTTTAGTCAGCCGGCCTCTCGTCACTAACCAGCACTTGGAAACTGGAATCCAAGCCTGGATTACGGTAATCCACTTGATTTTGGAGTCAGCCAGTCCTCCCTTAACTGGTGCGCCAAACTCCAATCCTGTCCCCTCTTGAGAGTTCATTGGAAGATTCTTTGATTGATTTTCAAATCTTTGGACCACTTTTCTTCTCATTAAGATCTCCTTGAGCCCTCCGCCCCTGCCCGGTGCCTCAGGTCACCTGACCAGATGCTAACTGGAGGTACCGAGGAGGACTAAGCGGAGGCTCAGAGGGGATCCAGCTTTTCAGTTGCCGCTAAACGAGCTTTTAACGTCAATGATGCTCATCTGCTTCAATGGCAGATTTTCATTTGACGTAGCGTAGCAAAGGCGTCTGCTGAGTCGACATGAAGGAATGAGAACGTTCAACGTAGTTGGAATAAAAGTGCCCAATCAGGGGGAACGTCAAGTGAAGGTTCTCGGATTCATTGATGACTTTTAAAGCAGCAGCAGCAAAGGAAGTCATTTGGGTTGTCACAAATGCGCTTGGCACTGCAACGTGGGCGGAAAAGCAAGCAGAAAATGTGATGATGCTGCAATCCGGACCAAGTGAGTCACCGTAAACCAGGTCAGACCCGCGACCCGCTAACACGCTAACACGCATCACTTCCGGTGGCAAGCGAGCGAGCGAGCGAGCGAGCGCTCACCCTGACTGAAAAACTCTTCTCGCAATGAGTGCGGGATGGATTCGGGACTTGTACAACTTTCGAGTCTTGTGCTCAGTTCGCCTCTTCGGCTTCGCCCCTGTCGGCTTTCCGGCCGCATCTTTGTTGTCACCGCCTCCCGCCCGTCACAGTCAGTCAGTGGACGCCTTACGGCATTCTCCTTCACCGTTATCCAAGTCATCGACCCGATTGCGCATTTGGATGACGGTGACGTGGCAAAATGCCGTCCGGCCTTCAAAACTCAAAAGCCCCCATTTGGAACATCCTACGCGAAGCACACGTCGGGAGTGGGGCGCCTCACCCGAGCCAGATTACGTCAACAGGATGTGAGGCGCAAGTTGTGGTAGTAAGCGTCTTTTGTCTGCGGGGGCTGTCCAAGCCGTCCTTTCATTCCAACGAGCAACCCGGCGAGATCGAAAGCCGCCGATGACCTCGAATCTTTCATGTGTGCGAAAGTGGGTTTCCGTCATGCTTCGTCATGCCGGCCGGCCCGTGCGGTTTAACCAGGAAGATGGAAGATGACATCAGCTCCGGCGAATCAGGATAAAGGTCGCCAGCAATGGCGCAATCTTGTCATTCGCACACCTCAACCTCCGGCAGAACCCGACGGGCCTCCCAACAGAAGAATGTTTTCTACGCTGAATGGCGCCATTGTGACGGTAAGGTGTGCTCGTCCGCTGCTTGAGGGCACGAGGCCTCACGATTGGCCGGAAAGTGAGCGTGAAGGGACGAGGAGCGTTTGTCAAGGCCGCAATTCTGAAGGCTGCCGCTGGCTTTCGGACATCATCGTTTGCAGACTCTTGAGACTTGTTTTGAGTTGTGACTTGACTTTGGTTTCGTCGCTGTTCAATAAGTCTCTTTGTCATTTGCGTTAACCGTCTCGTTATTTGTGCTTTCTGCATCTTTTAGACGGGTCGAGGTTGACTCTAAAATAATGCGAGACCTTGTATGCGTGCAAAAATACAAGCACAAGGTCCTCTTCAACTGTTAATCTCAAATATAAACGTGAATTTGCGTCAATGACTTATTAACAAGATTGTAAACACCAGATTGAATAATAATGAAATCAAACTGTCACACTTTCAACTCATGTGATGTGTTCAGGTGGCGATAACAATGATGACGGCGTTGCTGTCAGGGGGCGTGGCCATCGTGGAAGCAGACGGCCAATCCAAAGCCTCGGCGGCGGCGCAGATTCATTCCTGGAACGCGCCAACCAAAACCGTGTCCCTGGAACTCAACCCCGTCATCTTGCTTTCTTCCGAAACCTTCCGGCCGCTGCATAACCGCTCCATCTCGCCCTGGACTTACAAGTAGGAATACGCGCGCGCACACACGCTCACACGCGCTCCCGCTCACACGTACTCATCTGACTGTGACCTGCGTGCGCGCCTGCCAGCGAGTCGCAGGACGCGTCGGTGTTCCCTCGAGTGTCGGAGGCCCGCTGCGTGTTGCGCGGCTGTCTGGACGCAAACGGCGTGGAGGACCTGAGGCTCAAGTCGCGGCCCATCCTGCAACAGGTTCTGCAGCTGCGCCGCCTCAAGTCGCCCACCGGGGGCGCTCCGCAGCGGGGTCTGGCTCACCGCTACCGCTTGGAGCCCCGCCTCCTCGCCATCGGCTGCACGTGCGTCCGAGATCAGCAACAGCGGCAACTCTGACCCAAGCGCAATCGTGGTCCTTCGTTCTTTCAAATGGAATCTGGTGAATAAACGTGTGCTGTCATTGAACGCAGGAAACTCGCCTCATTGCTGCCTGGTGTTTGAAGATCTTTAGAGGAATCCCTCAAATGTCCGAGCTTTGTGCCAATTATCCGAGTTGCTCCAAATACGTTTTTAGTGCTGGTATGTTCATATTAAAGGCCATTTCCACGGCTTGTGCACAAAACATGTCATGTGTAGGATAGAATTCCAAAGGTGCTTGGAGAATGTCAACATTTGATCTATAGATGGATTGATATTGTCGCTTCGCAGAATTGTATCATTGTGTTGCTGTCAAATCACATTTTATTACAATGAGACACCGAGTCACATATGTGCAAACACTGTACGTACGGTACGATTGGCTTTTAAAAATGATTTTTAAATTGGTAATTTTCTCTTCTTCCATATTTTCATCTTATAACTGTGCTTTTTAAGGGACTGCTGAATAACGTTGATTGAACCTGTAGAATACAACACAATATTTTCAATTTGGTGGAGGTGATAGTGCTTTGTCCTTATGGGAGATCACATGAAGTCAATCAAATATAAAATCCCAAATAGTGTGCCAATCGTGTTTATATTTCCACAGGTTGAAGTGGACAAGAGTAGCAATTTGCATCTGCGTGTTTTGGTGACAATTGGTAACCATTTTCAGACACTTCGGAAAGTCTAACCCTTTGCTGGATGATGTGATCGGGTCAAGGAAAATAAAAAGGGCTTTCCTTTCGAACATAGGAAAGGACAACGCGCTTTCATACAAATCCGACTCCACTCGTCCTAACTGACGTCATCGGGCGGCGTACGTGGCAAAGGAGGTTGAACGGCTCGATTCCTGTCGTTTGCGATTCGCAATGAAGAGACGTTCAAAAGACTCAATTTGTTCGTGAACGTCACATCGCTGACATTACAGACCTATTCGCCTCCCGCGCAAGCGCAAATGTTCGTTCCCATCAAGTGTTTCTCACTCTGAGAGATATATATATATATATATATCTTAAAAAAGAAAATCAATAATATCATGCCTTAGCTCTAAAATGTGCATGCAGCGCTTCTCCCAGACTTCTTGCTGCAACTGAACGCCACTTTTGCCGTCGTGACGGAAAACCATGCAAAATGGCACCGCCTGTATCCAAATTGACGAGGCCGGGTCCTCCGAAGGCCGAATTTGTCGGCTGCATGACGTCACTCCCGGCGTGACTCCACAACACGCACACACTTACACGTGAACGGAGTCCGGCCAATGCGCTACCGCCAAGCAGCATTGCCGATCCATTCACGTGGAAGTCCGTTCAGTGAGCGGTGACGTCACGCGGCCGCCAAATTCGGCCTTCGGAGAATCCGGCCTTGTGAATTTGGACACAAGTTGAGTCTGGTCAAGCGCGACGGAGAAATAAGACTCATTATGTGAAAAGGTCTGTTGTAGTAAATACATATTAGAATGAGTGTGGTGGCTTGAATTTTCTTGATTTTACTTGAATTGGGTGAAACAGTTTTTGTGCAATCCCACATCTAGCTGGAATTTTATACCGAATGATGTCTTTTCTCAAGTTGGAGGTCTTGAATTTGTACTTTTGTGTGACTACAAGATTGAAACAATTCCCTTATCTTTATCCAATTTCCACAAACAAATGCTATTGGCTTGGTCTTTCATTTACAAGCACAATTTTTCTCCCCATAAATGCTTTATTTGGAATAGTCGGCATATATTGCATAAGAATAGATCCTTATTTTATCCCAATTGGTTTAATAATAGCATTATTCTGGTTAGCCAATTACTCGACGATGAAGGTTTACTGTTGAACTATTCAGAATTTTTGAACACATTTAACCTTGCACTTACTCCTAAGGAGTTTGCTAAAGTTATGGATGCTATTTCTTCTGGAATTTTGCTTTTGAGAGGGCTAGGAAGACTCGTCTCTTTACCTAAATTGGACCCCAAGGCTACCTCAATAGACACATTTTGTCTAAATGCTTCTGTGAGAAACCATAATCGCCATATATGCTCTTTGTTTCAAAGAGATATTTCTACAACGCCGTATGTGGTTTCTTACTGATCTGGTTTTGCTGATGGTTTACACTGGAAACAATGTGGTCTCTGCCGTACAAATATCTTTGAACAAATAAAGTAAGGGCATTTTCTTTTAAAATTATTCCTAGGTATTATCCTGTTAAAAAGGATCTTCTTAGGTTCAAGAAAAACATTTGTGTTGAAAATGTCACCTGAAACATTGGTCCGCCTATTCTGGCGTTGTCCTTTACACCAACAGATTCTGGAAAGATGTGTCTCCTTTTATTATTGATCATATTGAGCCTAATTTCTGTCTTTTCTGGAAACATTTACTGTTTGGTTTCTGTAAGAATGATAATGAACAAAACAAAACAAAAATTCTAATAAACTTGCTAATCATTTTGGCAAAATTTCACATACACAAATCCAAAGTTAGTCATTTGAAACCTTTGTTTTTAGTTTTTAAAATGGAAACCAAACAGTACAATAATACTTTATTGAGATCTGTCAACAAGAAAGTGATTAGCTTCATGCTCTTTAAAAAAAAAAAATATATATATATATATATATTTAAATATTCCTCCTGACTTTTTTGTTTGTTTATTTTTTTCTGGATTAATAACGTGTGTGTATGACGTCACGCAAATAGACGAGTTTGATTGGGCCGTCCTGTTTTCGGATGGCAACGCAAGATGGCCCCCGGTGGCTTCACTTCTCGCTGTCAATCGAAAGGAGAAGAAGAAGAAGACTAAGAAGCGAAGAAGAAAACAAAGACGCGTCGACTGAGCAATGGCGGCGCCAAGCGAAGCTGCTCCCGTTTCGTCGGGCGTTGACGAGAAGATGGTGGAGAAGGACGATGAGAGGAAAGCTGTATGTTTGCTCGTGCTTGGCATGGCCGGATCCGGAAAGACGACTTTTGTTCAGGTAGCGCTCCAAAGAAATCGAGCAAATGCTAGCACCGTTAGCACAGCAATGCTAACAAGCGTTGCACAGCTCAGTTCGCATGCTTCTTTCGACAAAGTCACTCGAAATCCCGCCGAACCTGCTTCGGTAGACGCCCAACTACAAGAGCACTATGCGGATGATAACATATCAACAACAGGTCACGTGGTAAGGCGTACGTTTACCACGTGACGTCATATCGTGGAGCCTCAAAAGTGGAGTTAAGTGCTAACCTGGCTTGGCAGGAGTCAGTAGTCAAGAAATGGCGGAGTACTCTTTTGTGGCATTACTGTTTGTTTGCTATTTTCATGATTAAACAATAGCAAATCGTCATTAATGGCTTCACAAGCAGTCATGGTTAAAAAAAAAAAGAAAGAAAAGAAGCTGGCAGGTAAAATGTCATTGTATGGCACGATGAGAATAATGGCTTGTCCAAATATTGCCTGGTGCCGACGTCCTTGTCCAACGCTGTCCCGTGGTCCATTCCGCAGAGGCTGACGGCTCATCTTCACGCACTCCAAAGTCCTCCATACCTCATCAACCTGGACCCCGCCGTGCGCGACGTTCCCTTCCCCGCCAACATCGGTAAGGCGACACCTGACGTGGCCTCCTTCCCTCGCGCTGACCTTTCTTCCACCCGGCAGACATTCGCGACACGGTCAACTACAAAGAGGTGATGAAGCAGTACGGCCTGGGACCCAACGGCGCCATCGTAACCTCGCTCAACCTTTTTGCCACGCGCTTCGATCAGGTGATGCGCACCGCTTGACACTTTTGCAAGGGTTAGCAAATTTCCGGGAGGGATCAACCATTCCAGGGAACCATTGAATTGCCGTGATTGCCATTTCCGTTCCAATCATTTCTTTAAATGAAGCTGGAGGGCAATAAAATGCAGCGTGTCCAGTAGCGGTGACGAACATTATTTGTCGAAGAATGCTCGGACGCTGAAGAGTCTGTGAAGGTGGCAGCCTTTTCTCAAGCTTTGTCAGTCAAGCAAGACCTTCTGCACCGCTTGCTGTCATACACGTCTGAATATGCAATGATGGAAAAATGGCACCAATTTGTTGATCAAATGTTTTCCCACATTTTTGCTTTAAACGGAGACGGAAAGTCATATTGTGCTCTTGATTGAATCTTTTCACAACCATGAAGTGTCAAAGTGCTAAAATCAAAATGCAAGTATTTCTCAATGGCTTTTTTAAATGTGAAAGGTCAAGATTTCCTCACAAAGTAACATATTTGTTCTTCTCTCTGCTTCTTTTCATTCCATTTTTGTAATTTTCCTGAACTGGATTTAACCTAATACGCATTAGTTAGTTGAGATGTAACCACGTGCTGATATTTAAATTTGCCACAATATCGTCAGTCATATTAGGATATCAAAAGCAGCCCCCCCCCCGTCCCGCCTCAACCCGACATGTAGAGCAGGAAATGTTGTGCCGCTGAGCCTTTCGGAATGCACACAGTCACATTGTGAGCTTTTTTAAAATATTTTATATTCATATAGGCAAGCCGCTGACTAACGTGTGATAATATTTTATGGTGATGTTTGGATATTTTGACATCCCTGTTAGAGGAGTAATCAGCGCGTTGCTGAGCAAGCTAGCTTAGCATGTAGTGTTGCCACGGAGTCTGGGTGCAAGCGGGACGTAGCCGTGACCTTTTTCAACCACCTGGCAGCTGCGGATGCTGCTGATTGGACGATGAGAGATCTAATACAAATGGAGCATCACAAAATTGCATCATCGCCACTACTTTTGTACACACTCAAAGTTTGTGTGTTGTTTTTGTGTTTTAGGTGATGCATTTCATCGAGAAGAAACAGCACAATCACAGGTCAGTCCATTGATTGGCTAATCAATAACATCTTTTCAGGAGCAACTTTTCAAATAAAACACTCACTCGGATTCAATTCTCTTTAACATTTGCGATGTTGCATTTGACTTTCTTTGGTAAAAGCATCACAGGAAAGCTTTCCAATCTTAAACTTCGGTTTTTTTTCTTTTATATTAGAGCGGCTTCTTCCTCTGACTCGCATGGAACTTCTAGTAAATTCCCTCGCGGGAGCGAACAAAGGATGACGCAATCGAATGCGCGATGCGTTCACATTAAATGGGGAGAAACCAGCATCAACCGTAAGACATCACGTTAAATGAAAAATACAGATACAAAAAAATAATAGTCACGTCAAACCCTTGGTTACGGTAACATTCTTCTTAGTAGGGGTGTGAACTGCCTCGTACCAGGAAATTGGATCTGTATCACGATTCGATTCGATACTGATTAATCCGCCATACGAATCTATAAGTCGATGATTGCCATTTTGTTGTTGAAAATACTCATCAGTCGTGATTGACAAATGAAGCGTCAAGAAGCACTTGTAATATCGCGATATATTGCAGAATCTTTTTTTTTATACACCCGTACTTCTTAGTAAGTCACAATTGTTTCTCACCAGTGAGCCATTTGTAGAACAGTTGGTACGGGTTAACTCTGCGTCCCGACTAACAGTTGGTACGGGTTAACTCTGCGTCCCGACTAACTGTTGGTACGGGTTAACTCTGCGTCCCGACTAACTGTTGGTACAGGTTAACTCTGCGTCCCGACTAACCGCTTGCTCATCGTCTTCCAAAGCAAACATTTGCAAATGTCAACACGAAAGAGAAACGCGCGTCTTTCATTTGTGGTCTGCAGGTTGGTCCTTCTGGACACGCCGGGCCAGATCGAAGTGTTCACGTGGTCGGCGTCCGGCAGCATCATCACCGAAGCCCTGGTAACGCCCGCCGACCTTTGCTCGCCGGCCTTTGCTCGCCATCGCCAGCGGTCCTGACGAGCGTGCGTCTGTGTGTGCGTGCGTGCTCGGCAGGCGTCGGCCTTCCCCTGCGTGGTGCTCTACGTCATGGACACGTCTCGCTGCGTCAGTCCCGTCACCTTCATGTCCAACATGTTGTACGCTTGCAGGTAGGCCCGCCCCCCCGTTGGCGGCTGCACGTGACTCGCTCCGAGCGCTTGCTTGATTTGTCTGCTTCATCGGCGCCATCTTTTTTCTTTCAGTATCCTCTACAAGACCAAACTTCCCTTCATCGTGGTCATGAACAAAGTGAGTCGTTTTCTCTCCACCTTTTCGTTGGCTTTGGACATCAGAGGAGCTCGCGTATTGATCATTTTATCAGCCATTTTGAAATGGACTCCTTTTTTTAGCCCAGTTTCAATCACGCTTGTTAGTTTTTTATCATCGTTAGTCAACCACATCCTGTTTTTATTTAGTCCATTTTTAGACTATTAGTCTTCATTTTAGTCTAAGTAAACATAATTCTATTCATCTCGTTTTCGTCAACATTTGAGTCTAGTTTTCGTCAGGACAATCATTTTAACCCTGTATATATTTTTTGTCATCGGCTAAAACTATTTCACATCAAATTTTCTCATCTTTCTGATGAAAAAAAAACGTGACACATAATTAGAGTATATCAACTAGTGATGCACCGAATATTCGGCCACTGAAAATTTTCCGACTGACCATCGGGAATTTCACGAGTTTTCCCAAATGCTCAGTCTATCCACGGCGACCAATCGAATAGTAATGGCTTGATGTTGGTCGAACAACGAATCGGCACGTTGGACAAAACGTTGGAAAACGTTCGGCCTCATGATTATTATTATTATTTTTTTACTTAAAGCACTGGTTTCTGCTCATTAAAGCAACACTAAGGAACTTTCAGTTGATGTTGATGATAGCGGCGCCATATGGACAAAAGCGGTATTGTTATGTCTGAAGGAAGACCACATTTCCTATGAGGACAAGCGCTTTCCGTTGTTTTTTTAGCTCACACCAGCGAGTGAAAGGCGGGTCAATGTTGATCCTTGACTGTCCTTATATCGAGGTAGCTTTCCTTTTTTCTTTTTTGTCTTCTCGGCCAAAACTCTTCAGTTGTTTTGCAGCTTCTGCCAGGAAAGCAGTAATCGTGCGTCGACATTCAAATTGACTTCCATCTTTGTAACGAATGGATAAAGGGGGAAGTGACGTATGCCATAAAGCATTCAGCACATTTTCAGTTTTTGGTATGTTCCTACCATCCTCCTCAAAGTTGTTAAGTGCCAATAAAACCCATGCAGACCCCCTCAGGCCGTGGCAAAGGTACCATTCAACGAGTTTTAAGCCCATGTTTCATCAGAAGACTTATGAAAATATTTGATTAAGATTCCTTAGTGCTACTTTAAAACAGACTTTCATGCTGACGGAAACAAAATGGGAGCGCTCGCAGCAGTAGCTATTTTCCATAGCGACGCAAGAAGTTCCCGAGCGAAAGAAATGTGTCGAGGGAGCCAATCGGACCCGTAGGCGGAATATGTCAGATCGACAGAAAAAGGAGCGCTTCGCTTCGCGATTGCTGCAGAGTCGGAAAGCGTTCTTCCGTCGCCCGGGAGCGCAACCCTAACCCTGAAAGAGGTCCCACGTTAACCAAGTCGTTGCTTCGGTGCCAAGGAGGTTTTTGTTGTTGTGTTCTTGTTGGCCGGAAGGCGCGGCGGCTCGGATCTGCTACTGTATGCATAGAACGTAAACGCTGGACGTGAAAAGCTGTTGATTTGATAACTCGTTTGTGTCAGCAGCTCCACCTTGACAAAGTGCGTGCGTGCGTGCGTGTGTTCGTTGCAGACGGACATCATTGAGGAAAGCTTCGCCGTGGAGTGGATGAAGGACTTTGAGGCTTTCCAGGACGCCTTGAACCAGGAACGATCCTACGTCAGCAACCTGACGCGCTCCATGAGTCTGGTCCTGGACCAGTTCTACTCCAACCTGCGGGTAAATCAACTCTGCTGTTTGCAATCAGTCGCTCCGACCTCGCTACTTTGTTGCCGACGTGCCGGCCGACGCCGGGCGTGGCCTTCAGCTCACACGAAGGCACGGCGGCCCCGGAGCCGAATGATGTCATCGTTGGTCCCCGTACGTCCAATTGGCCATTTGAAACCTTGCAATTGTGGCGCAGGTAGTGGGCGTGTCGTCCGTGACGGGCAGCGGATTGGACCAGCTGCTCGTTAAGGTGCAGGAGGCTGCTGACGAGTACGACAGGTGAGAATATTGTCCTTGTTGGCCACAACGTTTGTTTAACCTTGCTGACAGAAAAACACGCCATTGCCCTCGTTTGTGTTGCCGCGTTGACAGACACGTTGGCCCTTGCGGCGGCCGTGGCTCGGGGTGTAGACGGTCGTTCGGTACCCAGAAGGTCAGCTGTTCGACCCCCGCTGTCCCCATGTCACGTGTCGTCGTGTCCTTGGGCAAGGCACTTGACACGCATTGCCTCCAGTGCAACTCAACACTGGTGTATGGAAGGTGCCAATGTGTGGCGGTGGTCGGAGGGGCCGTAGGCGCACACTGGCAGCCGCGCTTCCATCAGCCTGCCCCAGGGCAGCTGTGACTCCTTAAGTAGCTTAGCGCCACCACAGTGTGAATGTGTGAGTGCGTGCACAATGTATCCATTCTACTGTAAAGCGTCTTTGAGTGGCTAGAAAAAGCGCTCTATAAATCCAATGCATTATTATTTCATTATTATTCGCCCGGGTGGCAAACAGGGTCAGGGTCAGGCTCAGGCTCAGGCTCAGGCTCAGGCTCAGGGTCAGGCTCAGGCTCAGGCTTAACCTGCCTTCCCCCAGACGGGGAGGTGCCATTGAAGGCTGCCGCAATGTCACATGATTCAAGCCTCCACTTGCGTCCTTTTTGTTGAGTGCCTTCAGGAATCCGGTGTCCTCCATGACTTTAGGATTCCATAACACATGACAACAAGATTGTCAATACCTACTCAATAATTGAGATTTCAGCCCCAGAAGCCGATCGCTTACTCCTGCGAACTGAATTCATATAAACCTTCAATTTAGATTTTTTTTTTACAGCTGTGTCGCATCTGCAGGTGTATTTACTCTCAACACTGGTGAGCAGCAGCAGATGGTGTAAGTGACATCAGATGTCGTAAGTGACATCAGATGTCACCGTCTGTCGGCTGCTCCCACTGGTTGGAAGTGCCGAGTGCGCCGTCTATCGCCATCATTTATTTCCTAATTCCCGCCAATGTGCATCAGCCATCAGTGCTCGAATTCAATTTCAGAAAATCTTACGAGCCCACGTCGCGCTTTGCGTGTATTTTCGGATGCATTTCATCTGCAAAGAGACCAAGAATTGGTCAAAACCAAATGACGTGTCCACTTTCCCGGCTTTAATGAGGAAGGCTTGCGCTCAGTCTGGCTGTCAGACGGCAGCAGTGAAAATGAAAGTAAGCGGAAACATAAAGACGTTGACAAAACGCGCCTCCAACTGGTTAAGGAGGCGCGTATGAGATGGCAGAGCGACGACTTTCACATTCGAGAAGTGACGTCATAAATGATGAGGACAGACAAATTGTGCTTAACCTGAAGGTGGCGCCAGACCGCTGTTTTGCCCCCAAATTCAAACTTTCAGGAAACTAAAATGTCCAAATCATGAGCGGGACTTGTGAACAGACACCCGTTTTTACAGTTTGGCAGCAAAAAGAAATACAATTTGAGTATCCCTTGAAGTCTTGTCACACGCTGCTCTACTCGATGCTGCCCCCAGAGGTCATTAAGGGAAATTGTTGTGGTGCACTGGCGCGTCAAATGATTTCAGTCATGTCATGTGACTCACTCGTCTGGTTATCGGAATGGCAAAGGAGACGCTTGAGATGCGTAAGCGCTTGCTGAGTGCGCAACCTTTTTAAGCGGGTCTCAACTTTGTGCTTTTGTTGCTCAGGGATTATCGGCCAGAATACGAGCGACTCCGCAAGCAGCTGGTGAGAAAAAAATCTGTCACGCATCCTGCTTGGGCTGCTGCGGCTTGACGTGTCATTCTCGTGCCCGACCGCCAGATGGAGGCTGAAAGTGGAAAGCGGCGAGAGCAGCTGGAGCGACTCAGCAAGGATCTCGGCGCCGTTCGCATGACGCCGGCTTCGCTTGCAGGTGGACAAAATCTTTTTCTTCCATTTGTTTGCCTTTGTCGGGAACATTTTTCTTTGTCAATAAGATGAGTTTGTCTCGTGTCACACTCGGCTTTTCTGACCGGCACCCAAATAGCATTTTTTTGGTGCATGAAGCCAACGGTGAGAACGTTTTGTGCTTTGATTAGTAAATGCGCAACATGCTTGGAATTGCCGTTGTTTTCGCTTTCCTTTGACGGTCAACGTACGAACAAGAATGAAACTTTACTGATGATTTACCGTAAGAGCTGAAAGATATTTATGTTATTTTTATTTAATTTATCATTATTTTTTTGACATTTATTATATTGTAAGGTGACCTTGAGTGTCTTGAAAGGCGCCTATAAATGAAATGTATTATTATATTACAAAAGTGCAATCTCTGCAGAAATTGCACGGGAATGCCCAAACGCTGAACGCTAAGATTTAAGAATAAATGTGCTTACAAAGTCAATTGAAAGATAAATTACTCAAATGTGGTCCAAGCGGGGTTTGAACCCAGGTGAACTCCATGTGGAAGGTAATTGCTCTAAGCATTGACTTGACTTAACGTGACTTCAAAATCATGGCTAATGGCGAATTTATTTTGAAGTGTCATGTGATGCTGAAAGCTAAAGCTAGCATGCATTTAATCATTTCAGTGAAATTATAATGCATTTTTGGATATGGTAGTCAGTTTGCTGACCAAACCCAGAAAACAGGTGAGCCATGATTGGTCGTTACCTACTTCCTCAGCACAGGTGATGTCATCTTCAGTTGACAGCAAGTGGAATTTTTTTTTTTTTAAAGGTATTAATTGCATACAAAAAAGAATGTACTTATCAAATTCATTCTGGACAAAATGCTAACTTTTTACTGCTGAAAATGGCTCAATGAGTCAAGTATCCTTTAACTCATTGACTGGCAGCCATTTTGACTGAAGCAACCCCCTTCGCTCCCGTCTGTTTTACAGGATTTGGACTGATTTTGCATGGCCAACAGTATATTGTGATCGATTGCTATAAAAACATGGAACCTACCAAAAGAAAGATTCAAGTCTCTTCTTTCATCAGGAAAAAAAGTATATTTGTATATTTTTCCGGTTTGCCGCAATTTGCATTAGAATAGAGCTAAGTTTCATCATTATTCACAAATCTGTTACAAACACTGGGGAAAATAGCTTTTTTTTTCAACATGGCCCTGATTAATCTCTTATACTCTGCTGTCTGCTGGCCGTTTTTGTAATAGCGATCATTTCTTCAACCGTTCTCTGCAGTTGAGAGGCTGCATCAAAGCGTTCTGTATGCTCTAGCAAAATAAAAAAAATGAAAACACGTATAAATACGTCTTTGGGACACTTAAAACATTTAAAATAAAACATATTTATACATTTTTGGGAGCAAATGAGTTAAGTACAAGCGGCACGAAACCGGATGTGGCTCTTCAAAATAAAACCGTTCGCCCGGAACCGGACGTGGCTATTTACACCGCAAATTTCAAAATAAAATACAATACGTATTCCTGTAAGAAAATTGAATGATGGTTATTTACAGTCAAATTGAATAGAGAGATCGAACATGATTGCTTTTGAGTCCAGTCCACCGTGCGTTTTTTGCCCGGATTGCTGAGGACGCATCGTCTTTTGTTGTTTTTGCAGAAAATGCCATCGTGGGCGGGCCCAGTGACCTCATCATGACTCGCGGCATCCGGGACTCCGATGACGACGAGGCTGCGGCGGACAGCGACACGGACGACGTGGACCACAGCAGTAAGATGGCCGACGGCCTCCCACACCTTGAAAAGCTCCCAATCCAAAGCGCCTCGGGTTCCATTTGGAAGCAGCAAGTTTGACACGTGTCGAGGCGACGCCGAGCGTTTGGGAAGCGGGAGCGGGAGCGCGCAAAACTCCCTGCGCGTCCTCAAGCAGCAAAAGGAAGAGTGGCGAAAATTCCCCTAAGGTTGACGTGAAAGACCGATAAGTCACTGAAGAAAGTGTTTCGATGAAGTTGTCCTTGCAGAAGGAGGTGCACGGTTCGATGAAGTGAGAGCTTCACGTTCTTTAGCACCCGTGAAATCACAGTTTTTCTTAAATCAACAACTTTTGCTCAAGAATGAATGACAATATTAGCATCCTTTTTGTTCAAGTCCATTATTTTCAATGTCAGCGTTGTAAATTGGGGTACGACTAAACATTGAATAAGGTTATTTCAATATTTTATACAAAAAATCTGCACGTGTGGCGTGTGTGTGTGTTTATATTGTGAGTTGAGGCACTCCTAAGTGTGCTTTTGGTTGTGTTTAGAAGTGGAGGAGAGCAAAGAGAAGGACGCTTTTGGGAATTTCCTGCGGGAGAGGCGGCAGGTGGTGGAGGTGCGAAATCGCAAGTGCAGCTCGCCACAAGCTCCTTGACGTGGAACAACTGCAGCTGAAGACAAACACTTCTTTCTTCTCTTAAACAAAATCTTTTTGTTTCGTTTTTCTTGTCCTTTGTTTCCATTTTGTTCTTGTTAGCAGATGTGCCTCTTGGAATCTGAGCTGTGGCCATGAATGCCCCCCCCCCCAAAAAAAAAACAATTTTGTCATGTTGGGATCATTGAAGACTTGAAATGGTCCGTAGGTGCGAATGCTGGCGAGGTGCTTCTCGCTCACCTTGGCGCGAGAGTGAACGCCGTAGAAAATGTTGTGGCGGAGGCCGGCGTGGGCGTTCGCAAGCCTTTGGGGTTCAATCCCCCCCAGCAGCTGCTGACGAGCCCGTCGGTGTCTGGAGCAACTCTGGACTTGCGCCGGCTCCGGGTCGCCGGCCTGGCGAGCCGGGCTGCACTTGTGGAAGCGGTTGGCCTGCTTCTTCCTGCGCGATCCACAATGACACGAAAGCAAGCAAGACGTGCACGCGGCGCATCAGCAAGAGCAAGACTGCAAATGACAAGATCTCTATTATCAGAGTTTGGAGGTATTCAACATTGACGCTTTCAATATGCAAAAATAAAAAATCCTAACTCATTCACTGCCATTGACGGCTATAAACGTCAAAAATTCATTTGAACTATTTCTATTTATGAAAACCTAGACATTTTTTAAAAATCTTATTTTTTCAAAGAAAAGATGATTAAAAATGAGGGGCGTCGGCCGATTAAAAATTGTAATTAATCGCATGACTCCCAATAGTTAACTATCGATTAATCAATTAAGTTTTATAGCTGTTGTAAATGTACAATAATTTTCTTCTAGGTTTTCATACTCTTGTTAACAAAAGTGAGAGAAAAAAGTCAAATAGTTCAACTGAATTTTTGACGTCTATAGCATCAATAGCAGTGAACGAATGCGTACAATCTTGACATTGTGATCGCTCCAATAAGCCAAAAGCAAGTTGAAGCTATTTTGTGAGAGAAATCAAAGAAGAAAATACACCTCACTTCCTTCAACTGTTGACGAATGTGTCTCACTCTTGCCATGAAAATGACTCTTTTTTTTATTTTTTGTAAAACACATCAAATTGCCACGTTGCCACGTTGTCCCTGGCCTGCTCATGCAAGAAGAATATAATTCCTGCTTCGCCGCAAGCAATCAAACTTGGAATGGAATCTTTTGATAGCAACACCTTAATGAAGTGAATTAGTACGATTGTCAAATGTTGACTTTGTCTGGCCACAGAAACAATCCTGACCCCAAGAAATCTTCCGCCTATGTTTTTGCTTGCTTGAACCTGATTTTAAGAGGAGCAATTGTGCCACCTGCTGGTGACATTAAAATGTAGTCTTCAAGCCACCGAGCCGGTTGATTGGAAGACAGGTGACATGTGTGCTTGTTTGGGGCGGGGTTAAAGTGTCAACTCTGCCTGCGGGCTACTTTTCAAAGACTTATTTGCTTTTCTCCCCAATTAAAGTTTAGCTTGAACACGTGTAGCTAATTATCTTTGTGTATCGTCAGGATGTTGTCAACAGCAAAACAAATCAACAAAATCCAAATGTCATTTCCGGGGTCGGAGGATCCAGGCCCACAAAGAAAAACGCATTGAGCCGCACTGTTGTTGACTGCTCCATTGGCGGCTAAACGAGCGCGTTGTCTCGTAGCGTGGCTAAAAAGGCAAACGGCCCAGAAAACCGTTTTGTTTCAGGGCTTTGACTTTCCGGACCGGACTTGAACCCCAACCAGGCCGGACGCGCATCACCGAAATGTCGCAAACAAACGGATGAAGGGAATTGTTGTCAAAACGGCGGCTCCAAAAGTCGACCACTTCGAAGAGCTCAGTCGGACACAAACGTCTTGTCTGCTGAAGAACGTGACGGAGTTGAGAGAGCTTTGAATGATGGCGAAGAAAGCAGCAGCTTTGGAGGCCGCGCGTGCGTGAAAAGAAAGTAAGTCAAACTAACGTTTGTTCAAATTGGACGCGGATATTGTTGCAAAAGAAAGTTTACGACAGATTGCAGGCCAATCGATCCAAAGTTGATGTCAATTAGTAAATGCAGCACAAAAAAACGAGCAGCAATTCGTTTTGGAGCCGACTTTGAAACGTCTCAGTTTGCTTCCTTGGTTCAACAAGCTAAAAAAAAAAGCATTGCATGGCAGCTGTTTTCTCATCGGGAGAATCGTTCTTATAATAGTCGGCCTAACATCTGCTTTCATTGCTCAGTCCTGTTTTGATGTTTGAAATAGCAACGAGGCAACGAGGTTGCTATGTTGAGCGACATACAAGATCGATACGCAAACGTTTGGAAACGTGTTCGTTGTACGTTCAAGTAGCTCGAAGTGACCTTTTGGAATTAAAAAAAAAAAAGTGCCCTTAATGATCACATAAAGTCGTTTTATACAAACAAAAAACAACTCTAGGCTGGCCAGATGTTTTGTCAAGTGCTCTATCAATAAAGTTGACTTTTGCTTCATTTTTCACCTTCTCGAACTCGCCTCATCATTTCAACCCACTGTCGACTCTTTCCTTTTTGGGGGGGGGGGGGGGGGGGTGAGACTGTTGTAAAGATCAAATGAATTGCGCCGGCATTATATTGTGTGTGTGTGTATAAATGTGTGTGTCTATCATTTTAAATGAGTTTATAATGTCTCGGTCCTCCATCCAATCGAAACTTGGATTGAAACGTTCCGTGCTGAGCATCTCTCGCGTGACGTCACTGGTGGCGTTTGCTTCGCTTGCATGTCGCCGATGACGCGCATGTAAAAAGCGTGGCAGGAGCGGCGCAAGCTTTACATTTGGCGGAGCAGCCGAAGGGCAATTCCCTCCCTCGGTGGAAAAATGCACGAGTCCGGTCCGCTTGTACCGTAGTTGATTGGAAGGCAGCGACTGACCTCCACACAACCCAAAAGAAGACAAAGTCAAGGGTCACGTGCTCCCCGCAGGCCTGATTGGCTCCTCGTGACATCATCACTTTTGACGTGGACTTTTTTCTTTTTTTTAAACGCGCCTAACGAATGACATCATTTTGCGGAAGTCGCTCCAGTGCATGATGGTCGCTGCAGCGTGCTCAAGAGAAGCTGACCAATGAGAGGCCGGCATTCCTGCCAGCCAATGGGGTGGCTCCCAAATGATGTCATGCAGCAGCTGCTGTGGTCCTGATGCTGCGGAGGCGCTCATCATCATCATCATCATCATCATCGTCAGCTTTTTCCTCTTCACGCTCAAGTCACAGCCGGTGAGTGATTCTTTCTTCTGCTACATTATGATGATGATGATGATGATGATGATGATGATTCCTCGCCATAATTTGTGCTGTTTTATCAGTTTAGCTGTCTGTTGGCAATTTGCTGACGATGTCGTTGACGAACTGGGTTAGGAAAAAACATCAATGGCTCAGACGCATTCGCAGCTAGAAAAAAAGTCCAATCTTGGCAACAAGGATGACGAATGAACCTGAAAAGAATACGTCATTTTTCTTTAAAAAAATAAAATAAAAATAAAAATAAAGCAGAGAGAAAATGCACATTGAATCTGTTTGAGAACTTCAAGAAGGTAAAAAAGTGGTTTGGGATTTTTTTTCTCCAAACGCACAGACAAAGTTGTTGTTTGAATGACCTCCAGTTTCCATGAGAGGATTTGGTCCGTTTTGTATTTGTTCCGTGCAAATGAACTGTTAGTAAGAAGTGGAATTTCCATCCTGTCCCCGACTTTAGTCTTGCCAGGCAGACGTCAGAATTCCCTTTTGACGATTTCCTCTGGACAACATCATGACGTTCGCAGGTGCGTTTCGGTTCCAGCCGCAATTGTTCACTTGCACTTGCTTTGCGCCCTTTCTCATCTTTTCTTTGGCCTTTTGGCAATTTTGCAGTTCACAGAGAGAAGTTGCGAGGGCTCCCCCTGCTGTCGTTCCTGTGCTCCTGCATCGTGCAAAAAGCCTCGGACGACGTCACCGCTGCCGCCAGCGCCAAGAAGGAAGGTCAGCGCAAAGTTCGGCTCAGCTTGAAGCTCGCGTTCTCAAATTCAGGGGTGGGCAAACTCGCTCCTGTAGGCTTTGGACGGCTCCCTTCTCCAACACAGATGATGCATATGATGGGCAAGCGCTGCCCGATAACGATCCTCACCTGTGTTGGAGGAGGGAGACGTCGGAAACCCGAGTTTGCGCACCCCTGCTCCAATTGAGCGTCACGTGACAACTTGACTGCGAAGACAAGCGCACCAAAACGCTGCACATTTCAAACGGAAGCCACTAAAAACAGCGCCTTCTCCTTTCTTTACCACAATTTTCAAACTACTAAGTCCCGTCGGCGTCATCTTGACGGCTTGAGCGTTGGCAAATGACGCCATCGCCTAAAGTGATCATTATGATGTCATCGCCTACAGTGATCATTATGATGTCATCGCCTAAAGTGATTATTATGACGTCATCGCCTAATGTGATTTTTACTCTGAGTAACGATCAAACAATATTTATTGAACAATTAACAACAATAGTGGGAGGAAAAGTCTGGCTCGATGTCAATAGGCCAAATGTTAAACAATTGTTCTCCATTCTTCTCGTTTGAGCTTCCTTTAAAGTCAACGAGCAATCTGCAAAAGTCAAGGAGATGATGTCGTTGGCACGTAAGCGAAAGCATCCACCCCGGACGTGACGGGTTCGAATCCACATGGCGATCGCAAATCCCTTTGGCGGCTCGGCACAGCATCTGAAGGTCGCTTTGCTCGACGCGACTCCTGCTCGTGCTTCAAGTCAGCCAACGTCATCAGCGAAAGGCGTAGCAGCCAATTAGAGGCGGAGTTGCGCATGTCATCCGTGAGTAGAAAAGAAACGAGGGAACGGACGGTAGTGGTGCGCGATACTGTACATGTTGGTATCGATCGGATGCCAAATAAATATAAGGCCACATATTGATATAGATACTTTTCGAAAATGACGGTGTATATATATCTATATATATATATATATAATTTTTTTTAAATTAAGGTAGCTGTATCATCGAATTGCTTAATCACAATCAATTTTCAACCTTCAAATGTTTTTGTTGTTTCCTTTTTATTTTAAACAAAGGACAAAATTAGGACAAGTTTGTTGATAAATAGAAAAAACGTGATCAATATTTCCCCCCCCAGAAACATTACAACTAGCGATGTACCGAAATGAAATGTTTTGTCCGAAAATGAAAAATGCTTGGCCGAAAACCAAAACGCCGGAAAAAATTATGCCAATTTTTATTATCGTTGCATTTATTATAATTAATTAAAGTTATAATATTATTATAAAATATGAAAAATGCTTGGCCGAAAACCAAAACGCCGGAAAAGAGGAGAGCCGGACACTCGCCCCCGCTGTTTAATTCAAACAGCAGCGTTTGTTTGTTTTTGCTTGCGTCACCACAACATCCTTTTCCTTTCATTTCCATTTTCCTTTCATTTCCATTTCCATTTCTATTTCTATTCCCGGAACCGGAACCGGGAGGGACGGGAGCAAGTCTGCCTGTGCCTGCTATCCCAATCGTGCCTGTTATCTGTTTGAACCAACCGCAGCAGTGCAGAAAAGAGCCAAACTGAAACCAAACTACGAGATCCATATTATAGTGGCAGTATCGATTCGATACTGCCACTATGATATCGTATTGATATTTGGATGGATCCGCCCGTCACTAACGGCCGGTAAGCATCAGGACGATTTACAAGCGAGTATACGCAAACGTGAGTGCAAAACAAGTTTGGACCACACGCACACACAGCAGCCAATATTTGTCGCCACTTCCGGCGTAGCGGGCAGCACGGATCCTCGTGGCCCTGCAGGCACTCGTCAATATTTGGATGCCACCTCCCGCTTTTGACTTTTCTCTTCCATCAAAGCCCTCGCTCAAAAGGACTCCAAATATTCTGCTTTTAACTGCTTTTAACTGCTAATTTGCTCCCAAAAACGTAGAAATACATTCTCTTTTTTTATATTTCAAGTGTCCCAAAGACGTATTTATAGGTTTTTGGTTGTATGCTAGAGCATACAGAAGGTTTTGATGCAGCCTTTCGACTATAAGAGTATAAGAGATCAACCAGGGCCATGTTGCAAAAAAAGCTCTTTTGCCCACTGTTTGAAACCATTTGTGAATGATGATGAAACTTAGCTCTATTCTAATGCTAATTGCTGCAAAACGGAAACAGATAGAAATATCCTTTTTTTTTCTGATGAAAGAAGAAACTCGAATCTTTTGGTCTGTTTCATGTTTTGATAACAATAGAGCACAATATTCTGTGGGCCTTGCAAAACCATTCAAATTCTAGCAAACCAGCCGGGAGCGAAGGGGGTTGCTTCAGTCAAAATGTCTGCCAGTCAATGAGTTAATGTCCACACAATAAAATGGCAGCATGGGAATAATAAACAAAAGGCCGGGAACATGCATAACGTCCGTCGAGTAGCGAGTGGCGAGTGGCGGAAATGCGCAAAGCTGTCGGCAGAAAGGAAAAGTTGCAGATGATATGAAATGATCAAGGGCAACTTTTCTCCTCCTTGGGTGGAGCTGACGAATGATGATGATGTGAAGATGTTGACCTGCAGCAGCAGATGCCAATCAATCAACCAATCAACCAATCAACGTCCTTTTGTGCCACAGGGACGGTGGATCTAAAGTTGGGCGCCATCCGCCACCTGGAGGTGACGGAGGCGGGCGAGCGCGCCAGCGGTCGCACCTTCCAGGTCATCCTCAGGCCGCCCACTTTCCACGACGGGCCCCAGCCCAAGGAGGCCACGCCCTCTCGTCCCAAAGTGTCTGCAGACGAGATGCCAAAGCAAGCGGAGCGCAAGAGAAAAGTCCGTTCAAGCGTTTTGACGGGTTTTCTGCCCATTGGACGCCATATTAACGTGCGTGTTTCATTCTGCTGTCAGGAGGCGGAGCTTGTCAGCCATTTGGCCGGGAGAAAGGAAGATGAGCGGCAGCTTGTCAGCAAAGACGTCAGCGAAGATGTCAAACCCTTGCCGGAGGTCAGCTCCATTTTGCTTTCTTCAAAATGGCGTCCTCAGCTTGTAAAATGGTGACGCTCGCTTCTGCGATCACAAAGAATGGAAGCGTGCAAGTCTTTTTCTTGCTTTTCCTCCGACTTTCCACTATCTCGTTTTGTGCGCCCGTGTTGAAGTGCCTTCCTTGCTCGTTTTATTATAGCAAGTGATTAAAAAAATAGATCTATATATTTTTTTTTTAATCACGTTTGCAAGTGATTTTGCTTGCTTTGATTTTTCTTCCTGTCTGGTTGCGAGGCCTTTCGTTGTGAATCATTTAGCGTGTTTTTTTTCTGTAATAAACCCCTTTTTTGATCCGCCTCCTGGTACACACTTGTGGGATCAAAGCGAGCGGTACCCGGAACACAACAGCAGCTTTGACTTTATTTTCCATTCCATCTGATTTTGCTGTCCAAATGTCAAGTTTGTCCACGAGCTGCTGCGTGTTGAAATGTGAGCATTCTTTTTTTTTTTTTTTTTTTTTTTTTTTTTAATGTGAGCATTCTGACGTTTGCTCCACTTGGCAGGTGTCCTGACGGCGCACCTGAGGCCAAAAGCGGCGCAATGTGCCGAGGGGGCGTCTTGGAGGTCTTCACGTGACAAAGAGGTCAACCTGCCCAAGGAGAACACGCACGTTCGCACGTACGCACGGACGCAGCCACGGACGCACGCACGCACGCACGCACGCACGTACGCACGTACGACGGCCTGCCCGGTTGCTGTGCTTTGTGCGGCGGTGGCGCTCGCCGGCCAGCGGGCCAGTTTTGCCAGTTTTGTCACATTGTTGTGACGCCGCCTGCTGACAACAGACTGACTGACTGGAGCTTCCTTTTCCTTTCAAATAAAAACTTGAACGGATCATTTGTGCAATTCCCTTTTTTGCTGCCCCCTGCTGTCCATGTTTCCCAATGACAGCCCATGCATGGATGACTTGTCTTTCATCTCATATATATATATATATATATATATATACATAATATATATATATATATATATATACATAATATATATATATATATATATACATGAATCTCGCGGTATTTGTGAGTTGACAAACTCCGGAGAATACAACTCACTGCTCCCGCTGATACGTTTAAAGGTCGGACCAATCAGGCGTTGTTTAATGTGGGACGAAACCAATAAGCGCCGATGGGGGGTGGGGGGGGGGGGGGGCAAACAAACTTAACAGACACGGCAAGGAATTCTGTTCTGGCAGAACTACTCACCGTTTCCTTGTTCGGCGCTTCGTGCATTTTTATCTGGCAAGGATCCATCCATTTTCTTAACCGCTTAGTCCTCACAAGGATCGCTGGAGCCTATCCCAGCTGGCTTCGGGCAGTCGGCGGGGTACACGCTGAACTGCTTGGTAATGATCGAGTAGCCTCATTATTGTTGCTCATTGTTGGCGAAGTGCAAAGCGATCCATGATCCGCATGCAGTGTTGCGCAATAATAAGCGCATGCATGCAGTGTTGCGCAATAACAAGCGCATGCATGCGGTCGCAAGGCGTGCCAAATGACATAAAAGGCGACACATGAAGTTCGTCGACGAGTTGCGCCACTTTTGGGCTCGCCGAATGACATGCAAGCCATCGTGATGGTGTTTGCAAAGAATACAAGTTGACACGCGACACTGACACGGACTGGAAGCGTCGGAATCGGGACCGACACGTTGCGGTGTGCGTAAAACAACAACAGTTGGTGTCAGAAGAAGGAAAACGTCTTGCGAGCGAAGTTTGGTGCGCACGCGAATGAACTGCTTGGCTTGCATCAGCCAATCGAACCCAAGTATTCTTGATTGAAAACAAAATGTGGAACCTTTGCATCACGTTTTGCTCTTTCCAACCACTTTCGCAATGCTGTGTGGAATATATGTAAAGGTTGCTTTTCGGACCGGTTTTTTTTGGGGGGGGGGGGGGGGGTTCTGGGACCTCTGGGACCTGGGGAAGGCTTTAAAGGCGAGGAAGGAGTGGCGCCCGTGAGCTCGCACATTGATTGCCGCAGGTGCGCACGAGGCCGCACTGTCACAGACACGAGGACGTCAAACCTTTTGCACAAGTCAATCGAGACTTCGCAGCATTTGACATTTGTCGAGTAAACTGCTCCAAGTGGCGGGAAATCCGCCAGCATGGTAATTATTTCATCGAATTCGTTGTGATAAGTTGATCACCTGTTGATATCGCCCACATACAATTTGGCTTCTGTTTGAGTCTGAAGGCACTTTGGAAGCAGGTCCTACTCGGGAGGGATTATTGTCCAAAAGGTACAACTTGCTTTACGTAAATGACTATTTATATGAGAATTGTATTTAATTACACAATGCAACACATAATGTTTGTCTTTGTAGGAGTGACCAATCACGAGTTTTGTGTCGCTGTGTTTTCCCTATAGAATTATTTTATGGGCCTTTTATTCATTTCCTCGTTTTAGCAAATTAGAACTGACTTATTTCTGGGAAGGTTTTATCGGTCAAAGTGCAATTTGGTCGTGGGCGGCATCGAGTCTGACGCTGGGAGGAAATTCTTATTCTTGTTTGCTGTGTGAATCTTTTTAAGAATTGTTTGCCGTGAAGACTGTTCTTGGTCTATTGAGTTTCTTTTTTTAATCGATGCTGCTTCATTGCTTTTCACTCTCGCCCGTTCCTTTCCTTGGCATTTTTTTTTCTGTAATAAAGAGTCCTGTATTTTCTACGTGATCCTCACGTTCTGGTTCTTCGGAACGAAACTTGTGTTTTGGCGTGTTGAAATCAAGTACGATTACTCAGCAGTGGTTGTCTTATTTTTAAGCACTCCGTATAATTTGTTGTATTTTCTAAGGATCTACTGGATGCGACTTTTTTCTCCTTTTGCATGGACGGGTTTGAATGAAGGACTTGCGTGACTCGTAATCCTTTCGAGCGTCAAGATTTCAATCAGGAGGCCAACGACGAAGTGGACTGACGCGCTTGACGTCGACGCTTCACAGTTGCACGCAGGTTTTTTTACATAACAAATTCCCATGTTAATTTTAATACACACTTGCCAAATAAAGCTTAAATTATACATATTTATTAATCTAATAAAGCCAATTCATTTGAAATGCATAATCCTCAGGTTTATGTATAGTATTAATAAAGTGTAATTACTCTAAATGAATAATGAGAGTATTTAAAATGCATAAAGTGTATTGTTTGAGTTGCATAATAATCAGGTTTATGTATAGTATTAATAAAGTGTAATTACTCTAAATGAATAATGAGAGTATTTAAAATGCATCAAGTGTATTGTTTGAATTGCATAATAATAATCAGGTTTATGTATAGTATTAATAAAGTGTAATTACTCTAAATGAATAATGAGAGTATTTAAAATGCATCAAGTGTATTGTTTGAATTGCATAATAATCAGGTTTATGTATAGTATTAATAAAGTGTAATTACTCTAAATGAATAATGAGAGTATTTAAAATGCATAACGTGTATTGTTTGAATTGCATAATAATAATCAGGCTCCCTCGACACGATCGATCGAATATGAGTCGCTGTATGTAAAACACGTCCTTTTTTTAATTGTATTTTTCTAGTTTGTGAAAATGATCCTAAAAAGGAGCAACGTGTAAATGTCTGACGGCGCTTGTCATCTGGTCGGGTCGCCTGGAATTTCTCCCCAGATGTTCCGTGCTCGTGCGTATGCATGTGAAACATTTGAAATGTTGCAGGACAGCAAGAAGTGTGAATGTTGTGCCAACATTTCTGTTTTGAACTTTTTCCAGGACTGCCACGAGGACAAACAAGCACGTGCGTCTTGATGAATTGTGTCCAATTATTATTATTATTATTATTAGGGTGAATGGGTTCGTCCTCCGGACATGTCCTTAATTGGTAATGAATTGGGCGTGCGTGGGACCTGGCACGTGTCTTTTGCGTCATACAAGTCTTGCGTCAAATGCTTAAGGCACGTGTTTGATCTTGCAGTCCTTCAACAATCTCCTTTGTTGGCACTTTGTGGCAAACACATGACAGGAAAGACTCACATACAAGCACGCAAATGTTTTCATCTTGTGTGTGTGTGTGTGTGCTTTTTGGGAACCCGATTTCGCGGAAACTCGACTTGACGCATGAATGGAGTGACGTCAAACAAAGTGTCCCTGTAAGGTCAATTGAGGTGTAATAAGAAAATGAGCATTGAAGAGCTTTGGTGACATAAGATTTGACGCAATAAACAAGCCGGCTTGAAAGGAAGACCGGATTGGCCTTGCTGACTTTTGACGCAAGCACGGCAAAAGGCGCATGTGATCCGGCAAACCCTTTCAGCGATGGATGTGAGTAGACACCTGCACTACATCGAACCGCCATCGAACCACCCACCGCAAATCACACGCCACGTTTCTTTTTTTTCTTTTTCTCCCCAAATTCAATTTGAGCATGTGGGACGCTTACACGACCGGAAAAGCTGATACTTTTGCATTCCAGCGTTCTTGTTTTTCTTCTTTGTTATTTCAGAATTGAAGCAAACCGGCATTTTTGCATAGATAGGTTGCACAAAGTCGACCAGAAAGAAATAATTGCATTTTTAAAAATGATATTTATTATAAATGGAATAATTCGGTTTTTTTGCTTGCAGAAAACGAAAGAGCACGGAACATATTGTCATGTTTTTTTTTTTTTTACTCTAATACAGTTGACCGAAGCACGTTTCAACAGTGCTACGCTAATAATGATAAATTACTAATGATAATGTAGAAATAAATAAACCAAATAATAATCTTCATGTTAATCTTTAATAGCTTCATGCCTATTGTGGATTATTTATTTGCCTTCTCCAAATGTTCGTGCGAAAGACTGCATGCTTCACGCGTCCTGATACTCGATATTAAAAGAGGTTGTTTTGCTATATATGGATTAGAAAATACGATTATTTATTTGGACAGAGAAAGTATGAACAACATTGGTTATGAAGAGAGCAACATCATTGGACATCATTTCCATTTTCAAAAGGGAAAAGTCGAATGAGAGCTCAACTTCATTAATACCTTATTCATACTCATTAAAAATAAATGCATCATTTGTGGCCGGGCTCGGTCACGTGCTCGAGCAGCTCCAACAATGCCACCGTAAAGCACAATATTGGGACCCTGGTCAAAGGCACCGGTCCAAATCTGGCTTTCAAGATCATTCAATTCAATGTATTGAATTCATTTGAAAAAGAAAGTCAATATAAAGCAATATTGAAATTCAAAGTAAAGTCAAAGAAATGAAAAGGGACAGAAAGGAGTCGAATTTGTTTTGTCTGCTCCTGCATAAAAAGCACATGCAGCAAAACAACAGCCAAAGTGAGCTCAGTTGAATTTTCCGATCACATGAACCCAAAATCAAGTGCTTAAGTCAAGTTTTGAATGGAATCAGTCGGCGCAAAAAGTTTGTCCCGCTTCTGATGCTCTTTTCCTTTGAGCTTTCCTATTGAATCCCTTTTGGGAGGCACAAGCGCCACCATGTGGCCACAACAAGGCATCGCAGCCAGAGAAAGAAAGTCAAGCAAAAAGTCATCTGGCTCCAACACGTGCGCTTGCGGAGGACTTCCGTTTCCGAACGCAACTCAGCCAGCACTTGACCCACTTGCCGTTTCCGAACGCAACTCAGCCAGCACTTTTTTCCGAACGCAACTCAGCCAGAACTTGACCCACTTGACCTCGTGCCACACACTTCCAATTTCACCATTCAAGTGTCAATTTAATCACACAAAAAACAACCGCAAACTTTGTCCCTGCTTATGGTTCGGATTTCTTGCGAGTGAACTATTTTGTTGTGAAGTCATCGTGCAGGCAGTCACTGACTGGACTGTTTTCGTTTGGAGGAACTTTGAGGATCATCTGCCGTCCAATATTTGCCCTTTTGGAAATGATTTTTCAATGACACAAACTTTGGAGGCAATCAGTGGAATGCACGTGGACGTGTTTCAACGCAGCTCGGCTATTTAGTCTTGTTTGAAGTTTGAAGGTCCGGATTGGCTGGCCACCGGTCGAGGGTGGGCCCCGCCTACTGGCCCAAGCCAGCTGGGATAGGCTCCAGCCATCCGAAAATGGATGGATGGAGTTTGAGGGCTGGCATCTGCAGACTGGATGTTTTTGCCCCCCCCCCCCCCCCCCAAAAAAAAGTCTTGTTGCTTCGGAGACGGCTTTCATGCATGACCTGCAAGCTTTGGAAGCCCGGGCAGCACATTTCCCTCAGTGTTGATGCTTGTTTGGGTCTGGCATGCAGCAATGCTCAAGGTTCCTTTGTACACAGGCAAAGAAGAAGCACATGTCACCTGGGTTCGATATCTCAAACATCATGACTTGTGGCTTAGATTTGAGCTCAACATTTCAGTCCCAAATCTGGATCCTTTTGATCCTGAAAAATAGCATTCAATGGATCCCACCTCGGGCGGGGCAGGATACAACTGATCCCATGTGTCACTTTAGCATCCTCGCTCATCGATCGATACAAGCATCTCTTGCATTTCGCGTGGTGTAAAGAGATATTCGGAATAAATGTGTGTTTTGTTACTTTGCATTTTTGTTGTTGTTGAGCTCCTGCAAGCCGGCCTCGCCTCCCTGAATTCTGATCCAATCCAGCAAAGTTTTGAAAGAGAAACTTGGATTAGGAAATGTGGATCGGTTGAATGTGAATTGAAATATTTGTAATCCAGAAGATCGTCAAGACGCATTTCAGCATATTCAGCTCGTGACAGCAAGTGACTTTTTCTTTTTTTCTTTTCATGCTGTGCCACGTGTACAAATGACAAGAACAAAAAGAAACGACGCGCAGGCCCACTCGATCCCGGGACACCCAAGACCTCTCTCACCGTGGACGCCTTTGCGAGTGAAATGTTTGCTTTTCTCTGACCGCGTTGTCCGTTTGTTTTGTTTTGTTTCCAGCCTCCTCAATCTCACACTTTAAACACGGAGGGGACGCAGACGCTGACGGCCATGACCACAATCAACCCGCAGACGCTCGCGCCCGAGTCCAACGCCTTTGGCTACTATCAAAACATGTGGAACCACCCAAATAACTATTTCCCTTCCATACAAGGTAAATGCCACCATCGCTTTCAGTCCGATCCTGTGACACACACGCGCACGCGCACGCACACACTATAACAACATAAGCAAGTTTTCCAAAGTGAGACCAAAAACGCGATGTGGGAAAACTGAGCATGTGTGCGCTGGAGACGAGCCAGCGGCGGCGCGCACGTAACGATATCACGTAACGATATCACGTAACGATATCACGTAACGATATCACGTAACGATATCACGTAACGATATCACGTAACGATATCACGTAACGGTATCACGTAACGATATCACGTAACGGTATCACGTAACGGTATCACGTAACGGTATCACGTAACGGTATCACGTAACGGTATCACGTAACGGTATCACGTAACGGTATCACGTAACGGTATCACGTAACGGTATCACGTAACGGTATCACGTAACGGTATCACTTAACGATATCACGTAACGATATCACGTAACGATATCACGTAACGATATCACGTAACGATATCACGTAACGATATCACGTAACGATCTCAGCTGGGACGCGACAATGGCGATGGAGTCTCCTCCCTCCCCAAGACTGACTTGTAAGATTGAGCGACGGGCATCCAAAGTGGCCGAAAGAAAATGTCGGCGGTGTCGACGTGACTGGCTAACTGTTAGCTTGTGCGCTAATTGCATTGCGCTTCCAAAGGAGGCCAGCGACTGGCGAGACTTTGAATTTGTTGTGTTAAAAGCCAAGGTGGCTCGCTTGCTTGCTAATCCCGGCAAAGTGCCGGCAAAGTGCCGGCAGCCGCGTGACGTGTTTGCGCCGGCACCTTTTTAGCAAAATCCCTCATAAGGCAAGCCCACATGACAGGACAAGCGCTTGTTGCTTTGGACCATGGCTGACTTGAACCCGTGACGGTGACGTGTTTTCCACAGGTTTGAGCATTTTTCCGCGTGGGTCGCTATCTGGCTGGGCTGCATTTGCATAATGTCAAATGGAATATTGTGTGAGAAAATGACCGACTTTTCTTTCATTTCCAAGGAGGTCCTTTCTGTTATCAGAATGAGGGAGCGCAGACGGTGGCAACAATGGCTATGCCAAGTACGCAACCCACACAATCGCTGCCCATTCCATACTGCACAGAGCGGCAGGATAGCCTGCAGATGCAATTTGCTCAACCGCTTGCAGGTACAACAAATACTGAATTACACAAACAAACAAACAAACCTTCAGTCACTAAATGAGGGCATAGTGTTGCAACGGGACTCGGCTCGTGACCTTCGCATAAAGTCCGAGCCGTCGTGCTCGTGGTGTGGAAGGTGGCGGAGCTTGCTGGTTGACTGGCTGGCTCCAAATGCCAGCAAGCACAAGGCCAGACCAACAAAAAACCTTCCGACTCGGAATCTGCAATCCCGCCCCGCCCGCGCGCCCTTGATTAGCAAACGCCGCTCGCTCGCTCGCTGGGATGGGCTGCAGGTCACCGCTTGCGTGACACTCATGAGGACAAGTGCTTAGTAAATGTGCTTTTACCAAATGCAATCGTGGACAAACTGGAGCTGCACTTAAAATAAGACAAACAAAATAAAAAGCATGAAAAACAGGAGCTGTGCTTAGATTTATGCTTTTCAATTGGGCTACATTTTATGTCAACCGCAAGACCAGCTAAGCCAATGGAATTGCTCAAATGAAAAGAAGTTGAAAATGGAGCTTTTCCAAAAAGTAGCTCCTCCCCCGTTGTCATTCCTTCCATCCCCATTTGGCGGCTGGGCCTTCCTTCACGAGGGAGGCCCGAGGGTGCGCGGCTCGTTGGCGCAGTCCCGCCGTTGAACCGCCGTTGAACCGCCGTTGAAATGTCCGTCGCGCTTGTGGACGAGGCTTGATTGCAACTCCTGTTGAGTCGGCGTACGTCACCTCGGGAGGTGTTGAACATCAACGGGGTACCGCGACATATACGTCGGCACGCTTTATTCATGAGTCTAGCGAGGGGGCTCAAAACAGGATTGGCATCCGTAGGAGCGCGCACGCCATATCGACATAGAAAGGTGAAAGGTGAAAGGTGAAAGGCTCACTTCGCCGGCGTTCAACTGCTCTTTTTTCGTTCCGCACAAGTTCACCCATCGTTCACATTTATCCCTCTGAATTGTTGGCTTCGTGAAACGAATAAAGAACACATCCTTCATATGTGGGCGGTCGGAGTGTCTGGAGTCGTTCATGCAAGTTCCATAACCGCCGCGTTTACTCGCCGTGGTTGTTTTTTCTCGGAAATAAACAAGTGCGAAGCTCGCACGGCTGGTCAACGAGCCGGCTTGCGTTTGACCTTCCGCTTCAGCTGCTGAAGTCACGTGACCCTGCGGTCTAAAAATAGCATTCGTGCGCTACCCCATTGGCCCGCTTGGAAGGACTGCAGGAAGGGGGCGGGGCGACCACACTTGCGCTCGCCGCAGATTTCGCTTGCCCAAGACGACGGCTTTGACTCGCTCGAGGCTTTTGACTTCGGCCCAACTTCGACTTGATCGCATCTCAGCTAAGAACGAAAGTCGTCCTTTCACCGACTTTGAAGGAGAAACGTTAACTTTGCCGTATGAAAAAGTGTCCTTGTTTGTTGTGGCTGCAACTTGTGAATGCGTCTCGTGTGCTGATCCGGCAGGTGACATGACAGCCACGCAGCTCCAGTACGCCAATTCCATCCTCCCGCAGGGCAGCGGTCCGCGGAACCAGTCGGAACGCAGCTTGATGAAAAACAGGTAGATGAAAGTGCAAAGCTTCAACCAAAGGAAAGTTCAGATGAAAGTTCAAATGTATTTGTGTCCCCGTGGGCAATTATTGCGGGCAACTGCAGTTCCCCGCCGGCTGCCATACGTTTGGCCGGTTGCAAATTTGCGCTGTGCTCCATTTCGGCCTCGACACGCCAACCCTAACCCACGCTGGCGGAAGTCCAAAGACGCCGCATGTCCATCGTGAAAGGATTTTTTCTTCTACGCCTGCGTGACGATCCTCCTCCAAACCATCGGCGGCGGCGCTAAGCCACTATTTGTCATTGTTCAATAAAGGCAAGCAGAAATGTGTTCCCGTGGCGGGATCTCAAAATGTCCAAAAACAAGCGTCCGCAACATTCTTCCCACGTGAAGCAGGCGTCAGGCTCTTTACGGCGTACGGCGTCATTTCCAATTCAATCGCTACGTCTCGCCATCAATGCGCCTTCATCACTCGTCATCGTCAGCCCCGTTCGTGCTCGTGTCATACGACGGCGCGCTCTCTTCAAGCAAAGTCATCAATTCAACGTCCCTTCTTCCAACGACGTCCGCGTGCAAAACGTGCAAAATTGCCAAGGCTTACTGTCGATCTGCATACGTCGCGTCCTGTTCTTGTCCCATTCGCTCGCTCACAGCCAATCGGAGCGGTCACACGTCGCAATCAAACGTTGTATCCGCCTGCCGACGTCGAGCCTCAAAATGTTATCCCGACGGCGCGTACGCCTTCCGACGTGGCGCCATTGCAAAGCGGCCAAAATGACAACCACGAGTGGCAAATGTGCGTTGAAGCGGCCGAGCCAAACGCTGAAGTGTCTTTTGTGCGTTTGCAGGGAAGCCGCGCGGGAATACCGCCGGAGGAGGAAGGCCTACGTGCAAGGCCTGGAGGAGCGCGTGGCGAAGCTTGAAAATCAGAATAAGGCTCTGAAGGAAGAGCTGAAAACCTGGAAGGAAATGTGCCATCACAACGGCCCTTGACGAGCCGCCTGGCGAACGGCTGGCGAACGGCCGCATCGCGTGGACTGCAAAATGTCATGGAATTCATTTCACTTTGAAAATGCTGCGATGGGAGGACTCGGAGGACGGAAGGTGACCTTCGGGACACGTTGTGTGGACACGTTGTGTGGACACGTTGTGGAGCAAGCGGGCGCCGGAATCTCGCCGGAGATGATTTGGGACGGGTCCCGCAAGGAGGAAGCCGAGTTGGGAAAACAAAAAAAACTTCTTTCAATATGCGTGACCGCCTGTTCTTTTGTCACAAACTCCCATTTTTGACCATAATAGAAACTTTGCAAATTCGAACGCATTGTGCTGGCTCACATTTGCACCAAACTGACGTGTATCCATTTGTATATTTGCATATATTTATATAAGCCGAATCTGGTGGGATCAGTTGATATTTTGCATTTTCTTGCAAAATGAATCGCTGAATGATGACGTGATTGATTGGATCCAAAAAGCAAACCCAATCTTGTTGACTCAGTGATGTTCTGCGTTAATGAGCCAAACTTGGATCAGCATCAATGCATTCATTTCTATTCTATGCCACGTTTGGCTTTTAGTGTGCGCGCTCTCTCTCTCTCTCTCTCTCTCTCTCTCTCTCGCTCTCTCTCTCTCTCTCTCGCTCTCTCGCTCTCCCCTATACGGTATATATTTATATTTTGAAAATGTTTTGATCACTTGCTGATGCAATGTTATTGGTTGAGCAAAGATGGCGTTTTTTGGGCTCTCCTGAAAAGATGCTTTTGGAGGTACAATGTTTTGAGCCGACACCAGTGATATGTTTATGTATATTTGTATGTGTGTAATATCGATTTCCGGCGTTTGGCCCAAAACCTCAAACAAGTGACAACCTTGCTGATGACTGCTGCATACTTGGGCCTGCTACACACACTTCAAAGCTATTTGATCTGCTTTTGTCCCACGTTTCCCTTTTGCTTCGTTACGTTTTCAAATAAGAATATTTCCCCCTCTCCCCATGAAGAAATAAAAAATGTGACCAGACTGCCTCAAACCTTGCCAGCAAGCTGAATTCTCCCGGTATTTGTTCACAGAATCCGTCTTTTACTGCTCCCTCGCATCCGTTTGGACCAATCAGGCATTTGTTGTGTTCAGTTTTGTAGGAGTTGGGCTTTTGTTTTATTTTGGTGAGTTTGTTTGTCTCGTGTTTGTCCGATTACATCCACCTGTGTGTCTTTCCCCTTCCAGTGTGTTTGACCAATCAGTGCCCTCACCCTGTTGTGTTTAGGGTTAGGTTTATGAACAGGATTCCTCCTTCCGCCGAGGCGGTAGGAGGGAGGAGGGAGGAGGGAGGTGCACTGTCCACCCCCCCGCGCTCTCGCCCTCCCTGGTACCAGCGTGGTCGACCGCCACCCCCCTGTTGCCTATTTTGTTGTTGGCGACGTCTGCCATACTGGACAACGGTCCAGTCATCACATTGTCATACATCAGATTTGTTGAGTTTTTTAAAATTAAATGATTTCTTTTGGTTTTTAATCTATCTATTCTACAAAAACAAAAGAAAGAACCAAAAAAGGTTAAAAAGAAAGAAAAAGAAAATTGAAAAGAAGTGTAAAAAAAACGAGTGCCCGTCGCGACGTTTCGACCTTGAGAGGCTAATGTGTAAAAACGAACAACAATTCAATAATATAAATCGAATGGTTTCTCTCGACTGCGAGGAGCTGTTGTCCTTCCGAGAGTCACAGCAGGAATGAAGGCACTAAGCCGAGAGGGAAGAGAGAGAGAGAGGGAGAGAGAGGGAGGGGGGGAGAGAGAGAGAGAGAGAGAGAAACAAAAAACGGTCAAACTGTGTTTCCCAGGATGTTTCTTTTCAAATAAACCTTTTATGTGAACTGACTGTGATTACACTATGTACATAATCAATTCTATATATATTGTATATGTAAATATATGGTTTTATGAATGTCTTATTTATGTATGTCTATTTTTTATCAATTGAAATGAAATGTAAATATATATTAAATATGTAGCTAAGAGTCGAGTTATGGATGAATTTGGGAGTCCGTAAGAAAGCAAAGAAAGAAGGAGAGCAACGAAGCCAAAAAGGACACCAAGGAAGGAAAGAAGGAAAGTCAAGCGAGACGTCAAGTGCAAGATAGAAAGTTGAAGGGAAAAGAACCATGGTTTGAGATGTCCTCATGTAACCTCTTATATGAGGATATGTTGTGGGTTCTGTTTTCCTTGCGTCTCCCTTGGTCTTGTTGAAGTGTCATCCCGCCCTTCCTCGTGTCATCCAATCAGTGCCCTCAGCCACCTGTCTTGCCCCAGGTGTGTCTCGCCCCAGGTGTGTCTTGTTGCGTCGTTAGTGTCTGTGTATTTAGTCTGCCGTCTCCCCTCCGTCTGTGTCGGTTGGTTGTCTTTCCTCGTGTCACGCTGCCCGTTTTTGCCTCGTCTCTTTTCCCCACGTTTTGGTTGACCTGGTCGTCATTTGGAAGCTCGCTTTTGTTTTATAGAAATTAATGAATCATCCGGATGAGACTCCGCCTGAAGGACCAACGACCTCCGAAACGTCGCCAACACGCCTCTCATCAGGTATAGTGCACACTTTGTATATGTATATATTGGATATATTTTATATTAACTGTTATGTAAACAAATGTACATTATTTATGAACGCAGATGTCGGATTAGGGTTGAGATTCGGGTAAACTCGTTTATACTACAGACGTTAGGGTTAGGGTTAGGATGACATCATGGTTAGGGTTTCATCCTACATACTCCACATTAGGGTTAGTGCATTTATAGTACACAGACACGAGGGTTGAGGTTCGAAGAGGCAACATCTCAGACAATTCATTGAACAATTGTCGTGTGCTCGACCCGAAGAAGGCTCTTTACAGCCGAAACCTTGTCAAGGCACACTTGCATTTAATTATACTCATTAGGAATTACAACTCATTTTTTGATTGTTTTTGTTTTATTGTTTTATATTAATAGGTCGTGATTACATACATAACAAAGGCCACTCCTATTGAATAAATAAAAAATGGTTAGGAATGAGGGATTGAGCCCTTCCTGGACCAGGATAGGGGAATTGATCCCCCCTCCTGGAGCGAAAGGGAATCGCACGGTCCTTCCGTCCTTGGAACCTCCCGTCGTCACGTTCCTTCCGCTGATGTGTGGGCTGGCGTCTCCGCCCATTGCGGACAACAGTCCACCCACCATCATCATACTTTTTTTTTATATCTCAGATTCCTTTTTAAGGTAATTTATGTATAATAATGTTTGTAATCTTTCATTTAATAGATAGGAGTCGCCTTTGTATCCTATGCAATCACTATCTACAAATACATTTTACTGTAGATGTTATGTATAATTAAATTGTAATTTTTTATTTATTCAATAGGAGTGGCCTTTGTTATATATGTAATCACTATCTATTAAAACAATAAAACAAAAACAATTAAAATAAAAAATAAATTATATAAAAAAATAGTTGTAATTCCTAATGAGTATAATTAAATGCAAGTGTGCCTTGACAAGGTTTGGGCTGTAAAGAGCCTTCTTCAGGTCGAGCACACGACAATTGTTCAATGAATTGTCTGAGATGTTGCCTCTTGGAAAAGCAAATCCAAACTGAGCTTCCTCGAACAGGAACCGAACCCTCACCCTTTATATACTGCAAATAAGCCGTCCTAACTGTGCGCCTTTTTCGTTCAAATTATGAGGGAAAGCGTCCTATTTATTGTCTATGTAATACTTGCATGTAAACCAATATGAAATGTTATTTAAATACCAATGTCACTATTGTATCTCAACAATTGTTTTATCAATGTATTTATGCTTTTTATGGTTTTGTTAATTATTTAGGGGTTAGGGTTGGCATAGCCAGTGTTTAGGGTTAAGGTTAGGGTTTCAAACTAGGGCTAGTGTTTCAAATTAGGGCTACAAAATAGGATTAGTGTTTCAAACAAGGGCTAGGGTCTCAAATTAGGGTTTCAAACTAAGGCTAGAGTTCAAAATTAGGGTTTCAAACTAGGGCTAGGGTTTCAAATTAGGGTTTCAAACTAGGGCTAGGGTTTCATATTAGGGTTTCAAACTAGGGCTAGGGTTTCATATTAGGGTTTCAAACTAGGGCTAGGGTTCCATATTAGGGTTTCAAACTAGGGCTAGGGTTTCATATTAGGGTTTCAAACTAGGGCTAGTGTTACAAATTAGGGTTTCAAAATAGGATTAGGGTTTCAAACAAGGGCTAGGGTCTCAGATTAGGGTTTAAACTAGGGCTCGAGTTTAAAATTAGGGTTTCAAACTAAGTCTAGGGTTTTGAATTAGGGTTTTAAACTAGGGTTAGGGTTTCAAAGTAGGGTTTAAAACTAGGGTTAGGGTTTCAAAGTAGGGTTTTAAACTAGGGTTAGGGTTTTAAACTAGGGTTAGGGTTTTAAACTGGGGTAAAGGTTTCAAAGTAGGGGTTTAAACTAGGGTTAGGGTTTCAAAGTACGGTTAAGGTTTCAAAGTAGGGGTTTAAACTAGGGTTAGGGTTTCAACGTAGGGGTTTAAACTAGGGTTAGGGTTTCAACGTAGGGGTTTAAACTAGGGTTAGGGTTTCAAAGTAGGGTTTAAAACTAGGGTTAGGGTTTCAAAGTAGGGCTTTCAACTAGGGTTAGGGTTTCAAAGTAAGGGTTTAAACTAGGGTTAGGGTTTCAAAGTAGGGTTTTAAACTAGGGTTAGGGTTTTAAACTGGGGTAAGGGTTTTAAACTAGGGTAATGGTTTCAAAGTAGGGGTTTAAACTAGGGTTAGGGTTTCAAAGTAGGGTTTAAAACTAGGGTTAGGGTTTCAAAGTAGGGTTTTAAACTAGGGTTAGGGTTTTAAACTGGGGTAAGGGGTTTAAAATAGGGTTAGGGTTTCAAAGTAGGGGTTTAAACTAGGGTTAGGGTTTCAAAGTAGGGGTTTAAACTAGGGTAAGGGTTTCAAAGTAGGGTTTAAAACTAGGGTTAGGGTTTCAAAGTAGGGGTTTAAACTAGGGTTAGGGTTTCAAATGAGGGGTTTAAACTAGGGTTAGGGTTTCAAAGTAGGGGTTTAAACTAGGGTTAGGGTTTCAAAGTAGGGGTTTAAACTAGGGTTAGGGTTTCAAAGTAGGGGTTTAAACTAGGGTTAGGGTTTCAAAGTAGGGGTTTAAACTAGGGTTAGGGTTTCAAAGTAGGGGTTTAAACTAGGGTTAGGGTTTCAAAGTAGGGGTTTAAACTAGGGTTAGGGTTTCAAATGAGGGGTTTAAACTAGGGTTAGGGTTTCAAAGTAGGGGTTTAAACTAGGGTTAGGGTTTCAAAGTAGGGGTTTAAACTAGGGTTAGGGTTTCAAAGTAGGGGTTTAAACTAGGGTTAGGGTTTCAAAGTAGGGATTTAAACTAGGGTTAGGGTTTCAAAGTAGGGGTTTAAACTAGGGTTAGGGTTTCAAAGTAGGGGTTTAAACTAGGGTTAGGGTTTCAAAGTAGGGGTTTAAACTGGGGTTAGGGTTTCAAAGTAGGGGTTTAAACTGGGGTTAGTGTTTCAAAGTAGGGTTTAAAACTAGGGTTTAAAACTAGGATTAGGGTTTCAAAGTAGGGTTTTAAACTAGGGTTTAAAACTAGGATTAGGGTTTCAAAGTAGGGCTTTAAACTAGGGTTAGGGTTTCAAAAGAGGGGTTTAAACTAGGGTTAGGGTTTCAAAGTAGGGTTTTAAACTAGGGTTAGGGTTTCAAAGTAGGGGTTTAAAATAGGGTTAGCGTTTCAAAGTAGGGGTTTAAACTAGGGTTAGGGTTTCAAAGTAGGGTTTAAAACTAGGGTTAGGGTTTCAAAGTAGGGGTTTAAACTAGGGTTAGGGTTTCAAAGTAGGGGTTTAAACTAGGGTTTGGGTTTCAAAGTAGGGGTTTAAACTAGGGTTTGGGTTTCAAAGTAGGGTTTTAAACTAGGGTTAGGGTTTCAAAGCAGGGTTTTAAACTAGGGTTAGGTTTTCAAAGCAGGGTTTTAAACTAGGGTTAGGTTTTCAAAGCAGGGTTTAAAACTAGGGTTAGGTTTTCAATGTAGGGTTTAAAACTAGGGTTAGGGTTTCAAAGTAGGGTTTAAAACTAGGGTTAGGGTTTCAAAGTAGGGTTTTTAACTAGGGTTAGGGTTTTTAACTAGGGTTAGGGTTTCAAAGTAGGGGTTTAAACTAGGGTTAGGGTTTCAAAGTAGGGTTAGGGTTTCAAAGTAGGGGTTTAAACTAGGGTTAGGGTTTCAAAGTAGGGGTTTAAACTAGGGTTAGGGTTAGGGTTTCAAAGTAGGGGTTTAAACTAGGGTTAGGGTTTCAAAGTAGGGGTTTAAACTAGGGTTAGGGTTTCAAAGTAGGGGTTTAAACTAGGGTTAGGGTTTCAAAGTAGGGTTTCAAACTAGGGTTAGGGTTTCAAAGTAGGGTTTTAAACTAGGGTTAGGGTTTCAAAGTAGGGTTTTAAACTAGGGTTAGGGTTTTAAACTAGGGTTAGGGTTTCAAAGTAGGGCTTTAAACTAGGGTTAGGGTTTAAAAGTAGGGTTTAAAACTAGGGTTAGGGTTTCAAAGTAGGGTTTAAAACTAGGGTTAGGGTTTCAAAGTAGGGTTTAAAACTAAGGTTAGGGTTTAAAACTAGGGTTAGGGTTTCAAAGTAGGGTTTAAAACTAGGGTTAGGGTTTCAAAGTAGGGTTTAAAACTAGGGTTAGGGTTTCAAAGTAGGGTTTAAAACTAGGGTTAGGGTTTCAAAGTAGGGTTTAAAACTAGGGTTAGGGTTTCAAAGTAGGGTTTAAAAATAGGGTTAGGGTTTTAAACCAGGGTAAGGGATTCAAAGTAGGGTTAGGGTTTTAAACCAGGGTAAGGGTTTCAAAGTAGGGTTTAAAACTAGGGTTAGGGTTTCAAAGTAGGGTTTAAAACTAGGGTTAGGGTTTCAAAGTAGGGTTTAAAACTAGGGTTATGGTTTCAAAGTAGGGTTTAAAACTAGGGTTAGGATTTCAAAGTAGGGCTTTAAACTAGGGTTAGGGTTTTAAACTAGGGTTAGGGTTTCAAAGTAGGGGTTTAAAGTAGGGTTAGGGTTTCAAAGTAGGGCTTTAAACTAGAGTTAGGGTTTCAAAGTAGGGTTTAAAACTAGGGTTAGGGTTTCAAAGTAGGGTTTAAAACTAGGGTTAGGGTTTAGAAGTAGGGTTTAAAACTAGGGTTAGGGTTTCAAAGTAGGGTTTAAAACTAGGGTTAGGGTTTCAAAGTAGGGTTTAAACTAGGGTTAGGGTTTCAAAGTAGGGGTTTAAACTAGGGTTAGGGTTTCAAAGTAGGGGTTTAAACTAGGGTTAGGGTTTCAAAGTAGGGGTTTAAACTAGGGTTAGGGTTTCAAAGTAGGGGTTTAAACTAGGGTTAGGGTTTAAAAGTAGGGGTTTAAACTAGGGTTAGGGTTTCAAAGTAGGGGTTTAAACTAGGGTTAGGGTTTCAAAGTAGGGGTTTAAACTAGGGTTAGGGTTTCAAAGTAGGGGTTTAAACTAGGGTTAGGGTTTCAAAGTAGGGGTTTAAACTAGGGTTAGGGTTTCAAAGTAGGGGTTTAAACTAGGGTTAGGGTTTCAAAGTAGGGGTTTAAACTAGGGTTAGGGTTTCAAGTAGGGGTTTAAACCAGGGTTAGGGTTTCAAAGTAGGGGTTTAAACCAGGGTTAGGGTTTCAAAGTAGGGGTTTAAACCAGGGTTAGGGTTTCAAAGTAGGGGTTTAAACCAGGGTTAGGGTTTCAAAGTAGGGGTTTAAACCAGGGTTAGGGTTTCAAAGTAGGGGTTTAAACCAGGGTTAGGGTTTCAAAGTAGGGGTTTAAACCAGGGTAAGGGTTTCAAAGTAGGGGTTTAAACCAGGGTTAGGGTTTCAAAGTAGGGTTTAAAACCAGGGTTAGGGTTTCAAAGTAGGGGTTTAAACATGGGTTAGGGTTTCAAAGTAGGGTTTAAAACTAGGGTTAGGGTTTCAAAGTAGGGTTTAAAACTAGGGTTAGGGTTTCAAAGTAGGGTTTAAAACTAGGGTTAGGGTTTCAAAGTAGGGTTTAAAACTAGGGTTAGGGTTTCAAAGTAGGGTTTAAAACTAGGGTTAGGGTTTCAAAGTAGGGTTTAAAACTAGGGTTAGGGTTTCAAAGTAGGGTTTAAAACTAGGGGTAGGGTTTCAAAGTAGGGTTTAAAACTAGGGGTAGGGCTTTAAACTAGGGTTAGGGTTTAAAACTAGGGTTAGGGTTTTAAACTAGGGTTTTAAACTAGGGTTAGGGTTTAAAGTAGGGTTTAAAACTAGGGTTAGGGTTTCAAAGTAGGGCTTTAAACTAGGGTTAGGGTTTCAAAGTAGGGCTTTAAACTAGGGTTAGGGTTTTAAACTAGGGTTAGGGTTTTAAACTAGGGTTAGGGATTTAAACTAGGGTTAGGGTTTCAAAGTAGGGGTTTAAACTAGGGTTAGGGTTTCAAAGTAGGGGTTTAAACTAGGGTTAGGGTTTCAAAGTAGGGTTTTAAACTAGGGTTAAGGTTTTAAACTAGGGTTAGGGTTTCAAAGTAGGGGTTTAAACTAGGGTTAGGGTTTCAAAGTAGGGCTTTAAACTAGGGTTAGGGTTTCAAAGTAGGGTTTAAAACTAGGGTTAGGGTTTCAAAGTAGGGCTTTAAACTAGGGTTAGGAATTCAAAGTAGGGCTTTAAACTAGGGTTAGGGCTTTAAACTAGGGTTAGGGCTTTAAACTAGGGTTAGGGTTTAAAACTAGGGTTAGGGTTTCAAAGTAGGGTTAGGGTTTTAAAGTAGGGCTTTAAACTAGGGTTAGGGTTTCAAAGTAGGGTTAGGGTTTCAAAGTAGGGTTAGGGTTTCAAAGTAGGGTTAGGGTTTCAAAGTAGGGCTTTAAACTAGGGTTAGGGTTTAAAACTAGGGTTAGGGTTTAAAACTAGGGTTAGGGTTTAAAACTAGGGTTTGGGTTTCAAAGTAGGGCTTTAAACTAGGGTTAGGGTTTAAAACTAGGGTTAGGGTTTCAAAGTAGGGGTTTAAACTAGGGTTAGGGTTTCAAAGTAGGGCTTTAAACTAGGGTTAGGGTTTCAAAGTAGGGTTTAAAACAAGGGTTAGGGTTTCAAAGTAGGGTTTTAAACTAGGGTTAGGGTTTCAAAGTAGGGTTTAAAACTAGGGTTAGGGTTTCAAAGTAGGGGTTTAAACTAGGGTTAGGGTTTCAAAGTAGGGTTTAAAACCAGGGTTAGGGTTTCAAAGTAGGGTTTAAAACTAGGGTTAGGGTTTCAAAGTAGGGTTTAAAACTAGGGTTAGGGTTTCAAAGTAGGGTTTAAAACTAGGGTTAGGGTTTCAAAGTAGGGTTTAAAACTAGGGTTAGGGTTTCAAAGTAGGGTTTAAAACTAGGGTTAGGGTTTCAAAGTAGGGTTTAAAACTAGGGTTAGGGTTTCAAAGTAGGGTTTAAAACTAGGGTTAGGGTTTCAAAGTAGGGTTTAAAACTAGGGTTAGGGTTTCAAAGTAGGGGTTTAAAACAGGGTTAAGGTTTCAAAGTAGGGGTTTAAACTAGGGTTAGGGTTTCAAAGTAGGGGTTTAAACTAGGGTTAGGGTTTCAAAGTAGGGGTTTTAAACTAGGGTTAGGGTTTCAAAGTAGGGGTTTTAAACTAGGGTTAGGGTTTCAAAGTAGGGTTAGGGTTTTAAAGTAGGGCTTTAAACTAGGGTTAGGGTTTCAAAGTAGGGTTAGGGTTTCAAAGTAGGGTTAGGGTTTCAAAGTAGGGCTTTAAACTAGGGTTAGGGTTTAAAACTAGGGTTAGGGTTTAAAACTAGGGTTTGGGTTTCAAAGTAGGGCTTTAAACTAGGGTTAGGGTTTAAAACTAGGGTTAGGGTTTCAAAGTAGGGGTTTAAACTAGGGTTAGGGTTTCAAAGTAGGGCTTTAAACTAGGGTTAGGGTTTCAAAGTAGGGTTTAAAACAAGGGTTAGGGTTTCAAAGTAGGGTTTTAAACTAGGGTTAGGGTTTCAAAGTAGGGTTTAAAACTAGGGTTAGGGTTTCAAAGTAGGGGTTTAAACTAGGGTTAGGGTTTCAAAGTAGGGTTTAAAACCAGGGTTAGGGTTTCAAAGTAGGGTTTAAAACTAGGGTTAGGGTTTCAAAGTAGGGTTTAAAACTAGGGTTAGGGTTTCAAAGTAGGGTTTAAAACTAGGGTTAGGGTTTCAAAGTAGGGTTTAAAACTAGGGTTAGGGTTTCAAAGTAGGGTTTAAAACTAGGGTTAGGGTTTCAAAGTAGGGTTTAAAACTAGGGTTAGGGTTTCAAAGTAGGGTTTAAAACTAGGGTTAGGGTTTCAAAGTAGGGTTTAAAACTAGGGTTAGGGTTTCAAAGTAGGGGTTTAAAACAGGGTTAAGGTTTCAAAGTAGGGGTTTAAACTAGGGTTAGGGTTTCAAAGTAGGGGTTTAAACTAGGGTTAGGGTTTCAAAGTAGGGGTTTAAACTAGGGTTAGGGTTTCAAAGTAGGGGTTTTAAACTAGGGTTAGGGTTTCAAAGTAGGGGTTTTAAACTAGGGTTAGGGTTTCAAAGTAGGGGTTTTAAACTAGGGTTAGGGTTTCAAAGTAGGGGTTTTAAACTAGGGTTAGGGTTTCAAAGTAGGGGTTTTAAACTAGGGTTAGGGTTTCAAAGTAGGGGTTTTAAACTAGGGTTAGGGTTTCAAAGTAGGGGTTTTAAACTAGGGTTAGGGTTTCAAAGTAGGGGTTTTAAACTAGGGTTAGGGTTTCAAAGTAGGGGTTTTAAACTAGGGTTAGGGTTTCAAAGTAGGGGTTTTAAACTAGGGTTAGGGTTTCAAAGTAGGGGTTTTAAACTAGGGTTAGGGTTTCAAAGTAGGGGTTTTAAACTAGGGTTAGGGTTTCAAAGTAGGGGTTTTAAACTAGGGTTAGGGTTTCAAAGTAGGGGTTTTAAACTAGGGTTAGGGTTTCAAAGTAGGGGTATTAAACTAGGGTTAGGGATTCAAAGTAGGGGTTTAAACTAGGGTTAGGGTTTCAAAGTAGGGGTTTTAAACTAGGGTTAGGGTTTCAAAGTAGGGGTTTTAAACTAGGGTTAGGGTTTCAAAGTAGGGGTTTAAACTAGGGTTAGGGTTTCAAAGTAGGGGTTTAAACTAGGGTTAGGGTTTCAAAGTAGGGGTTTAAACTAGGGTTAGGGTTTCAAAGTAGGGGTTTAAACTAGGGTTAGGGTTTCAAAGTAGGGGTTTAAACTAGGGTTAGGGTTTCAAAGTAGGGGTTTAAACTAGGGTTAGGGTTTCAAAGTAGGGGTTTAAACTAGGGTTAGGGTTTCAAAGTAGGGGTTTAAACTAGGGTTAGGGTTTCAAAGTAGGGGTTTAAACTAGGGTTAGGGTTTCAAAGTAGGGGTTTAAACTAGGGTTAGGGTTTCAAAGTAGGGGTTTAAACTAGGGTTAGGGTTTCAAAGTAGGGGTTTAAACTAGGGTTAGGGTTTCAAAGTAGGGGTTTAAACTAGGGTTAGGGTTTCAAAGTAGGGGTTTAAACTAGGGTTAGGGTTTCAAAGTAGGGGTTTAAACTAGGGTTAGGGTTTCAAAGTAGGGGTTTAAACTAGGGTTAGGGTTTCAAAGTAGGGGTTTAAACTAGGGTTAGGGTTTCAAAGTAGGGGTTTAAACTAGGGTTAGGGTTTCAAAGTAGGGGTTTAAACTAGGGTTAGGGTTTCAAAGTAGGGGTTTAAACTAGGGTTAGGGTTTCAAAGTAGGGGTTCAAACTAGGGTTAGGGTTTCAAAGTAGGGTTAGGGGTTCAAACTAGGGTTAGGGGTTCAAAGTAGGGTTAGGGGTTCAAAGTAGGGTTAGGGTTTCAAAGTAGGGTTAGGGTTTCAAAGTAGGGTTAGGGTTTCAAAGTAGGGTTAGGGTTTCAAAGTAGGGTTTCAAAGTAGGGTTAGGGTTTCAAAGTAGGGTTTCAAAGTAGGGTTGGGGTTTAAAACTAGGGTTAGGGTTTCAAAGTAGGGTTTTAAACTAGGGTTAGGGGTTAAAACTAGGGTTAGGGTTTCAAAGTAGGGTTTAAAACTAGGGTTAAGGTTTCAAAGTAGGGTTTAAAACTAGGGTTAGGGTTTCAAAGTAGGGTTTAAAACTAGGGTTAGGGTTTCAAAGTAGGGTTTAAAACTAGGGTTAGGGTTTCAAAGTAGGGTTTAAAACTAGGGTAAGGGTTTAAAAGTAGGGTTTAAAACTAGGGTTAGGGTTTCAAAGTAGGGTTTAAAACTAGGGTTAGGGTTTCAAAGTAGGGTTTAAAACTAGGGTTAGGGTTTCAAAGTAGGGTTTAAAACTAGGGTTAGGGTTTCAAAGTAGGGTTAGGGTTTCAAAGTAGGGTTTAAAACTAGGGTTAGGGTTTCAAAGTAGGGTTAGGGTTTCAAAGTAGGGTTTAAAACTAGGGTTAGGGTTTCAAAGTAGGGTTTAAAACTAGGGTTAGGGTTTCAAAGTAGGGTTTAAAACTAGGGTTGGGGTTTCAAAGTAGGGCTTTAAACTAGGGTTAGGGTTTCAAAGTAGGGCTTTAAAACTAGGGCTTTAAACTAGGGTTGGGGTTTAAAACTAGGGTTAGGGTTTTAAAGTAGGGTTTTAAACTAGGGTTAGGGATTTAAACTAGGGTTAGGGTTTACAAGTAGGGGTCTGAACTAGGGTTAGGGTTTACAAGTAGGGGTCTGAACTAGGGTTAGGGTTTACAAGTAGGGGTCTAAACTAGGGTTAGGGTTTACAAGTAGGGGTCTAAACTAGGGTTAGGGTTTACAAGTAGGGGTCTAAACTAGGGTTAGGGTTTACAAGTAGGGGTCTAAACTAGGGTTAGGGTTTACAAGTAGGGGTCTAAACTAGGGTTAGGGTTTACAAGTAGGGGTCTAAACTAGGGTTAGGGTTTACAAGTAGGGGTCTAAACTAGGGTTAGGGTTTACAAGTAGGGGTCTAAACTAGGGTTAGGGTTTACAAGTAGGGGTCTAAACTAGGGTTAGGGTTTACAAGTAGGGGTCTAAACTAGGGTTAGGGTTTACAAGTAGGGGTCTAAACTAGGGTTAGGGTTTACAAGTAGGGGTCTAAACTAGGGTTAGGGTTTACAAGTAGGGGTCTAAACTAGGGTTAGGGTTTACAAGTAGGGGTCTAAACTAGGGTTAGGGTTTACAAGTAGGGGTCTAAACTAGGGTTAGGGTTTACAAGTAGGGGTCTAAACTAGGGTTAGGGTTTACAAGTAGGGGTCTAAACTAGGGTTAGGGTTTACAAGTAGGGGTCTAAACTAGGGTTAGGGTTTACAAGTAGGGGTCTAAACTAGGGTTAGGGTTTACAAGTAGGGGTCTAAACTAGGGTTAGGGTTTACAAGTAGGGGTCTAAACTAGGGTTAGGGTTTACAAGTAGGGGTCTAAACTAGGGTTAGGGTTTACAAGTAGGGGTCTAAACTAGGGTTAGGGTTTACAAGTAGGGGTCTAAACTAGGGTTAGGGTTTACAAGTAGGGGTCTAAACTAGGGTTAGGGTTTACAAGTAGGGGTCTAAACTAGGGTTAGGGTTTACAAGTAGGGGTCTAAACTAGGGTTAGGGTTTACAAGTAGGGGTCTAAACTAGGGTTAGGGTTTACAAGTAGGGGTCTAAACTAGGGTTAGGGTTTACAAGTAGGGGTCTAAACTAGGGTTAGGGTTTACAAGTAGGGGTCTAAACTAGGGTTAGGGTTTCAAAGTAGGGTTTAAAACTAGGGTTAGGGTTTCAAAGTAGGGTTTAAAACTAGGTTTAGGGTTTCAAAGTAGGGTTTAAAACTAGGTTTAGGGTTTCAAAGTAGGGTTTAAAACTAGGTTTAGGGTTTCAAAATAGGGTTTAAAACTAGGGTTAGGGTTTCAAAGTAGGGTTTAAAACTAGGGTTAGGGTTTCAAAGTAGGGCTTTAAACTAGGGTTGGGGTTTCAAAGTAGGGCTTTAAACTAGGGTTGGGGTTTCAAAGTAGGGCTTTAAACTAGGGTTGGGGTTTAAAACTAGGGTTAGGGTTTCAAAGTAGGGGTTTAAAACTAGGGTTAGGGTTTCAAAGTAGGGGTTTAAAACTAGGGTTAGGGTTTCAAAGTAGGGTTTAAAACTAGGTTTAGGGTTTCAAAGTAGGGTTAGGGTTTAAAAGTAGGGGTCTAAACTAGGGTTAGGGTTTCAAAGTAGGGTTTAAAACTAGGGTTAGGGTTTCAAAGTAGGGTTTAAAACTAGGGTTAGGGTTTCAAAGTAGGGTTTAAAACTAGGGTTAGGGTTTCAAAGTAGGGTTTAAAACTAGGTTTAGGGTTTCAAAGTAGGGTTTAAAACTAGGTTTAGGGTTTCAAAGTAGGGTTTAAAACTAGGTTTAGGGTTTCAAAATAGGGTTTAAAACTAGGGTTAGGGTTTCAAAGTAGGGTTTAAAACTAGGGTTAGGGTTTCAAAGTAGGGCTTTAAACTAGGGTTGGGGTTTCAAAGTAGGGCTTTAAACTAGGGTTGGGGTTTCAAAGTAGGGCTTTAAACTAGGGTTGGGGTTTAAAACTAGGGTTAGGGTTTCAAAGTAGGGGTTTAAAACTAGGGTTAGGGTTTCAAAGTAGGGGTTTAAAACTAGGGTTAGGGTTTCAAAGTAGGGTTTAAAACTAGGTTTAGGGTTTCAAAGTAGGGTTAGGGTTTAAAAGTAGGGTTTAAAACTAGGGTTAGGGTTTCAAAGTAGGGTTTAAAACTAGGGTTAGGGTTTCAAAGTAGGGTTTAAAACTAGGGTTAGGGTTTAAAACTAGGGTTAGGGTTTCAAAGTAGGGTTTAAAACTAGGGTTAGGGTTTCAAAGTAGGGTTTAAAACTAGGGTTAGGGTTTCAAAGTAGGGTTTAAAACTAGGGTTAGGGTTTCAAAGTAGGGTTTAAAAATAGGGTTAGGGTTTCAAAGTAGGGTTTAAAACTAGGGTTAGGGTTTCAAAGTAGGGTTTAAACTAGGGTTAGGGTTTCAAAGTAGGGGTTTAAACTAGGGTTAGGGTTTCAAAGTAGGGTTTAAAACTAGGGTTAGGGTTTCAAAGTAGGGTTTAAACTAGGGTTAGGGTTTCAAAGTAGGGGTTTAAACTAGGGTTAGGGTTTCAAAGTAGGGGTTTAAACTAGGGTTAGGGTTTCAAAGTAGGGTTTAAAACTAGGGTTAGGGTTTCAAAGTAGGGTTTAAAACTAGGGTTAGGGTTTCAAAGTAGGGTTTAAAACTAGGGTTAGGGTTTCAAAGTAGGGTTTAAAAATAGGGTTAGGGTTTCAAAGTAGGGTTTAAAACTAGGGTTAGGGTTTCAAAGTAGGGTTTAAACTAGGGTTAGGGTTTCAAAGTAGGGGTTTAAACTAGGGTTAGGGTTTCAAAGTAGGGGTTTAAACTAGGGTTAGGGTTTCAAAGTAGGGGTTTAAACTAGGGTTAGGGTTTCAAAGTAGGGGTTTAAACTAGGGTTAGGGTTTCAAAGTAGGGGTTTAAACTAGGGTTAGGGTTTCAAAGTAGGGGTTTAAACTAGGGTTAGGGTTTCAAAGTAGGGGTCTAAACTAGGGTTAGGGTTTACAAGTAGGGGTCTAAACTAGGGTTAGGGTTTACAAGTAGGGGTCTAAACTAGGGTTAGGGTTTACAAGTAGGGGTCTAAACTAGGGTTAGGGTTTACAAGTAGGGGTCTAAACTAGGGTTAGGGTTTACAAGTAGGGGTCTAAACTAGGGTTAGGGTTTACAAGTAGGGGTCTAAACTAGGGTTAGGGTTTACAAGTAGGGGTCTAAACTAGGGTTAGGGTTTACAAGTAGGGGTCTAAACTAGGGTTAGGGTTTACAAGTAGGGGTCTAAACTAGGGTTAGGGTTTACAAGTAGGGGTCTAAACTAGGGTTAGGGTTTACAAGTAGGGGTCTAAACTAGGGTTAGGGTTTACAAGTAGGGGTCTAAACTAGGGTTAGGGTTTACAAGTAGGGGTCTAAACTAGGGTTAGGGTTTACAAGTAGGGGTCTAAACTAGGGTTAGGGTTTACAAGTAGGGGTCTAAACTAGGGTTAGGGTTTACAAGTAGGGGTCTAAACTAGGGTTAGGGTTTACAAGTAGGGGTCTAAACTAGGGTTAGGGTTTACAAGTAGGGGTCTAAACTAGGGTTAGGGTTTACAAGTAGGGGTCTAAACTAGGGTTAGGGTTTACAAGTAGGGGTCTAAACTAGGGTTAGGGTTTACAAGTAGGGGTCTAAACTAGGGTTAGGGTTTACAAGTAGGGGTCTAAACTAGGGTTAGGGTTTACAAGTAGGGGTCTAAACTAGGGTTAGGGTTTACAAGTAGGGGTCTAAACTAGGGTTAGGGTTTACAAGTAGGGGTCTAAACTAGGGTTAGGGTTTACAAGTAGGGGTCTAAACTAGGGTTAGGGTTTACAAGTAGGGGTCTAAACTAGGGTTAGGGTTTACAAGTAGGGGTCTAAACTAGGGTTAGGGTTTACAAGTAGGGGTCTAAACTAGGGTTAGGGTTTACAAGTAGGGGTCTAAACTAGGGTTAGGGTTTACAAGTAGGGGTCTAAACTAGGGTTAGGGTTTACAAGTAGGGGTCTAAACTAGGGTTAGGGTTTACAAGTAGGGGTCTAAACTAGGGTTAGGGTTTACAAGTAGGGGTCTAAACTAGGGTTAGGGTTTACAAGTAGGGGTCTAAACTAGGGTTAGGGTTTACAAGTAGGGGTCTAAACTAGGGTTAGGGTTTACAAGTAGGGGTCTAAACTAGGGTTAGGGTTTACAAGTAGGGGTCTAAACTAGGGTTAGGGTTTACAAGTAGGGGTCTAAACTAGGGTTAGGGTTTACAAGTAGGGGTCTAAACTAGGGTTAGGGTTTACAAGTAGGGGTCTAAACTAGGGTTAGGGTTTACAAGTAGGGGTCTAAACTAGGGTTAGGGTTTACAAGTAGGGGTCTAAACTAGGGTTAGGGTTTACAAGTAGGGGTCTAAACTAGGGTTAGGGTTTACAAGTAGGGGTCTAAACTAGGGTTAGGGTTTACAAGTAGGGGTCTAAACTAGGGTTAGGGTTTACAAGTAGGGGTCTAAACTAGGGTTAGGGTTTACAAGTAGGGGTCTAAACTAGGGTTAGGGTTTACAAGTAGGGGTCTAAACTAGGGTTAGGGTTTACAAGTAGGGGTCTAAACTAGGGTTAGGGTTTACAAGTAGGGGTCTAAACTAGGGTTAGGGTTTACAAGTAGGGGTCTAAACTAGGGTTAGGGTTTACAAGTAGGGGTCTAAACTAGGGTTAGGGTTTACAAGTAGGGGTCTAAACTAGGGTTAGGGTTTACAAGTAGGGGTCTAAACTAGGGTTAGGGTTTACAAGTAGGGGTCTAAACTAGGGTTAGGGTTTACAAGTAGGGGTCTAAACTAGGGTTAGGGTTTACAAGTAGGGGTCTAAACTAGGGTTAGGGTTTACAAGTAGGGGTCTAAACTAGGGTTAGGGTTTACAAGTAGGGGTCTAAACTAGGGTTAGGGTTTACAAGTAGGGGTCTAAACTAGGGTTAGGGTTTACAAGTAGGGGTCTAAACTAGGGTTAGGGTTTACAAGTAGGGGTCTAAACTAGGGTTAGGGTTTACAAGTAGGGGTCTAAACTAGGGTTAGGGTTTACAAGTAGGGGTCTAAACTAGGGTTAGGGTTTACAAGTAGGGGTCTAAACTAGGGTTAGGGTTTACAAGTAGGGGTCTAAACTAGGGTTAGGGTTTACAAGTAGGGGTCTAAACTAGGGTTAGGGTTTACAAGTAGGGGTCTAAACTAGGGTTAGGGTTTACAAGTAGGGGTCTAAACTAGGGTTAGGGTTTACAAGTAGGGGTCTAAACTAGGGTTAGGGTTTACAAGTAGGGGTCTAAACTAGGGTTAGGGTTTACAAGTAGGGGTCTAAACTAGGGTTAGGGTTTACAAGTAGGGGTCTAAACTAGGGTTAGGGTTTACAAGTAGGGGTCTAAACTAGGGTTAGGGTTTACAAGTAGGGGTCTAAACTAGGGTTAGGGTTTACAAGTAGGGGTCTAAACTAGGGTTAGGGTTTACAAGTAGGGGTCTAAACTAGGGTTAGGGTTTACAAGTAGGGGTCTAAACTAGGGTTAGGGTTTACAAGTAGGGGTCTAAACTAGGGTTAGGGTTTACAAGTAGGGGTCTAAACTAGGGTTAGGGTTTACAAGTAGGGGTCTAAACTAGGGTTAGGGTTTACAAGTAGGGGTCTAAACTAGGGTTAGGGTTTACAAGTAGGGGTCTAAACTAGGGTTAGGGTTTACAAGTAGGGGTCTAAACTAGGGTTAGGGTTTACAAGTAGGGGTCTAAACTAGGGTTAGGGTTTTAAAGTAGGGGATTAAACTAGGGTTAGGGTTTTAAACTGGGGATTAAACTAGGGTTAGGGTTTCAAAGTAGGGGATTAAACTAGGGTTAGGGTTTAAAAGTAGGGGTTTAAACTAGGGTTAGGGTTTACAAGTAGGGTTTAAACTAGGGTTAGGGTTTACAAGTAGGGTTTTAAACTAGGGTTAGGGTTTACAAGTAGGGTTTTAAACTAGGGTTAGGGTTTACAAGTAGGGTTTTAAACTAGGGTTAGGGTTTACAAGTAGGGTTTTAAACTAGGGTTAGGGTTTACAAGTAGGGTTTTAAACTAGGGTTAGGGTTTCCAAGTAGGGTTTTAAACTAGGGTTAGGGTTTTAAACTAGGGTTAGGGTTTCAAAGTAGGGGTTTAAACTAGGGTTAGGGTTTCAAAGTAGGGGTTTAAACTAGGGTTAGGGTTTCAAAGTAGGGTTTAAAACTAGGGTTAGGGTTTCAAAGTAGGGCTTTAAACTAGGGTTAGGAATTCAAAGTAGGGCTTTAAACTAGGGTTAGGAATTCAAAGTAGGGCTTTAAACTAGGGTTAGGGTTTAAAACTAGGGTTAGGGTTTCAAAGTAGGGTTAGGGTTTTAAAGTAGGGCTTTAAACTAGGGTTAGGGTTTCAAAGTAGGGTTAGGGTTTCAAAGTAGGGTTAGGGTTTCAAAGTAGGGTTTGGGCTTCAAAGTAGGGCTTTAAACTAGGGTTAGGGTTTAAAACTAGGGTTAGGGTTTAAAACTAGGGTTTGGGTTTCAAAGTAGGGCTTTAAACTAGGGTTAGGGTTTAAAACTAGGGTTAGGGTTTCAAAGTAGGGGTTTAAACTAGGGTTAGGGTTTCAAAGTAGGGCTTTAAACTAGGGTTAGGGTTTCAAAGTAGGGTTTAAAACGAGGGTTAGGGTTTCAAAGTAGGGTTTTAAACTAGGGTTAGGGTTTCAAAGTAGGGTTTAAAACTAGGGTTAGGGTTTCAAAGTAGGGGTTTAAACTAGGGTTAGGGTTTCAAAGTAGGGTTTAAAACTAGGGTTAGGGTTTCAAAGTAGGGTTTAAAACTAGGGTTAGGGTTTCAAAGTAGGGTTTAAAACTAGGGTTAGGGTTTCAAAGTAGGGTTTAAAACTAGGGTTAGGGTTTCAAAGTAGGGTTTAAAACTAGGGTTAGGGTTTCAAAGTAGGGTTTAAAACTAGGGTTAGGGTTTCAAAGTAGGGTTTAAAACTAGGGTTAGGGTTTCAAAGTAGGGTTTAAAACTAGGGTTAGGGTTTCAAAGTAGGGTTTAAAACTAGGGTTAGGGTTTCAAAGTAGGGTTTAAAACTAGAGTTAGGGTTTCAAAGTAGGGTTTAAAACTAGGGTTAGGGTTTCAAAGTAGGGGTTTAAAACAGGGTTAGGGTTTCAAAGTAGGGGTTTAAACTAGGGTTAGGGTTTCAAAGTAGGGGTTTAAACTAGGGTTAGGGTTTCAAAGTAGGGGTTTAAACTAGGGTTAGGGTTTCAAAGTAGGGGTTTTAAACTAGGGTTAGGGTTTCAAAGTAGGGGTTTTAAACTAGGGTTAGGGTTTCAAAGTAGGGGTTTTAAACTAGGGTTAGGGTTTCAAAGTAGGGGTTTTAAACTAGGGTTAGGGTTTCAAAGTAGGGGTTTTAAACTAGGGTTAGGGTTTCAAAGTAGGGGTTTTAAACTAGGGTTAGGGTTTCAAAGTAGGGGTTTTAAACTAGGGTTAGGGTTTCAAAGTAGGGGTTTTAAACTAGGGTTAGGGTTTCAAAGTAGGGGTTTTAAACTAGGGTTAGGGTTTCAAAGTAGGGGTTTTAAACTAGGGTTAGGGTTTCAAAGTAGGGGTTTTAAACTAGGGTTAGGGTTTCAAAGTAGGGGTTTTAAACTAGGGTTAGGGTTTCAAAGTAGGGGTTTTAAACTAGGGTTAGGGTTTCAAAGTAGGGGTTTTAAACTAGGGTTAGGGTTTCAAAGTAGGGGTTTTAAACTAGGGTTAGGGTTTCAAAGTAGGGGTTTTAAACTAGGGTTAGGGTTTCAAAGTAGGGGTTTTAAACTAGGGTTAGGGTTTCAAAGTAGGGGTTTTAAACTAGGGTTAGGGTTTCAAAGTAGGGGTTTTAAACTAGGGTTAGGGTTTCAAAGTAGGGGTTTTAAACTAGGGTTAGGGTTTCAAAGTAGGGGTTTTAAACTAGGGTTAGGGTTTCAAAGTAGGGGTTTTAAACTAGGGTTAGGGTTTCAAAGTAGGGGTTTTAAACTAGGGTTAGGGTTTCAAAGTAGGGGTTTTAAACTAGGGTTAGGGTTTCAAAGTAGGGGTATTAAACTAGGGTTAGGGTTTCAAAGTAGGGGTATTAAACTAGGGTTAGGGTTTCAAAGTAGGGGTATTAAACTAGGGTTAGGGTTTCAAAGTAGGGGTTTAAACTAGGGTTAGGGTTTCAAAGTAGGGGTTTAAACTAGGGTTAGGGTTTCAAAGTAGGGGTTTAAACTAGGGTTAGGGTTTCAAAGTAGGGGTTTAAACTAGGGTTAGGGTTTCAAAGTAGGGGTTTAAACTAGGGTTAGGGTTTCAAAGTAGGGGTTTAAACTAGGGTTAGGGTTTCAAAGTAGGGGTTTAAACTAGGGTTAGGGTTTCAAAGTAGGGGTTTAAACTAGGGTTAGGGTTTCAAAGTAGGGGTTTAAACTAGGGTTAGGGTTTCAAAGTAGGGGTTTAAACTAGGGTTAGGGTTTCAAAGTAGGGGTTTAAACTAGGGTTAGGGTTTCAAAGTAGGGGTTTAAACTAGGGTTAGGGTTTCAAAGTAGGGGTTTAAAGTAGGGTTAGGGGTTCAAAGTAGGGGTTCAAAGTAGGGTTAGGGGTTCAAAGTAGGGTTAGGGGTTCAAAGTAGGGTTAGGGGTTCAAAGTAGGGTTAGGGGTTCAAAGTAGGGTTAGGGGTTCAAAGTAGGGTTAGGGGTTCAAAGTAGGGTTAGGGGTTCAAAGTAGGGTTAGGGGTTCAAAGTAGGGTTAGGGGTTCAAAGTAGGGTTAGGGGTTCAAAGTAGGGTTAGGGGTTCAAAGTAGGGTTAGGGGTTCAAAGTAGGGTTAGGGGTTCAAAGTAGGGTTAGGGGTTCAAAGTAGGGTTAGGGGTTCAAAGTAGGGTTAGGGGTTCAAAGTAGGGTTAGGGGTTCAAAGTAGGGTTAGGGGTTCAAAGTAGGGTTAGGGGTTCAAAGTAGGGTTTCAAAGTAGGGTTAGGGTTTCAAAGTAGGGTTTCAAAGTAGGGTTAGGGTTTCAAAGTAGGGGTTTAAACTAGGGTTAGGGTTTCAAAGTAGGGGTTTAAACTAGGGTTAGGGTTTCAAAGTAGGGGTTTAAACTAGGGTTAGGGTTTCAAAGTAGGGGTCTAAACTAGGGTTAGGGTTTACAAGTAGGGGTCTAAACTAGGGTTAGGGTTTACAAGTAGGGGTCTAAACTAGGGTTAGGGTTTACAAGTAGGGGTCTAAACTAGGGTTAGGGTTTACAAGTAGGGGTCTAAACTAGGGTTAGGGTTTACAAGTAGGGGTCTAAACTAGGGTTAGGGTTTACAAGTAGGGGTCTAAACTAGGGTTAGGGTTTAAAGTAGGGGTCTAAACTAGGGTTAGGGTTTACAAGTAGGGGTCTAAACTAGGGTTAGGGTTTACAAGTAGGGGTCTAAACTAGGGTTAGGGTTTACAAGTAGGGGTCTAAACTAGGGTTAGGGTTTACAAGTAGGGGTCTAAACTAGGGTTAGGGTTTACAAGTAGGGGTCTAAACTAGGGTTAGGGTTTACAAGTAGGGGTCTAAACTAGGGTTAGGGTTTACAAGTAGGGGTCTAAACTAGGGTTAGGGTTTACAAGTAGGGGTCTAAACTAGGGTTAGGGTTTACAAGTAGGGGTCTAAACTAGGGTTAGGGTTTACAAGTAGGGGTCTAAACTAGGGTTAGGGTTTACAAGTAGGGGTCTAAACTAGGGTTAGGGTTTACAAGTAGGGGTCTAAACTAGGGTTAGGGTTTACAAGTAGGGGTCTAAACTAGGGTTAGGGTTTACAAGTAGGGGTCTAAACTAGGGTTAGGGTTTACAAGTAGGGGTCTAAACTAGGGTTAGGGTTTACAAGTAGGGGTCTAAACTAGGGTTAGGGTTTACAAGTAGGGGTCTAAACTAGGGTTAGGGTTTACAAGTAGGGGTCTAAACTAGGGTTAGGGTTTACAAGTAGGGGTCTAAACTAGGGTTAGGGTTTACAAGTAGGGGTCTAAACTAGGGTTAGGGTTTACAAGTAGGGGTCTAAACTAGGGTTAGGGTTTACAAGTAGGGGTCTAAACTAGGGTTAGGGTTTACAAGTAGGGGTCTAAACTAGGGTTAGGGTTTACAAGTAGGGGTCTAAACTAGGGTTAGGGTTTACAAGTAGGGGTCTAAACTAGGGTTAGGGTTTACAAGTAGGGGTCTAAACTAGGGTTAGGGTTTACAAGTAGGGGTCTAAACTAGGGTTAGGGTTTACAAGTAGGGGTCTAAACTAGGGTTAGGGTTTACAAGTAGGGGTCTAAACTAGGGTTAGGGTTTACAAGTAGGGGTCTAAACTAGGGTTAGGGTTTACAAGTAGGGGTCTAAACTAGGGTTAGGGTTTACAAGTAGGGGTCTAAACTAGGGTTAGGGTTTACAAGTAGGGGTCTAAACTAGGGTTAGGGTTTACAAGTAGGGGTCTAAACTAGGGTTAGGGTTTACAAGTAGGGGTCTAAACTAGGGTTAGGGTTTACAAGTAGGGGTCTAAACTAGGGTTAGGGTTTACAAGTAGGGGTCTAAACTAGGGTTAGGGTTTACAAGTAGGGGTCTAAACTAGGGTTAGGGTTTACAAGTAGGGGTCTAAACTAGGGTTAGGGTTTACAAGTAGGGGTCTAAACTAGGGTTAGGGTTTACAAGTAGGGGTCTAAACTAGGGTTAGGGTTTACAAGTAGGGGTCTAAACTAGGGTTAGGGTTTACAAGTAGGGGTCTAAACTAGGGTTAGGGTTTACAAGTAGGGGTCTAAACTAGGGTTAGGGTTTACAAGTAGGGGTCTAAACTAGGGTTAGGGTTTACAAGTAGGGGTCTAAACTAGGGTTAGGGTTTACAAGTAGGGGTCTAAACTAGGGTTAGGGTTTACAAGTAGGGGTCTAAACTAGGGTTAGGGTTTACAAGTAGAGGTCTAAACTAGGGTTAGGGTTTACAAGTAGGGGTCTAAACTAGGGTTAGGGTTTACAAGTAGGGGTCTAAACTAGGGTTAGGGTTTACAAGTAGGGGTCTAAACTAGGGTTAGGGTTTACAAGTAGGGGTCTAAACTAGGGTTAGGGTTTACAAGTAGGGGTCTAAACTAGGGTTAGGGTTTACAAGTAGGGGTCTAAACTAGGGTTAGGGTTTACAAGTAGGGGTCTAAACTAGGGTTAGGGTTTACAAGTAGGGGTCTAAACTAGGGTTAGGGTTTACAAGTAGGGGTCTAAACTAGGGTTAGGGTTTACAAGTAGGGGTCTAAACTAGGGTTAGGGTTTTAAACTGGGGTTTTAAACTAGGGTTAGGGTTTTAAACTGGGGATTAAACTAGGGTTAGGGTTTCAAAGTAGGGGTTTAAACTAGGGTTAGGGTTTTAAACTGGGGATTAAACTAGGGTTAGGGTTTCAAAGTAGGGGATTAAACTAGGGTTAGGGTTTCAAAGTAGGGGTTTAAACTAGGGTTAGGGTTTACAAGTAGGGTTTTAAACTAGGGTTAGGGTTTACAAGTAGGGTTTTAAACTAGGGTTAGGGTTTACAAGTAGGGTTTTAAACTAGGGTTAGGGTTTACAAGTAGGGTTTTAAACTAGGGTTAGGGTTTCCAAGTAGGGGTTTAAACTAGGGTTAGGGTTTACAAGTAGGGTTTTAAACTAGGGTTAGGGTTTACAAGTAGGGTTTTAAACTAGGGTTAGGGTTTACAAGTAGGGGTTTAAACTAGGGTTAGGGTTTACAAGTAGGGGTTTAAACTAGGGTTAGGGTTTACAAGTAGGGGTTTAAACTAGGGTTAGGGTTTACAAGTAGGGGTTTAAACTAGGGTTAGGGTTTACAAGTAGGGGTTTAAACTAGGGTTAGGGTTTACAAGTAGGGGTTTAAACTAGGGTTAGGGTTTCAAAGTAGGGGTTTAAACTAGGGTTAGGGTTTCAAAGTAGGGGTTTAAACTAGGGTTAGGGTTTCAAAGTAGGGGTTTAAACTAGGGTTAGGGTTTCAAAGTAGGGGTTTAAACTAGGGTTAGGGTTTCAAAGTAGGGGTTTAAACTAGGGTTAGGGTTTCCAAGTAGGGGTTTAAACTAGGGTTAGGGTTTCCAAGTAGGGGTTTAAACTAGGGTTAGGGTTTCCAAGTAGGGTTTAAAACTAGGGTTAGGGTTTCCAAGTAGGGTTTAAAACTAGGGTTAGGGTTTCAAAGTAGGGTTTAAAACTAGGGTTAGGGTTTCAAAGTAGGGTTTAAAACTAGGGTTAGGGTTTCAAAGTAGGGTTTAAAACTAGGGTTAGGGTTTCAAAGTAGGGTTTAAAACTAGGGTTAGGGTTTCAAAGTAGGGTTTAAAACTAGGGTTAGGGTTTTAAAGTAGGGCTTTAAACTATGGTTAGGGTTTCAAATTAGGGCTTTAAACTATGGTTAGGGTTTCAAATTAGGGCTTTAAACTATGGTTAGGGTTTCAAATTAGGGCTAGTGTTTTAAATTAGGTTTTTAAACTAGGGCTAGGGTTTCAAATTAGGGTTTCAAACTTGGGCTAGTGTTTTAAATTATGTTTTCAAACTAGGGTTAGAGTTTCAAACTAGGGTTAGGGTTTAATATTAGGGTTTAAAACTAGAACTAGGGTTTCAAACTCGGGCTAGTGTTTCACATTAGGGTTTCAAAATAGGGTTAATGTTCCAAATTAGGGTTTCAAACAAGGGCTCGTGTCTCAAATTAGGGGTTTAAACTAGGGCTAGGGTTCAAAGTTAGGGGTTTAAACTAGGGCTAGGGTTCAAAGTTAGGGTTTTAAACTAGGGCTAAGATTTAAAAGTAGGGTTTTAAACTAGGGTTAAGGTTTCAAACTAGGGCTTGGGATTCAGATTAGGGTTTCAAACTAGGTTAGGGTTCCAAAATAGGGTTTCAAACGAGGGCTAGGGTCTCAAATTAGGGTTTCAAACGAGGGCTAGGGTCTCAAATGAGGGTTTCAAACGAGGGCTAGGGTTTCAAATTAGGGTTTCAAATTAGGGTTTCAAACTAGGGTTAAGGTTCAAAATTAGGGTTTTAAACTAAGGCTAGGATTTAAAATTAGGGTTTTCAAACTCGGGCTAGGGTTTCAAACTACGGCTAGGGTTAGGGGTTAGGGGTTAAGGGTTAGGTTTTTGGAAGGGGGTTAACTCCCGGGTATCTCCCGCCTCATCATTTTGACTGGACGGTTGTCATTCCGCAACTCTTATGCTTATGTCTCTCACCTCAGTTTAATAAAAAAATCTTAACAAAAATGTGTCTGTCTCTTGTTAAACATGTAACCTCCATAACTAGGGTTGGGTTAGGGGTTAGGGGTCAGGGGTTAAGGGTTAAGGGTCAGGGGTCTCAAATTAGGGCTAGGGACTCAAATTAGGGCTAGGGTCTCAAATTAGGGTTTCAAACAAGGGCTTGGGTTTCAAATTAGGGTTTCAAACTGGGGCTAGTGTTTTAAATTTAGGTTTTTAAACTAGGGCTAGGGTTTCAAACTAGGGTTAGGGTTCCAAATTAGGGTTTCAAACAAGGGCTAGGGTTTCATATTAGGGTTTAAAACTAGAACTAGGGTTTCAAACTCGGGCTAGTGTTTCACATTAGGGTTTCAAAATAGGGTTAAGGTTCCAAATTAGGGTTTCAAACAAGGGCTCGTGTCTCAAATTAGGGGTTTAAACTAGGGCTAGGGTTCAAAGTTAGGGTTTTAAACTAGGGCTAAGATTTAAAATTAGGGTTTTAAACTAGGGTTAAGGTTTCAAACTAGGGCTTGGGATTCAGATTAGGGTTTCAAACTAGGTTAGGGTTCCAAATTAGGGTTTCAAACAAGAGCTAGTGTCTCAAATTAGGGGTTTAAACTAGGGCTAGGGTTCAAAGTTAGGGTTTTAAACTAGGGCTAAGATTTAAAATGAGAGTTTTAAACTAGGGTTAAGGTTTCAAACTCGGGCTAGGGTTTCAAATTAGAGTTTCAATCTAGGGCTAGGGTTTCAAATTAGGGTTTCAAACTACGGCTAGGGTTAAAAAAAATAGGGTTTCAAACTAGGGCTAGGGTTAAAAAAATATGGTTTCAAACCAGGGCTAGGGTTAGGGGTTAGGGGTTAAGGGTTAGGATTTTGGAAAGGGGTTAACTCCCGGGTATCTCCCGCCTCATCATTTTGACTGGACGGTTGTCATTCCGCCACTCTTATGCTTATGTCTCTCACCTCAGTTTAATAAAAAAATCTTAACAAAAATGTGTCTGTCTCTTGTTAAACATGTAACCTCCATAAATAGGGTTAGGGTAAGGGTTAAGGGTCAGTGGTCAGGGGTTTCAAATTAGGGCTAGGGTTTCAAATTAGGGTTTCAAACAAGAGCTAGTGTCTCAAATTAGGGTTTCAAACAAGAGCTAGTGTCTAAAATTAGGGTTTCAAACTAGGGGTTGGGCTTAGGGGTTAAGGGTCAGGGGTTTCAAATTAGGGCTAGGGTCTCAAATTAGGGTTTCAAGCAAGGGCTAGGGTTTCAAATTAGGGTTTCAAACAAGAGCTAGTGTCTCAAATTAGGGTTTCAAACAAGGGCTAGGGTTAGGGGTCAGGGGTTAAGGGTTAAGGGTCAGGGGTTAAGGGTCAGGGGTCAGGGGTTTCAAATTAGGGCTAGGGTCTCAAATTAGGGTTTCAAACAAGGGCTAGGGTTTCAAATTAGGGTTTCAAACAAGGGCTAGGGTTTCAAATTAGGGTTTCAAACAAGAGCTAGTGTCTCAAATTAGGGTTTCAAACAAGGGCTAGGGTTAGGGGTTAAGGGTCAGGGTCAAGGTTTAGGGGTTAAGGGTCAAGGCTCAGGTGTCAGGAGTCAGGGTCAGGGGTCAGGGGTTTCAAATTAGGGCTAGGGTCTCAAATTAGGGTTTCAAACAAGGGCTAGGGTTTCAAATTAGGGTTTCAAACAAGAGCTAGTGTCTCAAATTAGGGTTTCAAACAAGAGCTAGTGTCTCAAATTAGGGTTTCAAACAAGGGCTAGGGTTAGGGGTTAGGGGTTAAGGGTCAGAGTTTAAGGGTCAAGGGTCAGGGTTAAGGGTCAGGAGTCAAGGGTCAAGGGTTAGGGTTAGGGTTAAGGGTCAGGGGTCAAGGGTCAGGGGTCAGGGGTTTCAAATTAGGGCTAGGGTCTAAAATTAGGGTTTCAAACAAGGGCTAGGGTTTCAAATTAGGGTTTCAAACAAGAGCTAGTGTCTCAAATTAGGGTTTCAAACAAGGGTCAGGTGTTAGGGGTTAAGGGTTAAGGGTCAGGGGTCAGGGGTTTCAAATTAGGGCTAGGGTCTCAAATTCGGGTTTCAAACAAGGGTTAGGGTTTCAAATTAGGGTTTCAAACAAGGGCTAGGGTTAGGGGTTAGGGTTAAGGGTCAGGGGTTAAGGGTCAGGGATCAGGGGTCTCAAATTAGGGTTTCAAACAAGGGCTAGGGTTTCAAATTAGGGTTTCAAACAACAGTTAGTGTCTCAAATTAGGGTTTCAAACAAGAGCTAGTGTCTCAAATTAGGGTTTCAAACAAGGGTTAGGGGTTAAGGGTTAAGGGTCAAGGGTAAGGGGTCAGGGGTTTCAAACAAGGGCTAGGGTTTCAAATTAGGGTTTCAAACAAGAGCTAGTGTCTCAAATTAGGGTTTCAAACAAGAGCTAGTGTCTCAAATTAGGGTTTCAAACAAGGGCTAGGGTTAGGGGTTAAGGGTCAGGGATTAAGGGTTAAGGGTCAAGATTCAGGGATCAGGGGTTTCAAACTAGGGCTAGGGTCTCAAATTAGGGTTAAGGGTCAAGGGTCAGGGTTAGGGGTTAGGGTTAGGGCTAAGGTCAGGGGTTAAGGGTCAAGGGTCAGGGGTCAGGGGTTTCAAATTAGGGCTAGGGTCTCAAATTAGGGTTTCAAACAAGGGCTAGGGTTTCAAATTAGGGTTTCAAACAAGAGCTAGTGTCTCAAATTAGGGTTTCAAACAAGGGCTAGGGTTAGGGGTTAGGGGTTAAGGGTCAGGGGTTAAGGGTCAAGGGTCAGGGGTCAGGGGTTTCAAACTAGGGCTAGGGTCTCAAATTAGGGTTAAGGGTCAAGGGTTAGGGGTAAGGGGTCAAGGGTCAGGGGTTAAGGGTCAAGGGTCAGGGGTTAGGGTTAAGGGTCAGGGGTCAGGGGTCAGGGGTTTCAAATTAGGGCTAAAGTCTCAAATTAGGGTTTCAAACAAGGGCTAGGGTTTCAAATTAGGGTTTCAAATAAGAGCTAGTGTCTCAAATTAGGGTTTCAAACAAGAGCTAGTGTCTCAAATTAGGGTTTCAAACAAGGGCTAGGGTTAGGGGTTAGGGGTTAAGGGTCAGGGTTTAAGGGTTAAGGGTCAAGGGTTAGGGGTTAAGGTTAAGGGTCAGGTGTCAAGGGTCAAGGGTCAAGGGTCAGGGTTAGGGTTAGGGGTTAGGTTTAGGGTTAAGGGTCAGGGGTTAAGGGTCAAGGGTCAGGGGTTTCAAATTAGGGCTAGGGTCTCAAATTAGGGTTTCAAACAAGGGCTAGGAATTCTAATTAAGGTTTCAAACAAGGGTTAGGGTTTCAAATTAGGGTTTCAAACAAGAGCTAGTGTCTCAAATTAGGGTTTCAAACAAGAGCTAGTGTCTCAAATTAGGGTTTCAAACAAGGGCTAGGGTTAGGGGTCAGGGGTTAAGGGTCAGGGGTCAAAGGTCAAGGGTCAGAGGTCAGGGGTCAGGGGTTTCAAATTAGGGCTAGGGTCTCAAATTCGGGTTTCAAAAGAGGCTAGGGTTTCAAATTAGGGTTTCAAACAAGAGCTAGTGTCTCAAATTAGGGTTTCAAACAAAGGCTAGGGTTAGGGGTTAAGGGTCAGGGGTTAAGGGTCAAGGGTCAGTATTAGGGTTAGGGTTAAGGGTCAGGAGTTAAGGGTCAAGGGTCAGGGGTCAGGGGTTTCAAACTAGGGCGAGGGTCTCAAATTAGGGTTTCAAACAAGGGCTAGGGTTAGGGGTTAAGGGTCAGGGGTTAAGGGTCAGGGGTCAGGGGTTTCAAATTAGGGCTAGGGTCTCAAATTAGGGTTTCAAACAAGGGCTAGGGTTTCAAATTAGGGTTTCAAACAAGAGCTAGTGTCTCAAATTAAGGTTTCAAACAAGAGCTAGTGTCTCAAATTAGGGTTTCAAACAAGGGCTAGGGTTAGGGGTTAAGGGTCAGGGGTTAAGGGTTAAGGGTTAAGGGTCAGGGGTCAGGGGTTTCAAATTAGGGCTAGGGTCTCAAATTAGGGTTTCAAACAAGGGCTAGGGTCTCAAATTAGGGTCAAACAAGGGCTAGGGTTTCAAATTAGGGTTTCAAACAAGAGCTAGTGTCTCAAATTAGGGTTTCAAACAAGGGCTAGGGTTAGGGGTTAGGGGTCAAGGGTTAAGGGTCAGGGGTTAAGGGTCAGGGGTCAAGGATCAAGGGTCAGGGGTTAAGGGTCAGGGGTTAAGTGTCAAGGGTCAGGGGTCAGGGGTTTCAAACTAGGGCTAGGGTCTCAAATTAGGGTTTCAAACAAGGGCTAGGGTTTCAAATTAGGGTTTCAAACAAGAGCTAGTGTCTCAAATTAGGGTTTCAAACAAGAGCTAGTGTCTCAAATTAGGGTTTCAAACAAGGACTAGGGTTAGGGGTTAGGGGTTAAGGGTTAAGGGTCAGGGGTTAAGGGTCAGAGGTCAGGGGTCAGGGGTTTCAAATTAGGGCTAGGGTCTCAAATTAGGGTTTCAAACAAGTGCTAGGGTTTTAAATTAGGGTTTCAAACAAGAGCTAGTGTCTCAAATTAGGGTTTCAAACAAGGGCTAGGGTTAGGGGTTAAGGGTCAGGGGTTAAGGGTTAAGGGTCAGGTGTTAGGGTTAAGGGTCAGGGGTTAAGGGTCAAGGGTCAGGGGTCAGGGGTTTCAAATTAGGGCTAGGGTCTCAAATTAGGGTTTCAAAACAAGGGCTAGTGTTTCAAATTAGGGTTTCAAACAAGAGCTAGTGTCTCAAATTAGGGTTTCAAACAAGGGTTAGGGGTTAGGGGTTAAGGGTTAAGGGTCAGGGGTTAAGGGTCAGGGGTTAAGGGTCAGGGGTTAAGGGTCAAGGGTCAGGGTTAGGGTTAGGGTTAAGGGTCAGGGGTTAAGGGTCAAGGGTCAGGGGTCAGGGGTTTCAAACTAGGGCTAGGGTCTCAAATTAGGGTTTCAAACAAGGTCTAGGGTTTCAAATTAGGGTTTCAAACAAGAGCTAGTGTCTCAAATTAGGGTTTCAAATAAGAGCTAGTGTCTCAAATTAGGGTTTCAAACAAGGGCTAGGGTTAGGGGTTAAGGGTCAAGGGTCGAGGGTCAGGGGTTAGGGTTAAGGGTCAAGGGTCAAGGGTCAGGGGTCAGGGGTTTCAAATTAGGGCTAGGGTCTCAAATTAGGGTTTCAAACAAGGGCTAGGGTTTCAAATTAGGGTTTCAAACAAGAGCTAGTGTCTCAAATTAGGGTTTCAAACAAGGGCTAGGGTTAGGGGTTAGGGGTTAAGGGTTAAGGGTCAGGGGTTAAGGGTCAAGGGTCAGGGTTAGGGGTTAGGGTTAAGGGTCAGGGGTTAAGGGTCAAGGTTCAGGGGTCAGGGGTTTCAAACTAGGGCTAGGGTCTCAAATTAGGGTTTCAAACAAGGGCTAGGGTTTCAAATTAGGGTTTCAAACTAGAGCTAGTGTCTCAAATTAGGGTTTCACACAAGAGCTAGTGTCTCAAATTAGGGTTTCAAACAAGGGCTAGGGTTAGGGGTTAGGGGTTAGGGGTCAGGGGTCAAGGGCTAGGGTTAGGGGTTAGGGGTTAAGGGTCAGAGTTTAAGGGTCAAGGGTCAGGGTTAAGGGTCAGGAGTCAAGGGTCAAGGGTTAGGGTTAGGGTTAAGGGTCAGGGGTCAAGGGTCAGGGGTCAGGGGTTTCAAATTAGGGCTAGGGTCTAAAATTAGGGTTTCAAACAAGGGCTAGGGTTTCAAATTAGGGTTTCAAACAAGAGCTAGTGTCTCAAATTAGGGTTTCAAACAAGGGTCAGGTGTTAGGGGTTAAGGGTTAAGGGTCAGGGGTCAGGGGTTTCAAATTAGGGCTAGGGTCTCAAATTCGGGTTTCAAACAAGGGTTAGGGTTTCAAATTAGGGTTTCAAACAAGGGCTAGGGTTAGGGGTTAGGGTTAAGGGTCAGGGGTTAAGGGTCAGGGATCAGGGGTCTCAAATTAGGGTTTCAAACAAGGGCTAGGGTTTCAAATTAGGGTTTCAAACAACAGTTAGTGTCTCAAATTAGGGTTTCAAACAAGAGCTAGTGTCTCAAATTAGGGTTTCAAACAAGGGTTAGGGGTTAAGGGTTAAGGGTCAAGGGTAAGGGGTCAGGGGTTTCAAACAAGGGCTAGGGTTTCAAATTAGGGTTTCAAACAAGAGCTAGTGTCTCAAATTAGGGTTTCAAACAAGAGCTAGTGTCTCAAATTAGGGTTTCAAACAAGGGCTAGGGTTAGGGGTTAAGGGTCAGGGATTAAGGGTTAAGGGTCAAGATTCAGGGATCAGGGGTTTCAAACTAGGGCTAGGGTCTCAAATTAGGGTTAAGGGTCAAGGGTCAGGGTTAGGGGTTAGGGTTAGGGCTAAGGTCAGGGGTTAAGGGTCAAGGGTCAGGGGTCAGGGGTTTCAAATTAGGGCTAGGGTCTCAAATTAGGGTTTCAAACAAGGGCTAGGGTTTCAAATTAGGGTTTCAAACAAGAGCTAGTGTCTCAAATTAGGGTTTCAAACAAGGGCTAGGGTTAGGGGTTAGGGGTTAAGGGTCAGGGGTTAAGGGTCAAGGGTCAGGGGTCAGGGGTTTCAAACTAGGGCTAGGGTCTCAAATTAGGGTTAAGGGTCAAGGGTTAGGGGTAAGGGGTCAAGGGTCAGGGGTTAAGGGTCAAGGGTCAGGGGTTAGGGTTAAGGGTCAGGGGTCAGGGGTCAGGGGTTTCAAATTAGGGCTAAAGTCTCAAATTAGGGTTTCAAACAAGGGCTAGGGTTTCAAATTAGGGTTTCAAATAAGAGCTAGTGTCTCAAATTAGGGTTTCAAACAAGAGCTAGTGTCTCAAATTAGGGTTTCAAACAAGGGCTAGGGTTAGGGGTTAGGGGTTAAGGGTCAGGGTTTAAGGGTTAAGGGTCAAGGGTTAGGGGTTAAGGTTAAGGGTCAGGTGTCAAGGGTCAAGGGTCAAGGGTCAGGGTTAGGGTTAGGGGTTAGGTTTAGGGTTAAGGGTCAGGGGTTAAGGGTCAAGGGTCAGGGGTTTCAAATTAGGGCTAGGGTCTCAAATTAGGGTTTCAAACAAGGGCTAGGAATTCTAATTAAGGTTTCAAACAAGGGTTAGGGTTTCAAATTAGGGTTTCAAACAAGAGCTAGTGTCTCAAATTAGGGTTTCAAACAAGAGCTAGTGTCTCAAATTAGGGTTTCAAACAAGGGCTAGGGTTAGGGGTCAGGGGTTAAGGGTCAGGGGTCAAAGGTCAAGGGTCAGAGGTCAGGGGTCAGGGGTTTCAAATTAGGGCTAGGGTCTCAAATTCGGGTTTCAAAAGAGGCTAGGGTTTCAAATTAGGGTTTCAAACAAGAGCTAGTGTCTCAAATTAGGGTTTCAAACAAAGGCTAGGGTTAGGGGTTAAGGGTCAGGGGTTAAGGGTCAAGGGTCAGTATTAGGGTTAGGGTTAAGGGTCAGGAGTTAAGGGTCAAGGGTCAGGGGTCAGGGGTTTCAAACTAGGGCGAGGGTCTCAAATTAGGGTTTCAAACAAGGGCTAGGGTTAGGGGTTAAGGGTCAGGGGTTAAGGGTCAGGGGTCAGGGGTTTCAAATTAGGGCTAGGGTCTCAAATTAGGGTTTCAAACAAGGGCTAGGGTTTCAAATTAGGGTTTCAAACAAGAGCTAGTGTCTCAAATTAAGGTTTCAAACAAGAGCTAGTGTCTCAAATTAGGGTTTCAAACAAGGGCTAGGGTTAGGGGTTAAGGGTCAGGGGTTAAGGGTTAAGGGTTAAGGGTCAGGGGTCAGGGGTTTCAAATTAGGGCTAGGGTCTCAAATTAGGGTTTCAAACAAGGGCTAGGGTCTCAAATTAGGGTCAAACAAGGGCTAGGGTTTCAAATTAGGGTTTCAAACAAGAGCTAGTGTCTCAAATTAGGGTTTCAAACAAGGGCTAGGGTTAGGGGTTAGGGGTCAAGGGTTAAGGGTCAGGGGTTAAGGGTCAGGGGTCAAGGATCAAGGGTCAGGGGTTAAGGGTCAGGGGTTAAGTGTCAAGGGTCAGGGGTCAGGGGTTTCAAACTAGGGCTAGGGTCTCAAATTAGGGTTTCAAACAAGGGCTAGGGTTTCAAATTAGGGTTTCAAACAAGAGCTAGTGTCTCAAATTAGGGTTTCAAACAAGAGCTAGTGTCTCAAATTAGGGTTTCAAACAAGGACTAGGGTTAGGGGTTAGGGGTTAAGGGTTAAGGGTCAGGGGTTAAGGGTCAGAGGTCAGGGGTCAGGGGTTTCAAATTAGGGCTAGGGTCTCAAATTAGGGTTTCAAACAAGTGCTAGGGTTTTAAATTAGGGTTTCAAACAAGAGCTAGTGTCTCAAATTAGGGTTTCAAACAAGGGCTAGGGTTAGGGGTTAAGGGTCAGGGGTTAAGGGTTAAGGGTCAGGTGTTAGGGTTAAGGGTCAGGGGTTAAGGGTCAAGGGTCAGGGGTCAGGGGTTTCAAATTAGGGCTAGGGTCTCAAATTAGGGTTTCAAAACAAGGGCTAGTGTTTCAAATTAGGGTTTCAAACAAGAGCTAGTGTCTCAAATTAGGGTTTCAAACAAGGGTTAGGGGTTAGGGGTTAAGGGTTAAGGGTCAGGGGTTAAGGGTCAGGGGTTAAGGGTCAGGGGTTAAGGGTCAAGGGTCAGGGTTAGGGTTAGGGTTAAGGGTCAGGGGTTAAGGGTCAAGGGTCAGGGGTCAGGGGTTTCAAACTAGGGCTAGGGTCTCAAATTAGGGTTTCAAACAAGGTCTAGGGTTTCAAATTAGGGTTTCAAACAAGAGCTAGTGTCTCAAATTAGGGTTTCAAATAAGAGCTAGTGTCTCAAATTAGGGTTTCAAACAAGGGCTAGGGTTAGGGGTTAAGGGTCAAGGGTCGAGGGTCAGGGGTTAGGGTTAAGGGTCAAGGGTCAAGGGTCAGGGGTCAGGGGTTTCAAATTAGGGCTAGGGTCTCAAATTAGGGTTTCAAACAAGGGCTAGGGTTTCAAATTAGGGTTTCAAACAAGAGCTAGTGTCTCAAATTAGGGTTTCAAACAAGGGCTAGGGTTAGGGGTTAGGGGTTAAGGGTTAAGGGTCAGGGGTTAAGGGTCAAGGGTCAGGGTTAGGGGTTAGGGTTAAGGGTCAGGGGTTAAGGGTCAAGGTTCAGGGGTCAGGGGTTTCAAACTAGGGCTAGGGTCTCAAATTAGGGTTTCAAACAAGGGCTAGGGTTTCAAATTAGGGTTTCAAACTAGAGCTAGTGTCTCAAATTAGGGTTTCACACAAGAGCTAGTGTCTCAAATTAGGGTTTCAAACAAGGGCTAGGGTTAGGGGTTAGGGGTTAGGGGTCAGGGGTCAAGGGTCAGAGGTCAGGGGTTTCAAATTAGGGCTAGGGTCTCAAATTCGGGTTTCAAAAGAGGCTAGGGTTTCAAATTAGGGTTTTAAACAAGAGCTAGTGTCTCAAATTAGGGTTTCAAACAAAGGCTAGGGTTAGGGGTTAGGGGTTAAGGGTCAGGGGTCAAGGCTCAGGGGTTAGGGTTAAGGGTCAGGGGTTAAGGGTCAAGGGTCAGGGGTCAGGGGTTTCAAACTAGGGCTAGGGTCTCAAATTAGGGTTTCAAACAAGGGCTAGGGTTTCAAATTAGGGTTTCAAACAAGAGCTAGTGTCTCAAATTAGGGTTTCAAACAAGAGCTAGTGTCTCAATATAGGGTTTCAAACAAGGGCTAGGGTTAGGGGTTAAGGGTCAGGGGTTAAGGGTTAAGGGTCAGGTGTTAGGGTTAAGGGTCAGGGGTTAAGGGTCAAGGGTCAGGGGTCAGGGGTTTCAAATTAGGGCTAGGGTCTCAAATTAGGGTTTCAAAACAAGGGCTAGTGTTTCAAATTAGGGTTTCAAACAAGAGCTAGTGTCTCAAATTAGGGTTTCAAACAAGGGTTAGGGGTTAAGGGTTAAGGGTCAGGGGTTAAGGGTCAGGGGTTAAGGGTCAGGGGTTAAGGGTCAAGGGTCAGGGTTAGGGTTAGGGTTAAGGGTCAGGGGTTAAGGGTCAAGGGTCAGGGGTCAGGGGTTTCAAACTAGGGCTAGGGTCTCAAATTAGGGTTTCAAACAAGGGCTAGGGTTTCAAATTAGGGTTTCAAACAAGAGCTAGTGTCTCAAATTAGGGTTTCAAATAAGAGCTAGTGTCTCAAATTAGGGTTTCAAACAAGGGCTAGGGTTAGGGGTTAAGGGTCAAGGGTCGAGGGTCAGGGGTTAGGGTTAAGGGTCAAGGGTCAAGGGTCAGGGGTCAGGGGTTTCAAATTAGGGCTAGGGTCTCAAATTAGGGTTTCAAACAAGGGCTAGGGTTTCAAATTAGGGTTTCAAACAAGAGCTAGTGTCTCAAATTAGGGTTTCAAACAAGGGCTAGGGTTAGGGGTTAGGGGTTAAGGGTTAAGGGTCAGGGGTTAAGGGTCAAGGGTCAGGGTTAGGGTTAGGGGTTAGGGTTAAGGGTCAGGGGTTAAGGGTCAAGGTTCAGGGGTCAGGGGTTTCAAACTAGGGCTAGGGTCTCAAATTAGGGTTTCAAACAAGGGCTAGGGTTTCAAATTAGGGTTTCAAACTAGAGCTAGTGTCTCAAATTAGGGTTTCACACAAGAGCTAGTGTCTCAAATTAGGGTTTCAAACAAGGGCTAGGGTTAGGGGTTAGGGGTTAGGGGTCAGGGGTCAAGGGTCAGAGGTCAGGGGTCAGGGGTTTCAAATTAGGGCTAGGGTCTCAAATTCGGGTTTCAAAAGAGGCTAGGGTTTCAAATTAGGGTTTTAAACAAGAGCTAGTGTCTCAAATTAGGGTTTCAAACAAAGGCTAGGGTTAGGGGTTAGGGGTTAAGGGTCAGGGGTTAGGGTTAAGGGTCAGGGGTTAAGGGTCAAGGGTCAGGGGTCAGGGGTTTCAAACTAGGGCTAGGGTCTCAAATTAGGGTTTCAAACAAGGGCTAGGGTTTCAAATTAGGGTTTCAAACAAGAGCTAGTGTCTCAAATTAGGGTTTCAAACAAGAGCTAGTGTCTCAAATTAGGGTTTCAAACAAGGGCTAGGGTTAGGGGTCAGGGGTCAGGGGTTAGGGGTTAAGGGTCAGGGGTTAAGGGTCAAGGGTCAGAGGTCAGGGGTCAGGGGTTTCAAATTAGGGTTAGGGTCTCAAATTAGGGTTTCAAACAAGGGCTAGGGTTTCAAATTAGGGTTTCAAACAAGAGCTAGTGTCTCAAATTAGGGTTTCAAACAAGAGCTAGTGTCTCAAATTAGGGTTTCAAACAAGGGCTAGGGTTAGGGGTTAAGGGTCAGGGGTTAAGGGTTAAGGGTTAAGGGTCAGGTGTTAGGGTTAAGGGTCAGGGGTTAAGGGTCAAGGGTCAGGGGTCAGGGGTTTCAAATTAGGGCTAGGGTCTCAAATTAGGGTTTCAAAACAAGGGCTAGTGTTTCAAATTAGGGTTTCAAACAAGAGCTAGTGTCTCAAATTAGGGTTTCAAACAAGGGTTAGGGGTTAGGGGTTAAGGGTTAAGGGTCAGGGGTTAAGGGTCAGGGGTTAAGGGTCAGGGTTTAAGGGTCAGGGGTTAAGGGTCAGGGTTTAAGGGTCAGGGGTTAAGGGTCAGGGTTAGGGTTAAGGGTCAGGGGTTAAGGGTCAAGGGTCAGGGGTCAGGGGTTTCAAACTAGGGCTAGGGTCTCAAATTAGGGTTTCAAACAAGGGCTAGGGTTTCAAATTAGGGTTTCAAACAAGAGCTAGTGTCTCAAATTAGGGTTTCAAATAAGAGCTAGTGTCTCAAATTAGGGTTTCAAACAAGGGCTAGGGTTAGGGGTTAAGGGTCAAGGGTCAAGGGTCAGGGGTTAGGGTTAAGGGTCAAGGGTCAAGGGTCAGGGGTCAGGGGTTTCAAATTAGGGCTAGGGTCTCAAATTAGGGTTTCAAACAAGGGCTAGGGTTTCAAATTAGGGTTTCAAACAAGAGCTAGTGTCTCAAATTAGGGTTTCAAACAAGGGCTAGGGTTAGGGGTTAGGGGTTAAGGGTTAAGGGTCAGGGGTTAAGGGTCAGGGGTTAGGGTTAAGGGTCAGGGGTTAAGGGTCAAGGGTCAGGGGTCAGGGGTTTCAAACTAGGGCTAGGGTCTCAAATTAGGGTTTCAAACAAGGGCTAGGGTTTCAAATTAGGGTTTCAAACAAGAGCTAGTGTCTCAAATTAGGGTTTCAAACAAGAGCTAGTGTCTCAAATTAGGGTTTCAAACAAGGGCTAGGGTTAGGGGTTAGGGGTCAGGGGTCAGGGGTTAGGGGTTAAGGGTCAGGGGTTAAGGGTTAAGGGTCAGGGGTTAAGGGTTAAGGGTCAGAGGTCAGGGGTCAGGGGTTTCAAATTAGGGCTAGGGTCTCAAATTAGGGTTTCAAACAAGGGCTAGGGTTTCAAATTAGGGTTTCAAACAAGAGCTAGTGTCTCAAATTAGGGTTTCAAACAAGGGCTAGAGTTAGGGGTTAGGGGTTAAGGGTTAAGGGTCAGGGGTTAAGGGTCAGGGGTTAAGGGTCAGGGGTTAAGGGTCAGGGGTTAAGGGTCAAGGGTCAAGGGTCAAGGGTCAGGGTTAGGGTTAAGGGTCAGGGGTTAAGGGTCAAGGGTCAGGGGTCAGGAGTTTCATACTAGGGCTAGGGTCTCAAATTAGGGTTTCAAACAAGGGCTAGGTTTTCAAATTAGGGTTTCAAACAAGAGCTAGTGTCTCAAATTAGGGTTTCAAACAAGGGCTAGGGTTAGGGGTCAGGGGTCAGGGGTTAAGGGTCAGGGGTTAAGGGTTAAGGGTCAGGGGTTAAGGGTCAAGGGTCAGAGGTCAGGGGTCAGGGGTTTCAAATTAGGGCTAGGGTCTCAAATTAGGGTTTCAAACAAGGGCTAGGGTTTCAAATTAGGGTTTCAAACAAGAGCTAGTGTCTCAAATTAGGGTTTCAAACAAGGGCTAGAGTTAGGGGTTAGGGGTTAAGGGTTAAGGGTCAGGGGTTAAGGGTCAGGGGTTAAGGGTCAGGGGTTAAGGGTCAAGGGTCAGGGTTAGGGTTAAGGGTCAGGGGTTAAGGGTTAAGGGTCAGGGGTTAAGGGTCAAGGGTCAGAGGTCAGGGGTCAGGGGTGTCAAATTAGGGCTAGGGTCTCAAATTAGGGTTTCAAACAAGGGCTAGGGTTTCAAATTAGGGTTTCAAACAAGAGCTAGTGTCTCAAATTAGGGTTTCAAACAAGAGCTAGTGTCTCAAATTAGGGTTTCAAACAAGGGCTAGAGTTAGGGGTTAGGGGTTAAGGGTCA